>NC_091124.1:96803863-97414090 GCF_040183065.1 Periplaneta americana | reverse complement strand
TGTAATTACTGTTGAGATTAGACTTTCCGACCTTTTTAAAAACCTGATCATCTTCGTCGCGCACCACCTAAGCCAACATCGAAAAAACAGAACATAAATTAATGCATTCATCGCGATATAACGCAGAACATCAGAACGCAAGACAACTGTTTCCGGGAAGCGTGTCAGTCACGCATGAAAAGTTTAATGCCTGTTACGTAGAAAACATTGATATGAAATGGTTGCACGTCTGGTACACGACTAGCCTACATGTTTCACGAAATGTTTGAACACTCTCTAATGGGGGATTTTTTTCCTATGCAAGGTATGTAGCTACTTGCACTACACAAAAATATATACACTTCTTTGTCCCTGGCAGGGAACGAAAAATTGATTTCTTATCTACCAGTATATTTAATTATAGAGGTAAACCTCAGATGTATAGCTATTGTATAGTACTTATTATTCTACAAGATAGGCTATAGAATTCCAACTGGAAAGGAGAGTTATAAAAGTGATCTCATATTCTCGAAATGTTTAGGCAACTGATCAGGATATTAGTAGACTTAAAAAAAAAAGAGAGAGAGAGTGAGTGAGAGAAAGAGAATGAACCGGGACATTAAGGGGTGTGACGGGTAAAGTGTGGTCCTTTTCAGTCAAAAATCGCATTTTCGTTTTCTTGTAAAAATTGAATCAGCAATATCTTGCTTATATGTTGAGCAAGTTTCAATGCTCTGCGACGCTCGAAAGCGTAAAAATTGCGCAATATATACAGTAAATGGCTGCACCCTTGAACCACAGTCTAGTATATACAGTCGCGAAGCTCAATACGTAGTAAATATGTAAACATTAGGTAGTTGCTCACCACTAGGATCACTAATATCGCCTCACTACAGGCAATGCAAAATAGTACCGTCAGTCTATTGTTTCTAGCACCCTCAAAACTGAAGCTTCGTGACTGTATATAGTAGACTGTGCTTGAACTTCAATTCCATGCAAATTTTACAATCATTTTCTCACATTTTTTTCACCCATTCCGTCAGGTTCAAAGTGTCAAGACTCTTAAAAATTTGATGCTAAGAATATGGAAATTTACTGCTTGTTCTATACCATACATAAATAAATAAATACATACATACATACACTGTGGTTAACAAACTATAATATACGATTTTTGATATGCTAATTAGTTTTTCAATTAAACAATAATTTCTATAACAATAGGTACTAGAAAATTAAAAAAAAAATAACTTTTTGACATAATTTGTTTCTCCATTCTAGGATATATTTCTAAAATATGGATGCTTAGTGCTTTTCTAGGTACATAAAAACTGTAATTTTTTTTCTAGGTCATACACTTAAAATTTGCACGAGGAGATAGAGTTTGAAAATATGCCACAATTTTTTTTTTAGAAAAAGGGCATAACTCAGAAAAATGTATGGGTGACATACATGAGCATTTTTAGCATGTATAATATAGGGTGATTCACGAGGATTTACCATCCCTTACGGAGCTTATTTCCGAATACATTGTGAGCAAAAAATATCATATAAACATTTGTCCTAATCTCAATGTTTTTAGAGTTGCACTAATTTGAAATTGTTTCTAAAATACCATTATTCTTGAGTTTTAAGGGTGAAAGATTATTACAGATAAAGAATAAACTATTCAGAAGTATAGTTTCTTTAATTAGCTAATAATCTGAGGCTAAAAATGTGTTGTAAATTCCATAGTTCCTGTGTACAGATTTTTTTTTCGATTTTTAACTACAAAATTACATTTTCTTACGCATTTATCACAATTGTAACAAATCCCGCCACTCCTGTAAATTCTTCAAGACTGTACATTAGGATGCATAATTAAATTGTAAAGAATCAATTAAGAATTTTTGTGATAAGTGGGTAAAATTGATGTCATTTTTAGTTAAAAATTGAAAAACAAAATTTGGACAAAGCAACTGATAACACATTTTTAGCTTCAGAACACTAGTCATTTAAAGAAATGATAGTTCTGAAAGTTCATTCTCTATTTGTAATATTCTGTTACCATTAAAACTAAAGAAAAAAAAGTATTTTACAAACAATTTCAAATTAATGTAACTTTGAAAATATTGAGATTAGGACAAGTGTTTATATGATATTTTTACTGAGAATGTCTTTGGATATAAGTTCCGTAAGTGATGGTAAATCCTCGTGAATCACTCTGTATATCATACGTGGAATATATGTGGCAGAAATGAACCAAATAGTTAAAAAACTACAGAAGTTAGAAATGTCACCATTCTTCTCCCTAACATCGATAGGAAAATACTACAGAAACTGAAATTTGCAGGCATTATCATACTAACAACGTCCGCAGAAGACCTAAGATGAGGCATCCCAGAAGTTTTCCAACATAGCAAAGAAGTATGACTGACATTGTACCTCAATAAAACGAAAGTAATTACTTGAAGTACAGAGTAAACTAGAAAATCAACAAGAAAATTCTTCAATATGGCAATGAATTTAATTTAAATAGTGCCATTCGACAACTCCACCCACAAAGAAGTCCAAAGAAACATTTCTGCTGTCTGGTAAAATTTTAGAGCCTCAAATTCATACTTAAAATTATGGAATTCAGCATAAAATATATATTGGAAATAATCAATATCTTCATCCATCTTTTATTCCTGTATAGAGCACAGACCTGGTCTTTAACAAGTATGGACTAGAAAATGATAGATATGCCAGGGGAAAATGGGAGGAAGATTCTGGACGTCAGTTTGAAGACAGAATTTCGAACGAAGAGCTTAGGAAGATGACAGAAGTCAAAGATGCCGCAGCGACAGCTAAGTACATTACACTGAGCACTAAATGGAATTGGGTAGGCCTTATTGTGGGAATGAACTACAACAGATGGACATAAAGAACAACAGCCTCGGACCCATGAACAGACAAAGGGGAGTAGGACGACAGAGGAGACTATGGACAGACGACTTGAAGGTCCACTTTGGCTTAACTGTTCATCAAAGACAAAGGATCAAGAGGACTGGAGAAGTCAACTAATGGAAGCACTGAGACAAACATGAGGAACTTTTCCGAATTGGCTACTCGAGATTACCGGAATATGTCTTGCTTTGGCAAGAGCACCTTGACCTTAAGGGACTTCATGGGTTACTGCTAATAGTAACCCTTATAGTCAGGCTGATCATAGACAGTGTTGATAATATGACGATATTAATGCGATATAAGCTGCATTGCAAAGCTCTGTAAGCATGACTTCTGTGTTCTTCGTATTCAAGCACGAGATTTATCTTTCTTCCATTTCATACCGAAAACTAACACATCGATAGCTAAGAAGTACAGATGCCTCAAACTAGCAAGCTGTCTCGTTCGCGTAGGTGCATAGAGCACATCTTCCCTACCACTAGCCGCCTACTGCTATGCACTGTGGACTATAACGGTACAGTTGAGTTCTAATAATAGTTGCGAAGGCTGTATTCTGTATAAGAACATGTCTATGTGCGACTGTCGTTTGTGATAAAGTATTTCTTCTATTATGATGAGTAGTGCATTATCGGGCAAAGTTCGTGTGATTTATAATGTAATGGGATTAATGAAAATATAAAGCGAAGCCGAGATATTTCTCATGGTTGTTAAGAAGGTGCGGGAAAGAGTGGCAGCAGCAATAGGAGTTTCTAAGAAAACGTTAACTAGGATTGCTGCAAAGAACACCACATTCAAAATGGATGACGATAGAGCACTGACAAGAAAAAAAATGAAATAACGGAAAAATCTTGGGAGAAAAAATGCGAAAAATCCATGGAATATCAAGAGGAATATATAAAGC
The DNA here is from genome assembly GCF_040183065.1 of Periplaneta americana. Lineage (NCBI taxonomy): Eukaryota > Metazoa > Arthropoda > Insecta > Blattodea > Blattidae > Periplaneta > Periplaneta americana. Next base: position 97,410,282 of record NC_091124.1, on the reverse strand, counting down.
AGATTCCTCTAATAGAAGAAACCGTGGACAATTACATTATTCATTTAGGTTGGGAGTCTAGCGAAGAAGAAGAAGAAGAAGAAGAAGAAGAAGAAGAAGAAGAGCAGCGATTCAGATGGAGATTTATCAGGAGTAAAGGAGATCCTTTTGGAATGAATAAATTAGAAATTCAATTGTATTTTCCTTCTATTATTTTGTTCATATTGTGCAGATAAATAAGTACTCTGTTTTTCTTGATTTACACCTATAGTGAATAATTGAAGTTTAATGACAACGCTATAATCTACAATTTGGGCAGATATAACTAGAAGAATGATGAATCATTTAGGTCAATCATATATTATACTAATGAATATACCTTTGCAATTAAAAATAAATCATTAACACCAATAATATTAAACGAGTTATTATGTATTAATATACTGCTCAATATATTATAGGGAGGATGCATCTTTAATACATTGCCAAAATGTCAACTTTTCAGATAATGTGACTATACATGGGTATCCGATCGTAGGTGGGTCCCCTTCGTTGGTCTACTACCTCCCCTCTCCAGGCAGCTTCCTAGCTTGAGTTGTCTGTAATATCTCGTATCTGTAAATTTGCAGATAACTCAATAAACCGCTTTAAAAATGACTTATTTTTCTCAAATTAGCTAAACTCTATATAACATGGTTCTGCTTTGCAACATCTTCGACTCTAGCTCAAAATATTGGTTAACTGTCCAATTTTCTGGACATAATAATGTAATTAATCGAATTATAATGCAGATAAACTAAATTACCAATTTTATAGATACGATATATCACTTTTTAGCCATCAACATGGTGAAGTGAGCTCGACGAAAGCTTCCATGAGCGACAACACACAGAACACTGCAATGAAAACGAACAAATACTCACTCTAAAACCAGGATTAGACCCTACGTCTGTGGCTCCTATCCAGCGAATCTTGGCTGTAAAATTTTCTGGAAGACTGGAGAGTGCTCTTTTAGATAAAGATGGGGACACTGAAGAGAAAGCTTATTTTTCCTCATTAAACAAAATTTTCGAGTGTGAATGATGGGGATTCATGAGGTTAGTATGAAGTACAGTAGAACCCCGATTTTCCGTCACTCTATTAACCGATTGGCGGATTATCCCACTGTCTTTCTCTCTCGCTATTTCTTTTCTGTAGAAAAAATACGAAATACTCTGCATTATATTATAACAAGTTTTTTCTATAGAGTGATTTTTAAAACAGCATGTGATCTTTCCTTCGAGTGGCCATACTGCCTAACTTCTATGGAAAATGTCTTCCACAGATGTCAAAAGGAAACGTGTTGTGCTACGAAAAATAAGTGCAAGTAGGTCTAGTTGAATGGTTTGGGAAAATCACAATATGAGATAGAATTCTAACTGTGCGGGATTTAATAAAAGACAAATATAAAGTGTACAAAGTAACGGTGTATAAATCCACAAAGTGAGACCTATACTATTCCTATCTTTCCTGTCAGCGTCATAAGGAGTTTCTTTGGCCATTAAAAACCGGTTGTTGAAAACCAGACTTAAATTAGTGAACTTCGAATTCACTATCTAGCGTATTAAAGAAAAAAAGATCACGGAGGAAATTATGAAACTCTATTACGCACTCAATTTATGAAAACATTTTATGATACGGATTACCCGATTTTTTCGATTAATCGTTCACTACACCCCTTTCATTACCAAGGATGATAGAGGTGCTACCGTATGTATTATGTGTGATGGATTTAAAATGATTTTATTTAATTCGGGAAGTCTAAAAGATTCCGAACAACATTAGTATGTTTCCATATGCGCAAAATTAACAGAACGAGACACTTCATAATAATATTCAATTACATCTGGAGTAACGCTTGCAATTGCTTGTAACGGAAATAATCGAGAAAAACCCTCAGCAAAGCCTCCTTTTGCATCACAAATTCCATAACGACCTGGATGACAATGAAACCCGGGACACCTGAATTGAAGATCAACGCACTACTACCTGCCGTCTGTAGAACGAAACTTAAACGAGAGAAATGAGACGATCGATTTAAATCTTCTGCATATCTGCTGTCATTTATTTCGAATAAATTTTATTCAGCTTCCTCCAAGTGAAGGCTGCCTAGAAGACAAAGCTTACCATATAATTGTTGTTATAATCGAAAAAAAAAAATAAAAAATAAAACAATGGAGAAGAAAAAGAATAAGAAATAGCACTGGAAAAGACTAAACAAAACATCATTAATTCCAGAAGAAACATAAAATTTCCTAGTATCTATTAGCTATTGGGTGATCACAGTCGTCTATTTAGCACTGGTTGCAAGACCCAACTTAAGTGAGCAGATCGCCATAGCAAAGAGATCAATCTATATAACTGTAGAGATGGTTTCTTAGGATTTTATAGATCCCTTCACTGCAGACATAGATACTTCAGTGACAAGAGTTTGTCCTAGACCAAACTGCTTACAAAAATGAGCGAATCTTTTTGTGATGGTTCCTCTAGCACCAATCAGTAAACCAATAACTTCGATCGACGTTAGATGATATTTTTCCTTATAATATGGTATAGTGGGGTCGTATATGTCGCATTTTTCCTGATGTACCTCAGCAGGTTGATTTTCGTACATTTCCATTCTTTGTAGTTGGATCAATTATAAATCCGCTTGTTGATCTTGTCGGGATAGCGATGATGCCAATGCGCCTTGAAGATCCATTTGTGGACAAACCATGGACCTCCTCTTCTACTTGGTAGTTTTTTCCTCGTAGGGCCGATGCTAGGAGGGATCGAATCTTGTGGTGACGACTATTCCTCAGTAGATATCCATGAGGACAGGCTCCCAGAATGTGAGCAAGTGTTTCTTTCTCACTCCGACAATGTCGGCAGTGGGTTCCATTCTGAGACCTACCTGGTAGAGCACGTACTGGACATACATTGGCAGTCATCTTAACAGCGTCCTTCCATTCGCTGCTGGTCAATCCATTCGGTTTATATAGCCATTTATTACCAGGCGTGTATTCTTTATATAGAATGACTCCCTTTCCTTTCTGAGGCAACTTACACCAGGAATCAAATTCTTTGTCTCGTAGGAGTTTTCGTAAAGATGATACGTTTATCTGATCAGAGGAGTTAATATTTGCCAATCCAAGTTTATCCAGACTTGCTTGTATTTCATTGGTTAAATCACGTGTATTTGAAACATAAATGTTGTTTGTCTTTGCAAGCAATTTGCAGGCGTTGATAAACTGTAGAAAAGCTTCCCAGCTTGCTTTATAAAGACCAAGTCCTTTGTATTTCTTAGGTGAATAAAGCATATTGTCTGGAGTGTCGGATGGAAGATTTAATATTTCTTTTACTGTAGATCTAATCAGAATGTCAGCATCAGAGAGAAACTTTGAAGGAATTATCTTCATCGGAGTCGTTTGAAAGGTGTAAATAAGTGAAGGACATATAAAGGTGGATATGATTAGAAACTTCTGGTATGGCTGTAAAAGATATGATGTTGCTATAGCTTCCAGCTTTTGTTTCAGTTTGTCCATTGTTGCTCTAGGATCGAAGACCGTTGTAGAACTGTAATTGACACCAAGATATTTAATGGTTTCATCTGGAGTTATGGATGATATTGAGTGACCCGAAGTTAAGGTTAAAGCACTATATTCAAGAGATCCATTTTTAATGGACAAGACTTTGGATTTGGTTAGGTTAATTTGTAATCCAATTTCTTGAAAAACTTGGAAATAGCCTGGCAGGTGAGATTTTTAGCACATTCTACATCTTTACTTAAAATGACAATGTCATCAGCGAATGCCTTTATATTTATATTTGGGAGATCAGGCATTAAAGAATATCCAAATTCTTCTAAATTCTCATTACATGACAAATCTGTCAATATATGATCTGTAGATAAATTATACAATGAAGGAGAGAGGGGCGAACCTTGTAAAACTCCTTTTTTGATATTGGCAGGCTTCGTCTTCTGATGGTTGGTCTCGATTTGTGTGGAATTTCCATTTTGCAAGCCAATTATGAGGTTAGATAATTTGGGAGGTATGTTTAGGGAAGACAATGTCTGCTCCAGATGACTATGGCCAATGCTATCGAAGGTCTTGCTTATATCAAGAAATATTAAGACAAGGTCTTTTTTGTTACGTTTTGCTGAGGAGAGAATGTATTCCAGTATAGAAGTATTTATAAGACAGCCAGGAGAATTTGTGAATCCTCTCTGATGTTCTGAGAAATTAACAAAAGGTCGCAATCGTCTATCCAATATTCGTTCCAGGACTCTTCTTAAAACTGAGCAGATCGTTATTGGTCTCCAATTATTTGGATCTGACTTATCACCACCTTTCAAAATTAGTACTGTTCTTGCACGTTGGAGGAATTTTGGGACTATAGTTTGGGACAGCATGAATGTCGCAATGCGAGCAATAATATCGTAACAAGTATCATCTTTAAGTGTACGAACAAGTACTCTATCGGGACCGGGAGCAGTATGAACAGCTATTCCTCTGATAGAATCAATTACTTCTTGTTTGGTTATTACAGTGTTCTCTAATTCTTCAGATAACACTTGTGCGGTTTCTGTGGGGGATATTCGTAGCGCATATGATTGTTAGGCATAGACAGCAAAGGAGAGAAATGATCATAGATTATATTTGTGTTGATTTCGCATATCTCGTGTTTATCATTCAATACATTTCTCACAACTTTCCGTCGTTGGTTGTAGAAAAGAATTTGCGTCTTTTGATATTCATAACTTCTTTGCGTTTTTGTCGATCACGTTTTGATGATCTTTCGGGATTACTAGATGTCGTATGACCTCTTTGAGTTGCAACTTCTTTTTCCTCCTTACTTCATAATGCTTAACTACGGGATGTTTTGGTCCTGGGAGAAGATGTATTGCCCTAGCCAAAAACTCTGCGAATTCTTCGACCATATTACTGAAAATATTACTGTCACTTATATTTGTAAATTCGGATTTCCACATTAACAACTCATGTTTGTAACTAGCCAAACCCGTATCCTCATTGGAACAGTCATGAAAGCTGTTTTCTTCCACGGGCTTGGAGGTGTTAGATTGTAAGTCGTCTTTATTCCTGCTTTCTCTAGCCCTAATTCCATTGTCTGTCTGGCGACGATAGTGTTTCTTTGCTCGGAAGGATGAGCTCGACTTATATGTATTTTAACTCCATGGCGTCCTTTATAAAATTTTCCACAGTGTGGACAAGGTACATCTTGCGTGTTTCCTTGATTAATCGTATTTTCAATTATACTAATAGAATCTTATTCATCGAATAAGATGGAATCTTTACTGTCGTCTTCCATAGGAAGAGAAATGTCAGGACTGAAGAACTGTGCCATAAGACAGACATCAGATGTGCGCCCTGGCATACCGTAATATATGCAAAGCAAAAAGACAGTACTTGAAATAACTTCATATGACACAAATTAATAATTTTGTGTTTCTACGCACGCTAAATCCACTATAAAAATGTTATCTGTTAAGGTTGAAGGAATTTCAGAAACACTGTCAGCCGTAGTAGATGTAGCGGAAACAGATGTCATAACATAGAGTATATAATTGTAGTGGGTTACGAAAACAGTTAAGATTAATATTCAGCGATACACAAGAAGTTAATAAGCGAAATAGAGGAAAAAATGTCCTTAACAACCACGTAAACAAAGCCAGTTTCTTTGTATAGGATGAAAAATTATAATTAAATCAGTATGCATGCATTAAAAACACTCCTAGTAATTGTAGATGTTAGAAATCTTCTAATAAACACACTGCACTAACTGTTTGGTAGAAAACGAATCACTAACATAGCTAAAACAGCGAAATACACACCACAAAACAAAGATACTGTATCTAACCATGCATGGCCAACGATCTGCAAGCACTACATATTAACTCTTAAATTGGCAAAACTTTATTTACCATACTAGTTTATTAAACCGTATCGGACTGTAAAGAAAACAACTATTGCAATGTCCATATTTTATATGTTGTACAATATTATAGTATTGTGAAATATTGATTAATTCAATTTTCCTACCAATTTTTTCCTATTGTTCTATTAAAATATATAGCCTACTAGCTGAAAGTACCCGGCGTTGCCCGGGTTGTCTTTTCGCTTTTTTTTTTTTTTTAATTAAACTGGTTGTTAGACTTTTCGGAAATCTCAGAAACTCAACTCTAGACAACCAAAACGAATTGTCTTTAATAAGCTTTCCTCGTCCATAAAGATGAATCTTTACATAGCGTCAGTTACATGAATTAATGAACTTCTTAGCCAAATGCCTGAAAGGATTAACTCAATTTAAAACAACTGCAGATCAAGCAACGAAAGAAAACATTTCATCACGTGCCGTACTTTCAAATGTTTTTAATTTGTATTTATGTGCGTGTATATATAGATCTGTGTGTTTACTTATTTATTTTTTGGCGTAGTTAAGGCCATCAGGCCTTCTCTTCCACATCACGAGAAATACAAAAATTAATAAAAATCAAACTATAAATAAAATAAAACCAAACAAACTATATATAGGCTATAGTCATACACACTTTAAATGGATTAGCACTGTCTTGAAGTTCAGCAAAACAAGATACACCTCTCGGTCCCTATTTGCCCACTTAGCATTGTATCAATGTTCTACAGGTCTTACATTTTATCTCTACTGGTCAGTGACTTAAATTTCAAGTGGCTTATCGTAGTCATGGGAGTCAACGTATTAAAAAGCATTACAACCTTTCTGACATCTCCTTCCCTCACCCGCAAATGTGACGTTGCACAGAGGCAGAGATAAAATAATTATAAGATCTGTACATTGATCTAAAGCTGTGCATTTTACGAAATTTCATGTCGGTGTGTGCATTCACTTGAATTTCAGAGACAGCTGACGATAAACAGGGAATTCCCTTGTTCCCAGTCTGAACCCGTTGGTGTGTCATCGAGAGCCAAAATTTATCTCTCTATCGGTCGTACCAAAGAATGAATATATATTTATATAATTTAATTTATATTGGAAGATTTTTTACCTCTTGACCACTGTACGACTATGTTTTATATGACTTGAAAAACTGTACCTCACAAATTCAGAACATATATTAATTCTTATTTTATACACAGAATACAGATACAATATAAACTCGCAATGTCTTTTTTAACATAAAGACTAATATTCTGAGAGACGTAGGCCTATATTGTTTTTTTTTTTTTTAGAAATTAAGATATTATTTCCACAACGCATAACATACTACATTGGCAACGTGATTATACAGTTAAAATTTCGCAGTAACACATTTTCGAACATGAACAATATTTTGAGAGACGTATATTTTAGAATTAATAGTGTTATATTCAGTCGCCTTACGTAAATTCACATACTACATTAGCAATAGGACAAAATTATCATTGAATTGCTTTTTGATATGATAAGTGTAATTTTTTCCCCACTCTTTTGTATAAAATATAGTTGAGAATGTGAAAAACACGGGGTTTTAAGTTAATGTCTGCAACTTTGAGCAACTGTCCTTGAGCTTAATTTTAATATGGCCATTACAAATGCTAGTCGACTGAAATTACTGTTGCTTGAAATCGAAAGGCATGTTAGTGGATATCATAGGAATGTGTGAGTCAAAAACATCTTCTTTCGTTTTGCCAGTTAATATTGTCATTTCTTACGTTTTGAATGAGTTTTTCACACCAATTCTTGTTCCATTGAATAATTTTGGTGGGTCGATATTCCCCAGTAGTACTGTTGATAATTCAGCATTAAGTATTAAATTATATGGTAGCAATCCTTGTGGTTTCAAAGAATTCAAGAAGTCAGTTGGATAAAACACAGTCTGCTCACTATCTACCAACAGTTCCTTCGAGAAATTCATAATACGGTCCTGGACTACATGCATTATCTAGTTTTAGCCTTCATGGTGTTTATCAACAATGTTATTTAATTTCGCGTTATAATTTCCAAGGCCTCGTTAAAGTCGATGTTGAATACAACATGCAATAATAAAAAAACAAATGACTATATAAGATAGCATTTTCATATTATACATGAATGTTTGACCGTAATCATTTCTATTTTTTCATGTTTTAATTAATTTAACGTCCACTTGCACAATTTTAATGTAGCCTATGTTCTTCTCCTGGTTATGAAGGTTAAATGTGTAAACTTTGGCAAATATCGGTCAAAGCGTGTAGATTTGTATAGGGCACATACATACATACATACATGCATGCACGCACGCACGCACGCGCGCACACACACACACACACATACATACATACATACATACATACATACATACATACATACATACATAGCCACATTGACTTTTATATATAAGATTAACCTGTTCTATCGTATAGGACACTTTGTGAATTTAAGGGTTAATTTTTCCGATGTGTTAAATTTTTTGGCCCAAGTTTTGTTTTTCTTTTCCCAAAGAGAATTTATATACTTACTTATAAATGGCTTTCAGAGAATCCGGAGGTTCAATGTCGCTCTCATATAAGCCCGCCATCGGTCCCAGTCATGGGCAAGATTAAATCCAGTCCCTAGCATCATATCCCAACTCCGTCAACTCTATTTATATAATTATTATTACGTCTCGGCCTCTCCAAAAGTCTTTTTCCCTCAGGTTTCACATCTAAGACTCTATATGCATTTCCGGATTCACTCATACGTGCTACATGTCCTCCCCATCTCAAACGCCTGGATTTAATGTTCTTAATTATGTTAGGTGAAGAATACAAAGCGTGCATTTCTGTGTTCTGTAACTTTCTCCATTCTCCTGTAACTTCATCCCTCTTGGCCAGTGTTTAATCTAGAAAATAAATAATTTCGAAAAAATGAACAAATGAAAAATTGTATTTGTGCAAATTGAGAAATGCTTGTGCAATATTATAAATAACTGTGCAGAAAGATAAAATTAATGAAGTATGCAGAAAAAAAGTTACAGGATATAATTTGTTTTATTACGCTCAATCCATCTTAGCACACCCTAGATATACTTATGTAAGTAAATCACTAGACGTGGGTATATTTAGAATCAATTACTGCTGAATTTACATCACATTAAAATACGTTATTTTATGGGCACTCTAAACATTGAAATTCCTTACTTGTAGGCCCTTCAAGATTTGTTAGCAGAGTACTAACTGTTTTTACTAGAAGGTGGTCTATTATTCCAGTTTTTACAAGATTCATGCAACTAAATCCTCGCTCACAATTTTCAGTATGCGATGATATTATATATAAATCAATGAGAAGAAATTGTTCACTTAACTTACATGAATTGCACAAACTCTTTGAAATCAATTCCCGAACATCTATTGCTCAATACCTTTTTGAATATGTCCATGCCATTAGCATTTCATTTAAATTCAGATTAGTTTAAACACATCTGTGATTTAATTTTCTCCATTACTATCTTCGTTTCTGAAGTCCAATGTGGTTGTCGCATATTTGCACATTTACATTCAAGGTTTGTTGCATTTTTAGAAGTCGAGTCGCAAAATGCGACAAATGCGACTGTGGCTTAAACCCTGCGTCTTAGCACCAAATATTTTCCTAAGCAAATTATTCTCGAACACCTTAACCTCTGTTCTTCTCTCGAAGTTTCTCACAATAAATTTCTTTATTCCAAAAATTTAGCAAACTAATACTCTAGAGGTATGGAGACAATATTTTCGGTATACTGCAGTTAAAGTGATCATTCGAGCACAGCTAAGTTATATGACTAATTATGGGAGGTTCTGGGGTAAGAAAACGAGAAACGTGAGTAGTAAAATTTTATATATCAAGTTTTTCAATATATAGTTCAGTTACTCATTCATTTCTCAATCTGAACACACTAATTGACGTTATTGTATGGTTAAATTCTAATAATATATGTATATTATGTATGTATTCTAGGAGCCATTATTATCAGTGGTCCCAGAAAACAGTGGCCTGCCGCGCCATGCGTGGTTTTCGGCGCGTGCGTAACCGTTTCTCCCGCGCCATCGACCTCCAGCAGCCATATGGCATTCAGTGCGCTTAGAAGTCGTGTTATGAAACTCTCAATTCTTTAAGTGTACAACGTAGTGTATAAAGTTGAATAATCATTGTGTATTTAGGCCTAGCAACAAATTCTTGCGTGAACGTGTATATAATCGCAATACGTACATAAAAGGATGAAGTTCGTTTGTGAAAACAAGACGAAAATTTGGAATAAAGTTTCCAAACAGACCTGTGCTTTCTGCCAAAACAATTAGACGACTCGCTAAAAGATTTAAAGAAACAAGCTCGGTGAACAATCGAAAATCAAACAGAAAACATAGTAATTAATATTAGAGGAGAAAAATTTGCTCCGGCGCCGGGGATCGAACCCGGGCCCTTGGTTCTACGTACCAAGCGCTCTCATCATTGAGCTACGCCAAAGTCCAATCCACAGCACCGGCCGAACCCCCCCCTCCTCCAGTGTTTTTCCCTTTGTGGCCTGACTCCACCTTGGGCATGTACGTTGACATTTTATATTAAGTCAACTGTCATTATACAAGGAACGCACTCAGTTGAATGACTTCGTGGCCGGGATTCCACCGTAATATGCACAGTAATCTGTACAGAAATGTGCACTGTTGCTATAAGAATCTACGTAAAGATTATTAATTTTTGGTCCTACAGAATATATCTGTCATGGTAACAATTAATATTAGAGGAGAAAAATTTGCTCCGACGCCGGGGATCGAACCCGGGTCCTTGGTTCTACATACCAAGCGCTCTCACCATTGAGCTAAGCCGAAGTCCAATCTACAGCACCGCATCGAACCCCACTCCTCCAGTGTTTTTCCCTTTGTGACCTGACTCCAAGTTGGGCATGTATGTTGACACTTAATATTAAGTTAACTGCCATTATACAAGGAGCGCACTCAGTTGAGTAGTCACTCAGTAGCCGGGATTTCACAGTAATATGCACAGTAATCTGTACAGAAATATGCACCGTTGCTATAGGAATCTACGTAAAGATTATTATTTTTTTTTCGTACTGAATATATCTCTTTTGGTAACAATTAATATTAATTGTTACCATAACAGATATATTCTGTAGGACCAAAAAATAATTATCTTTACGTAGAAAACGTAGTATTCTTACAGAATAAAAATTAGATGAGATTAGTGAAGGATTAAAACATACCCCTCAAAAATCTTTAAAGCGTTGAGCACAGGAAAATGGAATATCTCAGTCTTCTGCAAGAAATTAAAAAAAAATATTGAAACTGAAGTCATATAAAATTCCAAGAGTGCAAGCATTAAGGCAGACAGACCCTGATAGGAGAATGAACTAAAAGACTATATACGAGAAGAAATTAATGCTCTCAATAATGTGGAACTTGTTCATTCATTCATCAGAAGATGTCAGTTGTGTGTGGCGGCAAATGGGGGCCATTTTCAGCAACTACTGTGAACATGGTAAGTCCAAATTATTGAACATTTATTGTTAGTACTGTTATACCTATATTGGAGAATCGCCGGAGAAATGGTTATGTGCTCGGCGGAAACCACGCAGGGCACTGCCGACCGGCCGGCCGGCCGCTGTTTTCTGGGACCATTGATAATAATTGCTTCGTAGTTAGTAAAATTAGCTTAAAACATAACATTTAGTTCAGAAATTGCCAGTCAGTTGGAAATGCGGCTGTTGTACAATTTTTTGAAAGTAACAGGTGTCTTAACAGGCCGAAATCGACCAGCTAATGTTAATGTGTACAATGGATTATGTACGACGACATGTGTATGACTGGTTAGAGAAATTAAAATATATGGAGACAAGTGTAGGAGATGCGAAAAATTTGTTCTGTGAGGACTTGTGTTGTAACAGTGCATTATGAATGCAATTGAGTCTTCCACATCACAAGTCGCATAATAATCACAAATATGGATATCAGCATTAGTTCTTTTCGGAAAGATTCGACGAGGTAAACTATAGACTAAGCGATAAAATGAAGGCTCTGTCTATGGGTGCCTGGAATCAAATCCTGCGACTTTTGCAGATGAAGGTAATGATTCTCTTAGCAGAATTATCACATGGGAATAGTAAATGGGTGCATCACTATTGCCCTGAAAGCAAAAGGGGAAAGATTGTAAACTTATATCGTTACCCAAGTTCACCAATACCTAAGGAAATTCGTTGTCAGCAGACAGGCGCTGAAGTGATCTTACAATTCATTTTTTACTTTTTCAGACAAATTAGTTCAAGATTATAAATTTATTTTAAAGTTTCTCAATCTATGATTTATCATTTTTTGCAAATTATTATTTGCTAATACATCTTACAGAAGAAATTTTATGACCGTTTTCGCCTATACGGCATCATCACATATTCAAAATGTTACAACGAAATCTAAACGTAAGTCCAATAGGGTGTTAACAGTAATAAGCATAACAATGATTTAAATAAATGATCGTGAGTTATTTGTAATAAAATCTGATATTGGTGTGACAAATGCTCAATTTGACTGATCTGTATAGACTCGCAGACTTGCCGAAGAGTAAAAAATATAAAAAAAAAATGAATGTAAATTACATAGAACTCGTGTTACATTTTGTTAAATGTCACTATGTATGTATGTATGTATGTATGTATGTATGTATGTATGTATGTATGTATGTATGTATGTATACAAATTGTTAAAATTGATAAAATTATTATTTAAATAATTGTTATGCTTATTACTGGGAATATCTTATTGGACTTACGTTTAGATTTCGTTGTAACATTTTGAATGTCTGATGATGCCGTATAGGCGTAAACGTTAATAAATTATAATCTATAAGATGTATTAGCAAATAATCATTTGCAAAAAATGATAAATCATATGATTGAGAAACGCTAAATTGATGCTTCATGTGTTTTGGACAAGCAAAGTATGGTTCTTGGAAACTGTATAAGTAGAGGGCAGTCCTTGATTAACGAATCACATTGCGATTGTTTACAAAAGATCCTGAAGCTTTCAATTTGGCGTGAAGGTCCAGAATTGGCCAAGCGTGGAATCTTATTGTATAATAACACGAGAATGCCAAGCTTCATACCGCTGCTGTCGTACCTCATAAAATCACGGATTTGCGTATGGAAGTAGATCTACTTCCACATGCAATGTGTTCTCTAGATGTAGCACCCAGTGATTATCATTTCCATGTAGCACTAAAAGAAGCACTCTACAGGCACAACTTCCGGTCTGATGAGGATATTCATCATATTATCCATCACTGACTGCGAATTTGATCAAAACACATCTTATCAAGAGGCATAGATGCTTTGGTTTTCTTATTAGGTTATTTAGAGTCGGTGGATATGGCGGTAGTGAGATTGTATTTGGTGACATGAGGCCGAGGATCAGCTACAGATGACCTGACATTAGCCTTACGGTTGTAGAGAACGTCGGAAAAAGCTCAACCATTTAATCAGTCCAAGCATGGATCGAACTCATGTCCGAGCGCAACTCTAGATCAGCAGACACACACGCCTACTGCCTGAACTACGCCTGTGGCCGCTTTGGTTTCTCTGTGGCAGAAGTATATAGACCATGGGTGTCCAAACTCCTATAGAATCAGGAGATATTGCATGTCAAGCATGCTCTGCTAAGGTCAATAACTTTCCATATAAAATAGGAAAAACGATCTTAAAGAATATGCGCTGCGGGTTGCTTACGTCAGGAATTACCTCGTATGAGTTACAATTGGACATCTATGATATAGCAGATAAAGAAACTACGTTGAAGATTAATAATGATATGCAAGATTGGAATCCAAATGTAAAGGCGCAGAAATAGCTTGAGATTATTTTATTAAACAAACTATGCACTCTTCGCAAAAATATGTTAAAGATTTCCGTCATAATGCAAAACAGTGATGAAATTTCAGCTATTAGACAAGTCGATAACAGAAAGCCACACTTGTCAGTGGATCATAAAGAGACTGTGTGGAGTTTTTGTGGTACAAACTACATTGTAATGTTGCACATTTATCGTTTTATCCTTTGATAATTCAATTTCTTGACAACTTAAGGGGAAACAGATAAGAGAGTAGTCACACGTGTAATGTCGCTATCTTCCACTTCTTCGGCATTGACTCTGACTGATTTCATGTAATTTGCTGCCACTTCTCTGCATGGAAATCACGCTCCTTGCCTTCAGGTTAGAGATAACCGTGTAGTGAATATTTCCGGTTGCTGCTAACGGTGTTTTGTTAATAAACTTCTCTTCTTGCGTCCCCATGTCCGTTCGAAACAGGTTCAGAATTCGTAATGAGTGTGAGTAAGGACGCAGTCGTAGTATCGATTCCAGTACTTTACTCTTCGTGTGTAATTCTGTATCCATCACCTTCTCGTTCTCACTGAATTAAATTTGTTCCTTGCTCTCTCCAATCCTACCTTCAAATATCGTTCAAAAGAAAGCGACAGATGACGTAAAATAGAAGAAAAGAAATAAATATTATGAATGGAAATCAATAAATAGGAGAGACAAGGAGAAATTAAGGAGATAATGGAAAAGTAATAAAAGTTAAAATGGTGGCATAAATAAATAAATAATATTGGAATGAAAAGAGATAAATAAATGAATGCAGAAAAAGAAAGAGAAAAGCAAAGTAAGTATAGGCAGGCGAAGGGATAATGAAAAAGAAGGAAAGTGAAATGAATAAGTGGAATACATGAATTGAGTAGGGAAAAAAAACAAGAAAAACCTGTGAAAGAGAAAAACAGATCTTAATGAAGGAGAAAAGGGAAAAGAGAATGACATTGAAGTGAAAATAAATTGAAACAAGAAATGAAAGACAATATAAGTCCAACTTGACCAACAAAAACAATGGAGGCATTCCCTGGAAGAAGAACTTAACTGAAAAATCTTGAATTTGAGAAACATAGCATCAAACATTTCAGAACTCGTATAAGAGCATTATGCAGAACGACATTAAAATGTTTCTACAAGACTCTGTATTTGTTGGAGGGAAAAAATATTTTGTAAGAAGGGAAAAGTGTTATTAGGTTCGAAGTATTCTACTCGTATATAAGCTCGAAACGAAAAAAACGAATTAACGTACTTTAAATTGTTATTCCAGGAAACGTCTCTGAGAATAAAAATTATATGAATTCGAGTCACGGAACGCCTAAGAACTAGTTGGGAGGATTATATTTGAGACCCGAATAGGTATTAAACCCTACCAGGAAGTAATAGAATAAGAAGAAGAGGGAAGAATCAAAGGTTTATATTTAGGAACTATATGTTAGAATTGCATAGTTTACGTTCCCCTAGAAATTTGTTTGAAGACTGTAACTACGTTGTACTGCCACATCTACTACATAATATGTCCACTCTAAATGTTATTTACTATAAGTAATACATTACCTATAACTATTTATTTTTGTGCAATAAAGTACATAGGATGTAATAACTTGTGTGTTATATTTTAACATTATTCCATTGCTAACATTTTGCACATGATTGCATAATTTTCTTCCATAGTTACGTTTCGATTTGCTTATTAGTGCTGTTTCTCGTACAGGTCTCTCAACAACAAATTCCACAATTTGGGACATCCGGCAGACATATTTAGGATATTCCCTGTTATTGTTATTATTATTATTATTATTATTATTATTATTCTTAGTATTAATTATTAGTATTATTATTAATTGTATTTTTAATTAATAATTTTATTATTGTCATTATTGAGTGTAATTAGTTACCACTGCCACCGGGTATATACCCATTGCAGTGTGAATAAATACACATACACATATCAGACATCTACGGCTAACCACTGGGAACCAGACTACAAAGCAGAGGTTAACTTAAAAATGAAATATAATATGATTTGCGGAGAGAATACAAAACAATGATAAATTTAAAAATAAAGTACAATTTGATTTCGGAGAAACATGAGATGAACGTACAATGAAGAGTAATGAAATGAAGTAAAAAAAAATATTACGTAGTGTTATACAAGTGATTGTGTAAAATGGACAATGAATATCTCAATACCATTAGACAAATTTTGTTAATGTCCTCATTAGAAAATTTAAGACAAAGGAGAATGATTTTGGTTAACTTAAATGAAGTTCTCCTAGCGCCAAAAAGAAGTCCTTTCACTTCCCATTTATTAATATTAATTTTGTATCTCTCACTGAAGTGAGGAATACATGGATTGTAAATAGACTTTTTTCATCGTTAACGTTATTGGCTTGGTGATCATCCTTCTCAAAACGGACAGTGGGGTCAAGAATGAGGCTTCTTTGATTCCGGCGATCTCCCCAAAATAAATATAATCTTCAGCAAATAATTTTAATCTATGCCACAGTAACGCACAGCATAAAACCTACACCAGTGGTCATCAGCACTCTCTGAAATGTGCAACGGGTACGCGGTGCCGTCCCATGTACACCGTCGTGCAGCAGGGAGAGATAGAGAGCATACCCGCTAGAAGCTACGCAGTGTACTATAGTGCACTGCGTTTTCAGCGGTTAAGAGTTGCTAGCCCCAGCGTGCTCTGTGCTGACGACCCCTGACCTACACTGTCTTTACATTTATTTCCTTGCGTTGAGAAATATTTCAAGACTTTTAACTCAAATCTCCTCTACCGACCTATTTGTGTAGCGCTGATAATCTTCTTGTTTTTACTGAGTCTATTGTTTTGCAAAATATTTTCCTTACTATTTGTGTGAAAAGTAGGCTACATATTCCAAATTTCGGTTATTATTTGTGGTTAAGCATTATATGCCTATGCCTCAAGATCTATCTATTTTTAAGTGTAATATTCTGCGCTTGTCATGCACATAGTTGTGCGTACAGTGTATTTTACCCACGACCTCTGCTATTCTAGGTAGGGTGACTGTAATTACGATTTATGAATTCTGATACCAGCATCTTTACGTTCAAAAATATTGATAAGGTATGTAGCTTGGCATTTCTGATGCTAAATAGATCACAGCTTTTCCAAGATTGCCTGTGTCTTTATCCAGAGGTGAAGAGAAAGCGGTGTGGAAAAATTATATTCTGCTCGTTGGGGACGTTACAAATGCCTTAATTATTCTTCCGATCGATCTGTCGTCGACGTAGTCGTTTCCAACATCATCATCATCATCATAATCATCATCATCATCATCATCATCATCGTCGTCGTCATCATCATCAAAATGATAATCATCAAGACTGTCACATATACATAGTCACCTATGACACAGGCGGGCAAAATGTAAGGAGCAATTGATGCAGCCTGCATGACAACAAAATGACAAGGAAGGTAGAACAAGAAATACAGCACTGATATTTACTGTTGATTTTGTTTTTCGCTTGGGAGGTAGCCTGACTTCACGGCGATCACAGAGTTTGTTTTGAGTTGCAACATATTTTACGCGCCTATGCCCTGTTAGGACTGGGAGATACTAAAAAATAGTCGTATTCTCTACTGAAGCAGGCCAGTACCACGCAAGGCCATCGCTAAAATAACGCATAGAAAGAAACATGACACACACACACACATACGCATACAGTTACATCTCCTTTTTCCCTTTTTCTCGCTCCTGTCCACACCTCATCTGACGGATCTGTACTTAGGCATGCTTTGGTTCATTGTGCGTCCTATGTATGCGATGAATGTCTAAATTCGACAGGTTTCGCAGATGACATTCGTGAATCCAACGCTGAAAGATGAACCATCCTGCCTCAGCCCCTGATAGAGCCACGTCCCATCCGCAGACGAAGCGTCTGATAAGCCACAGGGGACCAAAATTTCAGGCGCTTCCTGAGTGAGAATAGTGAAGCTCATGCTGACAGGTGGACCATCCTGTCTCAGGACCTGATATAACCAGGTCCGATCTGCACGTGAGAAGCCTGATAAGCCTCAGGGGACCGGAGCCACAATCTATTCCCATATCCGTATCAGAAAACCATACTACCCCCAAGATTTAACCCACTTTTACTATTGCAGACTATGGATGAAATGAGGGGGAAATAGAGAGTGGTGTTGAAATAATAGAAGGAAACGAGAGTACTCCGAGAAAATCCTCTACAGAGTATGCTTTGTACATCAGAAATTGCACTACGACCTGGACAGGGATCGCCAGAACGTTAACTTGTACGTAAATTTTCTACTTTTAAACCCTTTGTGACTGGACAATTCTGTAGCATCAATTGCTGCCAATTCAATGCGCTACACATCATAAAATCACTAAACGTAAACATTTTCTTGTTTTGCTTTACCCTCCATATGGTAAAAAAAAAGATATCCAAGAATGGTGTCCAATAAAGTAAGAATAAGTATCAAGTAAAATATTTAACTTATTGTAGTGAGGAGTTTAAATTACATATAGGTAAAATGAGGCTTCCAGTTTCAACCATAACGGTACCACTGTTGCGAATGTTATGTTTTTTTAATTAACGACGCTCGCAACTGCAGAGGTTATATCAGCGTCGCCGGATGTGCCGGAATTTTGTCCCGCAGGAGTTCTTTTACATGCCAGTAAATCTACTGACATGAGCCTGTCGCATTTAAGCACACTTAAAACTGTTGCAAAGGAACACAGTATATTGTTGGATGAAACTGGAGATAATGGCAATGATTCAAGTAAATGCTGAATGTGTTTTTTGGCTTAAAACATTAAGATCTGTTACACGTGTTTAAGTTTTGACTAGTGCATGGTGATTCTGTTCTGCATCTAGTTTTAAGTAAATTAAAAAGTGAGAGAGTCATCTAAGAGAAACTGGAAATGTTAGAAACAAAAAATCACAGGGAAGACCAAAGCAACTGACCAAAATGTTGAGAGAATTAGACAATCATTCCAACGAAGGCCACGCAAATCAATTCGAATAGTCTCTATACAATTGCAGCTTCCTTCTCCCACTGTTCGTAATGTGGTTTGCTGAAGTTTACGTATAAACTCCAACTGTTATACCAAATTAAACCAAATGATCGTGTGCTATATAAGACGGTTTTGTGGTTAAATGTAAATGAAAATGGATGAAGATATTCAATTATGTATTATACCTCACCGACAACCAGAATGTTACGAACAGACACAAGTATAGAATCATTTAATTGTTTATTTTTTCAAATTTTGGATGACGTAAAATATAATTGTTTAGCTAATACATTTCTGTAAATTTATCTCTGTCTCACAATGAAAAGGAATTGCTTGGGTCACTGGCTGAGAAGAAACTGTCTACTGAAGGAAGCACTGAAGGAATGGTGAACGGGAGAGGGGTTCGGGGCAGAAGACGATATCAAGTGATAGATGACATTAAGATATATGGATCATGTGCGGAGACTAAGAGGAAGCTAGAAAAAAGGAAATATTGGATAATGCTGGATTTTCAGTGAAAGACCTGCCATTTGACAGAACACTATGTTGGTATGTATGTAAGTAATGCAAAATATTCTTTATTAGTTATTATTATTTGAGTTTCACAATATACTGTTATCTAGTAGGCCTACTCTTAGCAAAGGCACTAGTACAAACATTCACGTAGGTTGAGGCAATTTTTTGCATTTCTTGAGAATACAGCGCTCCAAGCGGCTAGCTACTAGGATTATTAGGGACAATAGATTGTGCCGTCGCAATGTTGTTTGTAAAGACAAGTTGTGTAAATTGTGAATGTTTGTTACCAGTTAAATGATTAAATGGAATAATAATATGGGACAAGGAGAAGACGTTTGTAAGATTGTTTCAGATAAAGAAAAGGTGAAGCGAATAGTTTAAAAAATATACCTATTTAACACCAGAGTCTCTCAATGTATTGCTTAACTGAGTAAGATTGACCTTACGAGAGAAATGTGGTTTTAGGTTTAATAATAAAGTATATTAATTTCTTAAGAATTGCAAAAATCAAATATCTAGTATTTTTTCTGTCAGTACACATAAACGTAACTGTGGATCAATTGCTAAAGCTCTTCTCGATGTACCTGGCTTTCCACAAGAGTATTATGAAGAAACTAAACTGTTGCTTTTGAATATATTTTTCAGTGTTAGATTGCACTATATAATTAATTTCACAATGAAATGCTTCAGTGTAATCGAAAGAACACTGGATATTTAACGTTCTGTCCACTAAGTAGCTGAAATTTCTAGAGAAATCATCATTAGGCCTACTCCTTTCAGTGGATATGTTTTTGATTGTACTCATTTCATTATTATTTTTATGTATTATTTTATTAGAAACATTGAAACATTAAGTGGTTTGTAATAAAATTGATTGATCATATTTCATTTTCAATTCTACTGTGATTATCATTGCTTAACCTCATCCTACTATGATAACTAGGCCTACAATACAAGTACAGGTACCTACACATAAGTTCCAATCATTAATTAAAATGCCCATTATTATTATTATTATTATTATTATTATTATTATTATTATTATTATTTTGTTGTTGTAATACCAACTGAAAATTAACATTTTATTACTTTCGTACTTCATTCAAGGTTGTACTAAACTTCAGTTCGTTTCGCGTAAACACCCAAGAACAATAGCATTATTATTACTATTTCTTATATTTTCTTGTATCTTTGAGTTTGTGTGCAATTTAATATACTTCATGAAAATAATAAATAAATCTAATGTATTTAATATTTCAATAATAGAAGAAAGGTGTTGATTATTCCAAAAGAACACGATAACGAAAGTATAATATATTTTGCCGTGTGCTAGGGAAGGGGTCTATGATGAACTTGCTAGTAGCTAGCCATTAAGATCGCTACTATCGCCTCTACTGTCAATGAATGAATATTCCCTACGTACGTATTGAGCTTCGTAACTGTGGCAAAAGCTTAATATTTATAAAAATTGTTTTCACTAATGTAATTCACATTTTTTAGTTGCACCAGACTTTATCACATTTAATAACAAACACTTCGTTTTAGATCATGAGATTATCTTTATAATTATATTCAAGAAGCTATCTCAGTATTCATATGTTATTAAAATGGTTTATATCTTATTTTCTGGGCACATTACAAGATATAACTACTGTACTACCAAAATTGTGCAATGATAGCTATTTTTTATCGTCCTGGTAATTAATGTGATTTTAGATTCCTACGAACGTTCTTTCCAGATCATCGATTACAATTGAAATAATTGTATACCGGTACCAAGTAATTTGAATTTTAACAGTACATATAGGCCCTATATTTTCTCTTCCTTAATAATCACATCAAACTTCCTTTTTGTGTAATAGTACCGGTTTATTTACCATCATTATTCTGTGAATTAGGGAGTGTAGTCTTCGTATTCTTAAATACATTTTTCAAGTTTGCATCGCTTTTTCTCTTCTTTGGTTCGTAACAACTTTGCAATCTAATGATGGCGATGTCTATATTTACAATAATGTTGCATCCTTACACATTCATATTCAGCCAAACTTGGACAGCCTGATACGATGTATAAGCGTACTACTGTTTGCTTCTGATTTTCACAGAGTCGGCTTATGAACTAAATTATGAATGCATGGTTTTTGTAGTTTTATCTTATGCAGCTGTCTCTGTTATACATTTAAGTTTCCTTTGTTAGGTTACTCATATTGGTTAATATTATTACTAAAATTTAGAGATTTTATCTACTGCAATAAAATATTTTCCCCAGTTCTAGATATTTTAACGTTCTTAGTTTTGTATTTTGAGCACTGCAGCAGTCCACATCGAAGTGGTTTCTAGTCCAATGTTAAATGGGAACGCCGGGTCTTTAGTATGAATTATGCATAAGTTCTAACAGTATAAACAATTGGCAAACCAAATTAGAGACGTGCAGAGTCCAAAGTTTCCAACTGAGAATGTGGTGAGACCTGATTTTAGCGCTATTACATTGAACAAATGAAACCTTCACGAAGCTAGCTAGCAGTTTCAACAAAAAGACAGTCCTATAAAATTCCACCAGCAGTAGTATTTCAAAAGTTCATTTCGAAAAGACAAAGTTTGTTGTATTCTACAAGGCAACAAAAAATCTGATATAAAGTAATGCCACTGTCCTCAGAACACAAGAGTAAAATTTTATTCTAAAGGAAATCAGTCACCGTTTCACCGTTATTGCACAGATAGCTAAATCTTAAGTATTTCACCTCGTATTTACTATCACATAGGTAGTATATGTCAGTATTTATAATTATTAGTTTCAGAAGTATTAGCGTTAGATTCTATACAATATATGATGGGATATCTGCTGCAGGTAGAATAATTTCCGAGTTCTTTTAAAAAATAGTAACTTTTGAGCCTATAGGCCTTCTATCTCTCTTAATCTCAGCTGTTATAAAAAAAGTATTCACTATTAATGTATTACGGTCTTGAATGCACTGTCTAATTGTCTCATTGTCTCCAAGGGCGACCGAAAAAGGTTCATAACAGAATTGACAGAATTATACATATAATTTGATTTTTAAAACATCCACAATTTTCATTCAAAATCTGTGAAATTTAAACTACATAAACAGGCCTACAATACTATTGTCTATACAAATTTTGGTGCCATTTGGGTAAATAGTTTTGAAATTATGGATAAATAGCAATATAGCGAACGCCAGTAGGGGAAGTTATCCCCACCCACATGAAATGTGCATTCGACACAACACTCGCCTATCACGTAGTGTGTCTGATGAGCTAGTAGGGGAAAAGTGGAAGGGATCGTGGGCGGAGCTTCTACGTTCGCTATACTGCGATTTACCCGAAATGATATTTTTTAAAATAAATTTTACATTGACGTCACCAAAAAGCATTCTTGCGTCAAAGTTTTCAAAATTTTTAGTTCATATTTGCTCAAAACCTTGAAAGTAGTTACGGGAATAATACATCAATTGGCTTTTGAGTTCAGTCTAGATAGGGAGTCACAATATTTATTTTAATTTCATTAATTTACCATTAGGACATAATTATTTTAATATAAGTGCAATATGAATATGTCCCAAGAAACTTAATATTTAATATAAATGTTAAATAATTTTTATTTATCAACATATAATTGATCTCTATGAGAAGTTTCGGACCAATCTGACAATAATTGTTGTACAAGAAGCTTTCTTTATTCAATAAACTGACTAAAATTTTAAAGTCCAGAAAACAGTATTAAAAAACGTTGCTCTCAACCCATTAATGCATCGTATGTTAGGCACACTTGATTATATGGCTACATTATTTAAAAAAAAAAGTCTCAAAATATAATTACGATCACGAAAACAAAAAAAAAAAGAAAAGAAAAAGGATTTTCTCCATTTTTCAGCATTATTTCACCATAACTGATGAATTGTTTATGCTCTGTTTGCATTGTACTGTACAGTCTTAGAAAAACATCTTGTCATATAGATACTTATGCATATGTCCCGAAGGAACTTAAGAACGCAGTGCGTATGATTCCTCTGATCATGCGCAGTGCCTCCTTTCAGGGACTTAATAAAGTATCTATGCGACAAAACTTTTTTTCTAAGACCGTACAATTTTGTGTAGCTCAAATGATGGATTGTTTATACTTGTAAATTGAATTATTCTGCTTGCTATGTAATATATAATTTTGTAGAGTCACCAGCATAACTTAGTCCGCAGAGGCGCTTGCCTGGTGATCCAGAGCTGCAGTCGAACTTGGGTTCGATTCCCGCTTTGGCTGATTAACTGGTTGGGTTTAATCCAAGCTTTCCCCTACCAAACAGTTGGCTAAAAGAGCATTCAATGGCACCAAAAAAAAATATGCCTGGAATGGTAATTAGAATATGTTATTCATTTAAATGATAAAGCAACTTAGTCAACATCTTAACACTCTAGTGTACTGGTAGCATTATAATAAAGAGACTCTGTGTTTAATTTTCGACGTCTGTGTTAAGTTGCATCTCTGGCCACTGATTATTGTGTATTCTTTGTATTGTACAAAATGTTACTTCAGATATTTAAGAAAAATATCTCCTAACATTAAATATACATCAAACTAATTTAATTTGAAAATAATAATAATAATAATTCCTATTCATACACCGACCAATTTCAATTACCTATATGCTAAAAAGATACCATTTTTTAAAAGTACTCGCAAATAATCCGACCTGCAGCAGATATCCCATCATATATTACACAGAATCTAACGATAATATTGCTGTACCTCTTCCGATATTTTACCTGTTACAACAAAGAATTTTTATCACATCTGCAACCAGTATAACAGCAATTTATGTACACCTAAGGACATTTAATACAAGTTGATATATAAATATATATGGTTTTCAAGGAACCCGGAAGTTCATTGCCACTCTCACATAAGCCCGTATTCGGCCCCTATCCTGACCAAGAATAATTCAGTCTCCACAATCATATCCCACCTCCCTCAAATCCATTTTAATAATATCCTCCCATCTACGTTGCGGCGGCGGTGGCGGTGGCGGTGGCGGTGGCGGTGGCGGTGGTAGTAGTAGTAGTAGTAGTAGTAGTAGTAGTAGTAGTAGTAGTAGACGTGGTGACTTCAAAAATAATAATAGACACTATACTGAAACCACAAATCCGCAAAGGAAATCCAAACGAGAAAAGCAAGTCAGACTAGAAAAATACAATTACCAGGTGACACAATTCCTATATTATAACCAAAGAAAGAAAGCAGTTCGTCGAATATTTGAACCAAAGAAATGTCCTTTAAGTATTTCGGTAAATGAGATTGAAACTACGTTTAATAATAAATTTAATAATATAAACCACCATCACTTGGATAATTATCCGAACCATATTACTGAAGTTGACAAAGATGATATTAACAACAAATTTCTGGATACTGTTAGTAAGGAAGAAATTCTTAAAGCTATGCAAGGTATTTCGATTGACACTTCTGCAGGACCAGATAAAATATTGATGCGAACTATTAAATGTGAAAAAGTTGCAGTAATTTTAGCATTAATAGGAACTAAAATGTTATCACACAATTGGGTACCTAATTTTTTTCGGAAAGCTAGAGCTGTTCTTATATATAAAGGTGGAGAAAAAAAGGACCCAAATAATTATCGACCTATAACCATTTGTTCAGTAATTCGAAGAGTTTTGGAGAGGTGTCTTTGTTCAAGAATGCAACAATACGTAGAATTTAATGAAAACCAACGAGGATTTGTATCTACTGCTGGTGCACAGATTAATGCCTCTATATTAAATTCAGTTCTTCGTAAGGCCAAAATCGAAAAAGAAGATGTCACCATCTTGTTTCTTGATGTGCATAAAGCTTATGATACTGTTGGACATCGGCATTTGGAATCTGTCATTCACAATTCTGCCCTTCCCCAAAAATTACAGGATTTAATTATAAATTTACAGTGTGGAAATGAAACCCAGATAGAGGTTGGAATCCATAAAACAAAACCCATACCGTTTAAACAAGGGGTTATGCAAGGCGCTCCTCTTTCCCCAATGCTTTTTAATCTCAGCATAGACCACATTTTTGATGAATTATCCGAGTCTAGTGTGGCTGAAGAATTTGGATATGACCTTGTATCGGATCTAAATAATGTAGTAACATTAGGATTTGCGGATGATATTGCACTTGTTGCTAAAAGTACAATTGCTGCATCTGAAATATTTACCATGACAAAACGGTCATTACAGCAGATCGGATTAAGTCTAAATGAATCTAAAACTCAAACCATCGTTATCGAGAAAGGAAAATTAAGTAGTACGACATTGAATCTTGGAGGATCAATTGTTAATAGTTTTGATGGAGATGAACGAATCAAATACCTTGGGATTAATTTTTCTGATGAAATTAAGTTTGACATTGCCAAAGTAATCAATAATTTAAATAATAAGATCCAAGCTTTAACATCTACTTATCTTCTGAAACCAGACCAAAAACTCAATGTTTTAAATATGTATATTTGGCCTATACTTGTTTATCCTCTTCAAAATGCTCCCCTTCACCAGCTTTCTGACCGGTTTCTCGAAGATGTGGATAAGTTAATTAAAAGTTCGGTGAAGGAAATTTTATGTTTGCCAGGAGACACGCCCGACGCGATGTTGTATACCGAACGTAAATATAAGGGTCTCAGCCTTTTCAAAGCTCAATGGGAAGCATATTTACAGCATCTCAATATTTGCAACACATTATTGAGAACCTCGAATCCTCTTGTCGTTTCTACAAGGAACATAGCAGCAGAAAAGAAAGTATGTTCCAGGAAGTTAAAAATTCCACCTGAAGATCTGGATATAAGTAACATCAATGTCCATAAACTACGACAAAATCTTAGGAAACAAGAGTACGACAAATGGTGTGCGCTTCCACATAAAGGAAAAGGTGTTATTTTATTTCAAGAATATACTCCCGGAAATAAATGGATTTTTTCTAAGGAGGGTCTATCTTCCTCTGAATGGCGGGACGCAATTAAGATGAATGCTAACGTAGCACCAGTGAGAAGTCTTCATGGGAGATCCTTGGACGGTTTCCGTTGCAGTTACTGCAACGAGATTGAAACCTTAGCACACGTCCTAGGATCCTGTCAGCATGGAGAACTCCTGAGAAATTCACGCCATCATAACATCCGAAAACTAATAGCACAAGCCCTTAGAAACAAATCCTTCCAGGTCCATGAAGAGGTGCACTGCGTTGCGTCTGAAGGCGGCGGAATTAGAAGAGCGGACATCGTGGTTCTAGACAAGACTAATAGTAAAGGCTTTATACTGGACCCAACTGTTAGATTTGAGATGAGCCAGACCCAACCATCCGAGGTCAACAAAGAAAAACAACAAATTTATGAGCCTACTATTCCGTATTTTCGAGAAAAATATCAGATGGAAGGCACCTGGGAAGTACATGGTTTAATGATCGGAGCGAGGGGCACCATCCCACGATCAACTGTAAACACTATCAAAACATTTCGAATCCATGACATCATTCCAAAAATAATTACTTCAACCATTAAAGGGTCTGTGGCAATTCTGAAAAATCATTTATACGGAATATCATAATACCCCCCCCCCCTTTTCTATTCGTTAGTGTGTGATTGTTACAAATATATGTACAAATTTATTATTTCTTAAACTTAAGTTCCTAGTTCACATTTAAATTTGGCTCATCTATCTTACTGTAATCATTACTATTCTTATATGTGTGTTATTCTGTGTTTTTGGCAACCCAGGATGCCTGGGCAGACTATTTCTTGAAATAAATTATATATTATATACAATCACCGCAAGATTGTACAAACTACAGTATTAAGATTTCTTTAATTTTCATCAGACGTCTTCAATTTCTCAATTAACATTCAGAAGTGTAATTCCTTGGCCATGTATTAACAAGACGTAAAAAGACGTAGGCACTTATTAAACAAGCTAGAATTTCTTTTTCGT
This sequence comes from Periplaneta americana, assembly GCF_040183065.1. Lineage (NCBI taxonomy): Eukaryota > Metazoa > Arthropoda > Insecta > Blattodea > Blattidae > Periplaneta > Periplaneta americana. Next base: position 97,382,951 of record NC_091124.1, on the reverse strand, counting down.
ATATTTGAGATCAGTGTACAAGCTCAAGTAAAAAATATTAACGCTTTATTTAATGTTATGTTTTATGTTTCTTAGAAATGCAAATTTATTTCAGAATTTTTTTCTATAATTATGATAGCATAGGTAATATCTGATAATAGAACAAGAGCATTTTGATAACTATGATAATGTTTTGTTTTGTCTTTTTCTATCAATTAAACATCTCTAATGTTATTTATTTCAATGATGTATGTTATTCAAAGTTACGAAATCTTTCCACGCCGACCAAATTCTATTTCGAGAATAATGACCAAGATTCGAAGCGCACAAGAGTTACGGGATGAGACTCGAAAGGCAAGTGCAATGAACATAGCGAGCGAGAGCGGCAGTTAGATTTGTTCATCTCTAGTGTAGTAATGATAATGTGGTTTAAAAGAACCACATTAACAGAAATGTGACATTCCACAACAGTTGTATTTATAAATATTGTGGAATACTAAGGAAAACGAAATACACTCTCAGTCGTGAATGTTGTTCAATGAACTACTTGCTGAATCCATGTTCAGTAGAAGGACCAAGCGCTGCATGTTCTCCGCCTCTCAAGCTGTCACGTGAGGACTTAAAACGATATACTAAAATGATGAGTTAGATCTTCTTACAGCGGAGCTCTGAGGTATCCGAAGTTCTCGGCGGCAGACAAACTTCTGACGAGCGTCGGAGTGGAATGCTTCAAAGTTACACCATGACTTTACAGTTAAATATTAAGAAGTACACATTCAGGGGTGAACATCCACCACGTGTAGTAAAATGATTTCATGTGAATAGAAAAATTAACTCAATAGTCACGTCTGTTACCTTTGATTCTCTACATTACGTAATTTAATTGTTTTACAAAATTTTCTGATAAAATATAAACGAAAATTAAGTTTCTCATGGCAAAACATTTCGAAATATCGTAGAAATTATATCATCAATCCCATCGTGCGCTTTGAAACTGCAGTTGAACAACCTTTGTAGTAAATGAAGAAAATAAAATCACCTATGACCCTAAAATTGAATACTTTAGGGATTATTATCATATACAAGGACAAATTGAAGTATTCGGATTATTGTTCGGAGCAAGGGGAACAATTCCAAAATTCTCAGTTGAATGTTTTAAGCCTTTTTGAATTCCTTTAAGAACTTTGAAAATTATTGCTGTAGACGTAATGAAATATTATGTTCAGATTTTACATAATCACCTGTACACCTACATTTATTATATTCTATCTGATTACTAATAATTATCGAATGAACGTACTTTCCCAAGGGTAGCTTCCATTTGAAAATAATAATCATAAAACAAAATATGTTTATTTTTATTTTTTAGTATGCGGTGTCTTTTGGCAACTCTTACTGTAGGGCAGCTACCCTTGTGGAATTTATATATGTTAACACATATTATGTACTCCCTTCGACTATGTATGTGCTCGGAAATGATCTTCTCTTGGAATTATAGTTGCGCGAGCAACGTGGGAAAATGGTTAACAGGAAATTGCCACGTGGAGCGGCAATTCAATTTAACTCAAAATAAAGCCAAAATTGCTACATTACTACAATTACTACATTCAGTACATAATGATTTTTCTGAGACTCCGTTTATGTACACAGAATAAATTCGTAAAACTTTGGTCTGTTAAAAATTGCGAAGGAAGTGGTTTTCTGGAAACTCAATGTGGCCTGTAATATTGATAAATATGAATTACAAATGAATAATGATCCTGACAAAATTAGTGCTATGAAAAATATATTTGGTGCCCATGATTCACAAACGAGAAAAGAGGACTGCAAACTGTGATGCAAAAATAAATTTTCTAACAACATACTGAATTTTAAGAGTAAAAGAAAGAATGTAAAATGCAAGAATAGACCTTCGGCATGTGAGAATAAAGCAATTTCCAATTTCTCAGCAAGACGTTCCCTGTACCAAGACGACACCTTTCGGCCGGATAGGAAATGAAGGTTCTCAAGGCGATATTCAACCCATTCAGAACGATGAAGCACAACAAATGCTAAGAGCAGAAAATAATAGGATATACAGTAAATAACAAAAGATGAAAGGGAGATCTAATACCTGGGTAAATAGTTGACAATTGTTCTAGGGCAATTAAATGATCAGGAAGTTATTCATGGTAGTTTTGAAGAAGAAGAAGATGATGATGATAATGATGATGATGATGAAATATTTAGATTTTAACTCGTGTACAAGAAGAAGTCCAAAGTGTGGGTGGATTTAATGCATCACTTGCAAATAAATACTGTTCGAAGATTACAGTAGGGTAATTATTGTTCTGTGCTAAATGTGTTTCAAAATCATATTCACTTTAGAGTGCATCAGGGTAGCTAGGATAATATCAAATGTCCTTGATGAAGTTAATAATTTGTACTATGTGGACAAAAAGTTTAGAAAATTCTGTTGACATTTGTCACGAAACAAATGCTTCCGGATGCAAGATACAGTGTGGCCATCTTATATCTGGAGAAACGTAATTAAGTTTGTCACACTCGATGGCCTTACGATTACCATGTTAGTTGTTGGAGAAAAGATACACGGATAGAAATCCGATCGAGAACGATAAAAGAATGGTTCAGAGCCATAGTGGACCAAGCGCCAATTACTAAAAACGGAGAAAGCAAGGGTTAAAGTTAAGTGAATACCACATTTTAATGAAGATTGACATATGATTTAGTTTGAATGTTTATACTTTATATAACTTGCTATATGTTTCCATTGAATTATGGTAATAACTTCATTTTAACCCTTATTTTCTACGGCTTTTGTAAATGGCGCTTGGCCCACTATGGTTCTGAACCCTTCAAAAATTCTCCTTTGAATAGCTTCTTCCGGAGGGAAGTAAAACTTGGAGGCACGTGACACAACATTACGGCACGTGAAAGAACTCTTGAGTATCCTGAACATGATAGAGGGCTCCAAGCTAGATTCATTGGCCATTTCTCAGCTACGTTGAATTTTGACTCTGAATATTCTATATAGTCGGAAGCGCCATTAAGTGAACTACTATTTGTTTTGAAGAAGGCTCATTTGTCTTCAATTTTTCCCCATGTTAAATAGAACCGTTCGATGTTTTAATGAAGACAGTTTAAAAGCTTTATTCGTGATGAACCACGTCAACAGATTCCGAAATTGGACAAGATAATGAATTGTGACCAATCAACCACTGTACTACAATTCCATGGACAAAGTTAAAAATTTGGGTGTAGTTTTACCGTACGTTTTGAGTAAACATAGCAAAAATTAGCGTGCAACAATTTGTGCGTCTCTGCTTGTCATCGTTTAGCTTAAAAATAACAAATAATTTTTATCTCAGATTGTTCCTAGTAGGTAACGAAAAATATTGCCTTCATATTAACATCTAGCACAGCATAGAATGGGTTGCTAACACAAAGACAACTTCCCTTGCAAAAACTGGTGTCAATACACATAAATTAATGTTGTTATGCATTTGGCCGGACAAAGAAGGCGTCATCTACTACAAATTACTTGTGAGGAATATAATCATCACTGCTGAGATTTTATTTCCAAATACTTAGTTGCCTTGACTCCAGGTAACTCCATTAAAAACGACGCTTCTGTTGAAAATTGGTTTGATGATTTCATCAACTTCAAATTCATTTATTTCATTTAAACAGATTAAATAATTTTAATAAAAACACAACAAATTTATGTATCACGTCATAATATCAGGAGGTGATATTTACATGAACTGACGATGAACGTCGCAATAAATAAATATATATTCAGAGTCAACGAAAGTCTTAGAAGTGTCTTCTGTACAAAACAGGAGATATTTTCTACAACTGGAAATAAAGATTGCAACATGCTACATATATTCCTATAACAATGTGGAATTTCATGCGGAATGAGATATCAAAGGCCAAATTATAAAGATTGCATGTGGAAAACATTACTCAACATACCGCATATTGATGTGTACTGTATTAAAGAATTATATATTATGGAACTAGTTTAGAATATCATGTTTTAAGGTATGAGTCAATTTTCAGGAAACGAGCAAAGCAAATTTCTTATTTTTTTAAGAATTCAATAAATGTATAATATTATGAACGTGTTTCTTGCAATATTTTTTGAATGAAAGCGTTATAAAAGAATTAATAAATAAATAAGATATCAAATTTATAATATGATATCGTGATTTATAAGAAAAATATTCATATGACAGCAGAGATTGCACACGAAATTCTTTCTTTGTAACTATTAATTTTAATATACGAGTATTTCACAAGTTATGCGATCATAACAGTTGGCATGGTTATATTTTACAACACTTGGAAAATAATATGCTATATCAGCTGTCATCAAAACACGGCACGCTCGGGCTAGCTTCTCTTATCCGCGGACAAGACACTGCCCTAGCGTGCAATCGTGGCTGCTGGCGGGTATGCTGTCTCTCTATCCCTTGTGCTCGACGGAGCAGAGTTTCTTACCCTCCATTCACTGGTCCACACCTGTGGAGTAACGGTTAGCGCGTCTGGCCGCGAAACCAGGTGGCCCGGGTTCGATTCCCGGTCGAGGCAAGTTACCTGGTTGAGGTTTTTCCGGGGTTTTCCCTCAACCCAATACGTGCAAATGCAGGGTAACTTTCGGTGCTGGACCCCGGACTCATTTCACCGGCATTATCACCTTCATCTCATTCAGACGCTAAATAACCTCAGATGTTGATAAAAGCGCCGTAAAATAACCTACTAATATTTAAAAAAATATCCATGCACTGTACCCATTTGCGCGAGTGCTTACGACCACTGTGGTATATTGTGAACGGTTTTGACAATGATAAAGACTTCGTATGAGACTTGAAAGTCTGGGACAGGAAAGAGCAAGGAATAAGGAAAAGGGAATGCGAAAATAGGATGATGACATAGAACAGATAATACAGGACAAAAGACAAGCTCATAATAAATATCTTCCCACTAAGTAAGTCTGAAGAAGATAAAACTGATTACCATAGAAAGCGAGCCATAACAAAGAGAAAAGTTAGGAAGAAAAACAGAATTGGGGATGAATTTGTTGCTTTTTTAGAAACTGATATTACTCGTTCAAAGTCATAAACGTTTAAAATTTTTAAAAATAATTAAATTATGAAGTCAAAGATAAATAGGGTAAACATTAGTAATTTCGTGGCAGTAGTTATTTCATTATACTTCTTCTTTGCTCTTTCGTGAACTAACCAATGGTGTTACGAGATTCAAATTTCCGCCAAGGAATTGCATATGTTGTCCAGTTTCCAGAAACATACAGCTGTGACTATTGTAGCTGCATCAGTGAGCTTTTATGTTTAGAGAGAGCAAGTTAGCGTCGACTTCTCAGGCATACAAATTTTGTGGATGTTTGTAATTACATTACAGGCTTATTACTAAAGGTAAGCATATGATATTTGGTACCAAGATTTATTGTATCTTCATGAAATTTTAGGAAATGTTTTTGGAATTTTAGATACAGCTGTAGTCGCCATATAGGCTTAGCTTTACTGATATAAATCTTAGCTGTTTGAGGCCAAATTTTGTTGAGTATTAAGCGTTAAATTTTATATTATTTTAAAACTTGTATTACAATACGAATTTTAGATATCTGAAGTTAAGATGTGATAAAAAAAAGAAAAGGGGGACGCAATTGGTTCAGTGTAGCGTCTTTTTGATTTGTTATCATGCCAAGTGTCAATGTTAAGTGCTAGATGACTTACTTGCAAGAATTGTGACAGAAGATGGAATATGGCTCCACCATTTTGGACCGGAGACAGAGGCAGACAATGGAGTGGCATCATGCAGATTCACCAAAGTAATAGAAATTCAAAAGTACACCTTCGGCAGGAAAAGTTATGGCTACTGTGTTTATCGATTCAGAAGGACTTTTGCTTGTGGACATCATGCCACACGGAACCACCATTAATTCTGACGCGTATATGGCAACTCTCAAGAAACTTCAAGCTCGACTGAGTCGTGTTCGACGACATCGGGAGAAGAAGGATGTTCTGCTATTGCACGACAACGCACAGCCATATGTCAGTCAGAAGACCACAGACCAGATCAGAAAATTCGGATAGACAACACTGAAACATCCGCCTTACAGTACTGAACTGGCACCGTGCGATTACCATCTCTTTGGAAAACTTAAGGATCCCTTCGCGGAACGAGGTTAGAAGATGACTCCCTTGTGAACGCTGCTAAAAAGTGGCTCAGACATGTTAGTCCAGACTTTTACCGTGCTGGTCTACAGGCCCTCGTTCCTAGGTTACGTAAGGCAGTTGAAAGGGACGAGGATTATGTGGAAAAGTGACATTTTGTTCCTAAAGGATGTATCTACATTCTGTGAAAATATTAAAACTGTAGGATAAAAATATAATTTTTAAACAAATGTTATGCATTACTTTTGGAGTTACCCTAGTAATATAGGCTATAGTAAAGTCCGTAATAAAAGTGTTCACCTTTTCAGGGCAAAGAAGATCCCTTTTCAATTTCAATTTTTTCTTTGATTTCATTCTTATTATGTGTTGATATGCATTTCTATGTTTTCTTGCTATGAATATTAGACGGAATTACTATGTTTGAAGTCTTGTAACAATAAATTAGAATTTCATTTGACTTTAATGAATTTTTCCACAATTCTTCTACCTCTCACGACATTATCAATGCAATATCACGAAATTACCAAGGTTATCACGAAATAACCAACTTTTTAGCTTAAGTTGTATAAGTGGTTTTTGGCACTTGTTCAAGAACGTGTCGAATCTTTTATGTCTCCAGATTTGTACAGCAAATTATCGTCTTTTAGATGAAAAAATCGGAATAAGGTTATATTTACACATTTGCATTTTAAATTAATTTTCATGAAATTATCACGAAATTACCAATGTTTACCCTAAATGTCATCTCCCAAAAAACTGGTTTCAATACTTTCAACAGTATTGATCTCAGACAAAACAACCTCTTGAATTCCGTTTTTCTAATAATACAGTAGAGTAATATTTATCTTTTGATGAATTGAAACACACTCTAGATAATTTGAAGAATCATAAAACTCCAGAAGAAGTTCAATAAATTCACAATTATTCAAGTATGCTAGTCTGAAATTTTAATTCGATATTATATGAGCATTATGAATGTATAATTGGAGAAGAACAAAATGGTTTTCTTGAAGGAAGGTCTTGCTGTGATGGTTAATTTTTATTGAAATTACTAATTGAAAAACATAGAGAATTCAACTTAGAGACAGACATTGCTGTTATTGATTTTAAACAAGCTTACGATGGAGTCAATCAAAATAAATTATTTCAGATGCTAGCAGATCATGTTCCCAACAGCTTTTAATTAACATTAATAACAGGCAAATAAAAAAGTGTAGGCCTATGACGCATTTATTTCTTTTTAAAGTCTTAGAGACTGTGCTTAATATGTAGGTTAAGAACTTCATCACTGATTCATTTTTTTCTACTAGTATCCCAAACCAATAATCTAAGAAATATTAAAATTAAGATAATTTTGTAATATTTTATACGTGTTACTTTTCTCTTCTATAGCTGTTAATTATTAAGATATCCTTAAATTTAGGGTGTGTATACATTTCCATTACAGACTTTGAGGGATTGTAGTGGGGATCAAGACGATTAAGTTTTCCATAGGAACTCATGTCCGGAAACGTACCGTTTCCCCGCTACAAACAAATCACCACCACATCACATGTTGAACTCTCCCATTTCTGCTGCTTACTGTACGTTGTTTTTCTTCTGGGTCCACTTACAAGAAGGGCTCGATGTGACGACCAGCGACTTCAACACACACACTGTACATACGTATTATATTCTGGTACATACGATCACCAATTCCTGGAAGTCCAACATCCGCCGCACTAGCAGGTCTTACTCTGATTCCACAGGGGTCTCGTAAATCAATCTTTTATGTGGCCCCACGGGAAGTAGTCTAGTGGAGTCAAGTCGGGCCACCGTTGCCCAAATCGTTGATCCTGATGACTTCGGACCGCATGAGGTGGTGCGCCATCGTCTGAAATCACACTGCACCGAGCTTCGCAGTACAATAATATCATATCGGCGTATTCCCTAAACGTGTAGTTAACTATGTTCAACAGTAACACACTGCCAATGAATTACAGCTCGTCTTCCAGTGAAGGATGATAAACAAATGACCACAAGCACTACAGCAGGTACGATCAGCGCGTCTCCTGGCAGTTCACAAGATCAACTCAACGGCATGTCAACAAACCTGTAGCGGACACGGGATATCATGCGATCGTTGAATGACGTACGCAATACGGGGCCGAAAATTCGGGAGATTTGAACGTGTGTTGTGGTGGTGATTTGTTTGTAGCCGGGAAACGGTACGTTTCCGGACATGAGTTCCTCTGCAAAACTTAACCGTCTTAGTCCCTACTACAAGCCCTCGAAGTTTGTAATGGGCATTTAGACACATCCTGTAGATTACAATAAATTAGAATTGTAGTTTTTATTGGTCAACAAATTTCTCCTCTAGGCAAATAGTATCAATATTTTAATACATCTGCCTTAGAGCGAATACTAGAAGTGAATGATTCATAGTAATAATATTGTATTGTTCACTTTATTTATTTACACATATTTCGCGTGAAATTGGAGACAAATCAACTTCAAATACAATGATACTTTTTTCATAATCCCCTCCCCTTTTATACAACACATTTAACTACAGCAGGTGATGGTAACATACTCTATAAACATTCCAATTACTTGGCCTCTTTCACTAAATTACTTAATGTTATGAACATCGTAACGCAATATACCATTAACAAAATTAAAACGACTACGCAGATAATCTGCAACAGAGTAACTTCTACCAATATCACAGAAGTTAATTGTTTGATTTATAAAACAGGACAAAAAACTGACCAAACTCAACTCTACGAATTAAAATAGAACTCTGCTAAACATAAAAATACGACCGCTCAAACAATAAAAACACGTTCCGCGGGAACACCATTCAGGCACATAGCGGGTTGACCGTAGAATGAAGCTCTGAATAGGGTTGCAAAATATTGAAGGCTTTTCACAGAGAATGGCCACTTCAAAAGCGGCTCAAATGGGAATTTCTGATGTAAGCCTACTTAATTTGGTGATGTGAGCATTTCTTTTCGATGCATATGAGTTTGCTGTCACTACTTCATCAGATGCTCCCAGCCTCCGCTGATTCTGTGGAATGAAGCATTTAATTTATGAAATAAATTAATCCTGCTCTTATTCGGATTGAATGTCTCTTATGAGACGAGCAGTTAAAGACTATGAGAGATGAATTTTAATGTGAACGGAAGCTGACCCGTAACTTTTACTGGAAGTCTTGTTCTCAAAACAATAGGTTTTTTAAGGCGTTAGATACAGCTTACAGCAGTAAAATTTTTGGAAACATGCAACATTTTTTCCCTCCATTACTGTATCTTGCATAATAATGAAAATTGGTATGTATAAAACAATGTCTTTCTGCTATATGGAAAAAAATATATATATGTTTGCGATTTAAAACAAATTATTATTTTTTTGTTTGGTTTTTTTTTTAAATTCAAAATGATGGTAGTTCACTGTGCAGTGATGAAGCGTTTCACTCATAACTCAAAAACATGTTAACTTTTTCACTTCATCTCTCTTTTATTTCATTGCTGAAACTCATGTTTATAATATCACGCTCTTTCAACTACATTTCTTATTAATTAATTTTTATTTTGTGTTAGAAGAAAATACTGATATTTGACCATTTTTAAAATGAATTTATTCTTTGTCAGACAATCTATCAAAGGTAGAGAAGTGATTTTGCATCATATTGTAGATATAAAATGCATAAATATACACAAAAAGTATATCATGGAATGTTAGATAGTTTTTGAGTTACGTGGGATACGCTTCATCACTGCACAGTGAACTGAATTTTGAAAAAAAATATCTATTTTTTTTAAATCGTAAAAATGGATTTTTTCATATAGCAGAAGGACATGGTTTTACACATACTAATTTGTATTATTATACAAGGTACAATACAAACTTTGCTGCTGTAAAACCCCTTAAGCTTAGAAATATACGACACCTTCCACTATGGTTAATCTTTGTCGTTTTCAATTATAAAACCAGGAAATCCCCTATTCGAACGTTGCAACGAAAGTGAATAATTGCGGTGCAAACATACTCGTAGGTGACTACGAGTATGACACATGACTAGGAGTATCTCTACTTCTGTATGACTAGTAATAGTTAAATATGTAAACGAAGGAAATCTTAATGACATGCAAAGCTGAATAATAATATTCATATCAGTAGTAGTAGTAGTAGTAGTAGTAGTAGTAGTAGTAGTAGTAGTAGTAGTAGTAGTAGTAGTAGTAGTAGTAGTAGTAGTAGTCAGTCGCGGACAGGTGATGAGGGGTGGTCCTCCAGCTTGGGGGTTGGGCGAAGGGCTAACAACCATCACCGTAAAAAAAACAGCATGTTACGAAACCTCAAAATAAGTCTCGGAATGGGACTGATTCTCTGGCACGACCACAGCAAAGGAATAAGGTTATGAGATTTAGTACTTGGAATGTTACAAGTCTATACAGAACAGGAGGAGTAACATTAGTAGCAAAAGAACTAGCTAGATATAAAATAGACTTCGTGGGAGTAAAAGAGGTTAGGTTATATGGGACTGGCATAATACAATAGGAAATTACTTGTTGCATTATGGGGAAGGAAATAATAATCACCAATTAGGAACAGAATTATTTGTTCATAGAAGAATAAAATCAGGAGTTAGGTTATCGTATTTACTACTTAAGGCTAGATGGTGCGATATAATAGTTCCAATTCACTGTGGGCTAAAGCAAGGAGATGCACTATCACCTTTACCTTTTAACTTTGCTCTATGGTATGCCATTAGGAAAGTCCAGGATAACAAAGAGGGTTTGGAATTAAACGGGTTACAACAGCTGCTTTTCTATGCGGATGACGTCAATATGTCAGGAGAAAATTCAAATACGATTTAAAAAATTCGAGAATTTTACTTGAAGCAAGTAACGAGACAGGTTTGGAAGTAAATCCCGAAAAGGCAAAGTATATGATTATGTCTCGTGACGAGAAAATTGTACGAAATGGAAATATAAAAATTAGAAATTTATCCTTTGAAGAGGTGGAAAAATTCAAATCCCGTGGAGCAAGAGTAACAAATATAAATGATATTCGGGAGGAAATTAAACACAGAATAAATATGGGAAATGCCTGTTATTATTCGGTTGAGAAGCTTTTATCACCAAGTCTGCTGTCAAAAAAATCTGAAAGTTAGAATTTATAAAACAGTCATATTACCGGTTGTTTTTTATGGTTGTGAAACTTAGACTCTCACTTTGAGAGAGGAACAAAGGTTAAGGGTGTTCGAGAATAAGGTGCTTAGGAAAATGTTTGGGACTAAGAAGTATGAAGTTACGGGAGAATGGAGAAAGTTACACAACGCAGAACTGCATGCATTGTATTCTTCACCTGACATAATTAAGAACATTAAATCCAGACGTTTGAGATGGGCAGGGCATGTAGCACGCATGGGCGAATCCAGAAATGCATATAGAGTGTTAGTTGGGAGGCCGGAGGGAAAAAGACCTTTGGAGAGGCCGAGACGTAGATGGGAAGATAATATTAAACTGGATTTGAGGGAGGTGGGATATGATGGTAGAGGCTGGATTAATCTTGCTCAGGACAGGGAAAGATGGCGGGCTTATGTGAGAGCGGCAATGAACCTCCGGGTTCCTTAAAAGCAGTAAGTATGTAAGTAAGTAAGTGAGTAGTAGTAGTAGTAGTAGTAGTAGTAGTAGTAGTAGTAGTAGTAGTTGTTGTTGTTGTTGTAATAAGTCATAACAATTGGCTTCGTTATTGAGAACACTAAGTAGGGATATAAATTTTGGTGATTTCTCTACAGCTAATCTGTTTCTAAGTTCAAAGTATACTTTCCCAATTGCAGAACATTGTTCTCAATACTACAAGGCAAATCCTCAGCTACAAATAACTCTTCTCTTACAAGGAACATATCCCCATTAAATTTCAACTCATTTTAATGACTCCTCTGCTGGTCATGTGCAGTCACTCTTCCTGTCACATCTAATGAAAGGAGAGCCCTTTTGAATGGTTGTAATTTATCTCCGAATTTTACAATCATTGTCAGGAGTGAATTTCCTAGATAACGTTCGTTTGTAAAATTCAGAGCAATATTTATTATTTTTCGGAAGTTGTCTAACATATTATGAGCATATTATGTCAGCTGAAATAATAGCTATACTATATATTTTATATTACCTTCCTAGATGTCTGGTTTGTAACAATAAACGCTTTCAAATATTCTTCCATGAGGTTGCTGATTCTGAGATTTCCAGTTCTGTTGTACTTTGTTAGATGCTAATGAATTGGTTCTGAGCAACAACAGCATAACCTAAACGTCTTTTCAAAGATTACATTGGAGATCTGTTGTTGGACGCTCCTATTAATCATGTCACAGTTTTCGCATACTTTTAAAATGAGGAAAATTGATTATGTAAGACTTTGGAGGTCCACCATGGTGTTCGACCAAATATTAATAGGAAGGTCTAGTGTAGGAAATCCAGCTCGATACAAACAGATATTGAAAAATTATTATCCTGAAGAACTTCACAACATTGATCAAATATTTTTTAAAGTCTGCAACGTGAAGATCTTTATTCAAAATACAATATTTAGAACTTATGTAATCAGATAAAATCCTTCCTAATTTCTAAGACTTTGTTCATTTTAGTTAAATTTACTGCATTATTTCTGACAACAGACCTCGCAATTCTTAATATTATTGCTTGTCATATTAGTCATGAAATGAGCAGTAGCGAAATACAAAAATATAACAAATACCCTATAGCCATCGACAGAGCTCTCATTCCACGTTTGTCTTGAAGTTATGTGGCCTGAAGCGTTCTACTCCCGCCCAACTTCAAGATAAGCATGGAATTAGACCTCTGCTATTGGTTGAATACCAATTATACTTCTCTCCTTCTCTGCGGGCAATGTTTACTTCTCCTGTCAAACATTATGGAACTAAGTAGGCCTATAGGTAGTCAAAATTCTGTACCTGCTCTGTGGGCATCTTCTTGAACATAATTTTCGATCTTATTTCATTTTTACCGAAGAAATACAGAAATGACTTTTTTCAGCGGAAATGTTCACATTATATTTTGCTCTCATTTTGTAGAGCGTAGATGTTGCTAGTTGTAGCATATCTTCATTTTCAGCAAAGATCACCTTGTCATCAGCAAATAAAACAGTATTTAAGATGGTAGACCTAATTTTAAAATATCTTCCTAGCTGTGCTTGCCGATCGGCAATAGCTGAGTATTTATTTAATTTTATTGGGATATTTTACGACGCTGTATCAACATCTAGGTTATTTAGCGTCTGACGAAATGGTGATAATGCCGGTGAAATGAGTCCGGGGTCCAGCACCGAAAGTTACCCAGCATTTGCTCGTATTGGGTTGAGGAAAACCCCGGAAAAAACCTCAACCAGGTAACTTGCCCCGACCGGGATTCGAACCCGAGCCACCTGGTTTCGCGACCAGATGCGCTGACCGTTACTCCACAGGTGTGGGCTGAGTATGTATGTATGTATGTATGTATGTATGTATGTATGTATGTATGTATGTATGTATGTATGCATGTATGTATGTATGCATGTATGTATGTATTTTTTTATTTTATTGGGTTATTTTACGACGCTGTATCAACATCTAGGTTATTTAGCGTCTGAATGATATGAAGGTGATAATGCCGGTGAAATGAGTCCGGGGTCCAGCACCGAAAGTTTCCCAGCATTTGCTCGTATCGGGTTGAAGAAAAATCCCGTAAAAAACCTCAACCAGGTAACTTTCCCCGACCGGGATTCGAACCCGGACCACCTGGTTTCGCGGCCAGACGCTCTTACCGTTACTCCACAGGTGTGGACCGTATGTATGTATGTATGTATGTATGTATATATGTATATTTTTAGGTGGTTATTTAACGACGCTGTATCAACTACACGATTATTTAGCGTCGATGGATTGGTGATAGCGAGATAGTATTTGGCGAGATGAGGCAGAGGATTCGCCATAGATTACCTGGCATTCAACTTACGGTTGGGGAAAACCTCGGAAAAAACCCAACCTGGTAATCAGCCCAAGCGGGGATCGAACCCGCGCCCGGGCGCAACTTCAGATCGGCAGGCAAGCGCCTTAGCCAACTGAGCAACCCCGGTGTATGTATGTATGTATGTATGTATGTATGTATGTATGTATGTATGTATGTATGTATACGCACACAAATATAAATGTGAAGGTAACATTGGATACCCCTGTCTAACTCCTAATTTTATAAAAACATATATAATTAGGTGAAATAACCCCTAAAATGAACAATATAATACGCTGACGCAAAAAACCAATCTTCCTCTCGCTTAGTAAAATTGTAATAAATTTTAAAAAAGAAGTATCGCAATATTACTCGTATCAGAGTATTTCCAACCTTTACCCTAAATCTAATAGTCTCGGTTGGCACACTAACCTGAATATTTAAGTAATCACATGTTTATGCCGTGTTGCCCGCAAACCTTTCTATTTTTCATCCATTTGAGTGAAGCTTGCAATTCATCCACATTAATTAAGTCTACTGTTGTATTTTAACTGGATAACCTAGCTTCAAATATGTTATTACTTCTTCACCGTTCAATATTCTTGGTAACACTGTATCCACTGTTCTATACTGATAACATTTTTTATTGCAATTAGCTATTGATTAAGATGGCGTGTAATTTTGTAGACTAAAGTTTGTATTCCATATATATCATGTTCTGCATAGGCTATTTTCTGTTTTGGAAAACAGCAAAAGCTAATAATGTCTCTAAATAACCACGTACATGACAGAAAATATAAATCATGTTAAATATTAATGAATATTTCTTCTCCCCTGAGCATATAAATTATGTACCAATCCGCAGTGTTGCCTAACAAAAAAATTGCAATTTAGTTTAAAGTAGATGAAAGTATGACAGAATATAATATTAATCTACTTGATAAAAGATAATTGTAATGGTCATCTCCCATTTTGTCAATGATAATGAATTTTTTATAATGGTGGCACATAAAGATACCTGTCCCATGATGTTGACACATGCTAACACGATTCGCAACAATTGACTTGCTTTATGAAGTCGTAATTTATAATGGTGTTTATTGTTTATTTTGTCAAATGTTATCGAAAAGACACACATAAATAAAATCATTCAATATGCAACAAACTTTCGTTATCTGGATTACGCTAGATGATATTCTTCACATTCCGAAAATTACGGTATTTTGTGTCATTCACATTGCATTAAGAATTTCTCTTTCCGAAAATAGGGTAATAATATTTTTAAAACTTTATAATTTATGTAAAGATAATATACATAAATTCCTGAAAAAAATTACACATACATATACGTACGTAGTTACTTTATTCTTATTGGAAATGGCACATAATTCACTAGAATGTTGTCATATCTTATCACTCTGAACTTCATCGATATCAATATCAAAGCTGTGGTAGATGACAGATGAAACAACAACATGAACAACTTCGAAAATCTGGTAAGGAAAGAGAAAAAATTCCTAAACTGATGTTTCATAATGGTTATGATATTTTTAATGATAATATTACATTTTTAGTGCATTAATATTGTTTCGATTAGTCCTAATATAAAGTTAAAAACTGTCAACTAAAATGTTTCTCCGCAGTCACTTTTATAGTGTTGTACGTAGAACAATGAATTAAATTCAATTCAATATATGCACTTACAACTAGTTTCAATGCACTTAAAGGCATTGTTGTGTTACTGAAGGGTGAGTATTGTTGTTGAATAACACGTTTTTGTACCGGTACGTGTTCAGTAATTCTGTGACAAGGATGCAAAGTAACAATTCGTAGAGCTCCATTATTGTTGAAACTTGCGGTAACTACTGGAGCAAAACATCACAACAGAGATAAAATGTTGCGGAAGACGTTTCTGGAATGCGATAGAAGGTGACAGCGTTTGAAACCAAGTTCCCCCGGTATCACGAAGTTGTGTGAGACTTGTTTGAAGACAGACTTGCAAATTGAAACTCAGACTGTAGAGCATGGGATAACTGAATATCCTAGAAACGGATGTCAAAGTTTGTCCTCGCTGCAACAACAGTCTTCTTTTTTTATCTTTTGCTGTCACGTGCACTCTCTTGCTCAAAATCTCTCACACATTGTCAAGATTTTTTTTATTTAAACTTTCTCTACATTTCTTTAGTTTTCCTTGAAGTTATCATCTTCTCCTTCTCTGCGCCCACTCACGCATCTGTTGGCAGCAGATGTGGCGCTTAGAAGACAGCGTTAAGTCTTACGACATCGATAATCGATTATCGATTAGAATGCAAGATGTCGGAGATATAAAGTGAGGTTAAATTTCCTTCTAGCCGCACAGGACTAAGATTACATGCATGTATATGGTTCGAATAGATAAACCATTTAAAGATGGTATTCCATAATAGCTATCATTTTCCCAGAGGAAGAGAAATCCGAATCTCGCTTCCTATAATCTGTAATACTGGATATTTGATGATATTCGAACTTCCACTGTGACCTTTTCCATATACCAGAGTTATTTTCTACGGCGACAGTAAAATGATGTTACATACATGTAAGTATAAGATGACGATATTGTGGTGAATTTAATATCTACATTACAGAATTTATCCAAATGCTGCAGGGAATATTCATCGCTTAGACACATTTCCAGTATTTACCACGTCAAGTGAGCGGAAAATTAATAATTTTACACATCGATAAATTTTCCGGTGTATAAAGCTCAGGGGAAAAAATGCACTGTTAAGTACATGTTAATAAAAACAGTGCTGAATGCTAGCTAGTCAGCAAAACATGATAAACGCCTCAAGTATGCGGAATAATATTGTTCAAATGCTACAAAATTATTATAGAGCAATGTTCTGGATCCTGCCTGGATTACAATCCGTAACACTTAACCCTGAAATGTTAATACTGTACCAAGTATTCCAGATCTTTCATACTTTTACATTGCAATATATTTTGATTCATAAATTGTGGCGGCTAGTAACTCAGTCGGTGGAGAAACTGGCTAGGACTGCAAAGTCCCGAGTTCAATCCAGGATTATGCTGGTTTTTATTTCGTTGCCCAAACTTCCAGAATGGTATAGTAGTTCACTCATCTTATCAAATTGAAAACCGGGTTATTCTTAGGGGTAAAAAAGAGGTCGAGATGTGTGGTGCTAACCGCACCACCTCATTCTAGTACCGAGATAATGAAAGCAAGTCTACCTCCATACGCCAATATGACGTCTCATCTTTAACTTTTAACATTTCATAATAGGCAGGAGGATAGTGGTATTTGAGGACCTTGAAATAGTAATATAAAACTGTACATAATAAAATTTAATGTAATGACTAATTACTAATCAGAAATACGCCATTTTGCAGATTTGTCTAAAATGTCCGTGATGTGTACAGTAAATAAAATTCTTTAACACAGTTGTAACATAAAAACAATTCATTCGTACGTTCATAACGGTGAACATTACAAATTAGATACCGGTATCCATAAAATAATAAGATATTGCTCTAGAACACAGTTTTCTACCGAAAAGTAGGTATTTTACTGCAAACCAAACATTCTCCAATCTTTCCTATTTTCCGCCTTCCTTTTAGTCTCCGCATACGATCCATATATCTTATTGTTGTTTATTATATATTTTCTTCTGCCCCGAACTTTTTTCCCGTTCAGAACCTTCCAATGCATCCTTCAGTAGGCAATTTCTTCTTAGCAATCACTCCGACAAATCCTTTTTCCTTTTTTCGTTAATTTGACGATTATTCTTTCTTCACCTTCTCTTTCTAGCACAGCTTCATTTCTTATTCTGCCTGTCCATTTCATACACTCAATTCTTCTCCATATTAAGAAAATTATAATGACGAGAAATCTAGTTTTACATTCTTATGCATATTTTTTTATATTATGTCACATAGAAACTTACAGGATAGAGACTGGTTAGGTCATTGCATATGGATATTAGGAAAAAGTAAATCATCATAGGATCATAGAGACTCGATTATATTATTATTGTTATTATTATTATTATTATTATTATTATTATAATAGAACTATTATCTTTGTAATTAAGTTCTAGAAATAGAATGATTAAAGAAAGAATTAGGTAACTTTTAATATCTCGCTTATGTATAGCGTGTGACGAATTATTGCCTTCGGCGTGCTCTAGGTGCATAGGCGGGACATATGCTCATGGGCTACATACTGGCATGCGTTCGGATCGAGGTGATTTCATTCCAAATTACGATACTGTAAGATAAACTCAAGAAAAATTCTCGTACTCATTTCGCCAAACTATCACAATGCTATTTCCACTTTCATCGGTAATAGAGCACTTGATATAGCATCGTTACATGGCTGAAAAAATACGACGACATATTCCGAAATTTCTCTTTGTGTCTTTCTCTGATTTTATGATTTTACGATTGCAACGAGACATGGCAACATTTATTATACGAATTGACATTAATATTCTGGAACATATAAACAAGTGACACTCTCTGTTAGGAATACCAGATAGTCTTAAGTGAAAACAGAACACCTAGTTCAAAAAGGAGAACAGGAAAACATTTGTAGATAACCTATTCGTTAGGACATTTTTAGATTCAAAAGTCAAATTTAAGCTGCAAAATTGATATTCTTTCATTTGCGTAGGCATATATTACGTAATTATGTACATAATAAAAGAAAACCATAAAAATACAGTTAAAAGAAAAAAATGCAATTACGGTACAGCACCTTTTTAGTGCCAGCACTCTATACATGAAAAATACCAACCTATTTCTATTTGCCAAATTTTACATGAAGACCTAATTACAAAAACTACTTAAATCACCATATATTTTTGCTGACAGATGCCTGAAACAATGCCTTCACTGCACTCGAGAAAATAATTCCGCATGTTTTAGAGTTTTACCGATGCTGATTTTGAGATGAAGAGAGTTACTAGTGTTACTGTTGGTGCCACGAAATATACTACTGTTTATGCACGCCGATCGACCAATTTTATGAACAAAGCGTCATCTGCCATGGTTTATTCCAGTGGCGAGTGTTGGCATTTTTCAGGGGGGACCAGCAGTAATGGAACTGTCATGACACTATTTAATAATAGACAGAAAAAATATAAAAATATGTTATAAATCTTGATTACACAACTTTTAACACTATATTACTTCGGAATATGTATGTAGAATTTAACTCGAGAAAGACATATAGCGTAATACATATTCCGAAAATATGTTAGATAATACGTATTACAACGAAAATAAGACTTACCAGTTACCACCTTCATGTGTACATCAACAAAAACCTCCTCTCTCCTTTTCTGGCAAATTTTTCTATGGCGTCATCGTAAAAATATTTTTGGCTTTGAATTTTGTTCAATAGAGCCTTTTCAATCGATAACAGTGAAAGTCGCGAAAGCCTGTCTTCGCACTGAGTGTTCCGTACGTAACTCTTTACGCGTTTTAAACAGGATGAAGTACGTTCCACTGTGGAGATGCTCACTGGAATTGTAGCTATTGGGCAGCATAATTTATAAACTACTAGAAATGCCTCTCTTCCTAACTCGGTGTCTTTAAAAAACTTTGCTGTCTCAGTCACTGTCCTGCCTGAAAAGTCTGACAACCTATAAACAGCCACTAATTCACTTAAACAATAGGATTAAAATAATACAATTTCCAAACGAAGTACCGATGCTTCACAAGCGGTCCAAAATACGACATTGTGGCTGTTGGCAGTCGTGTCTGGTATCACTGTCGGATGACGACGATTCAGACGATGCTGTTGGTAAGAGCTGCAATGGACTTGCATTTCGAAACGAGTCCCTTTCCATGTTTAATAAACAGAGTAAAACACACAATATTGTTTTAATCAACGTTACACTTTACAGGCACACTTTCAATACTTAACTGATAATGCACAGAAACAATAAACGTACTAATATAGTCTTCCTAACAAGAATGGAGACACGGAAATTGTTTACCAGGGATCGCCCAACCGTATTTACTATTCACGTAGACAAGGGAACAGCTTTAAACCTTCTAGTCCAGTCCGAGCTGACTGGTTCGCGTGGGCTGGACGAGTCCAATTCTACAGACGTTGAGCGCTGAGGGAAGGAAACAGATTGAAATCGTCAATTGTCATGTCTTGAACATTATTAAAAATCAAACATGAAATGTAATAAATTTTATAAGCTGAAGATACTTACAGGACTAGGCTAGTCCTACTAGTCCATTGACGGCACGCCACTGCTTTATTCGTATTCGTAGCTTGTATTCCAAAGAGAATATTGACCAGTGACGCTAATACTTGGAGCACTATTATACCGTTAAACTTAGTTCAATCTCGGAATAAAATATGTGAACGAAAAAATACAGTTTTATTCGCAGTTTAGAATTATGTTTTGAAGTGTAATTATTCATAAAAATACGAACATTTAACACATCTTCAAAAATAAATACGCACGTCAAGACAGATCTTAAAAAAATGGACATGTTCTGCAAAATAAGACATTCCGGTTAAATGCGGACGTTTGGTAACCCTAGCCTTTGTCATACCGTGGTTGATGATTTTTGAATGCGCTAAGCTGAATTATTTGCTCAACATTCACTTATGTCGTTCTTACACTCAACAACTGACGCTGGGCGGAAAAAAAATTGCTCTGCTCTCTTTCCCGCTTCATGTCTCCCTCCATCCTCCTGGAGTCAGTCGACTCTTTCCCCTTTCTCTGTCTTCTCCAGTACACTTATTTCATAAATTCAGAAGCTTTATATATTACTCGTACTATACCCCTGAATTCTTATTATTTTCAGTGGCTGTTTATTTACTATTATGTAAATACTGAGCCAATACATAATAGCAATATATATATATATATATAATTAATTAACACAACTTCATTTTATTATAGAAGAGATTGCTTAAAAAAAGTCAATAGTACTTGGTCTTTATAAAAATTTGAAAAATTGTTTCCTGTTTCATATTGCTCTGAACAGTCTATAATGCAAACATTCTTAAACTTTTCTTAACATTTACATATACGGGGTGTTTATGAGGTGGTGTTACAAACTTTCAGGGATGATGGCGAAGGGCACATGTATCAATTTGAGATAAGGAACCATGGTCCGAAAATGACTGAGTCGAAAGTTATAAGCAAAAATGGTTGTGAGGAAATGGAATTTTAATTTGGCAACACGTGCCCTCCTTCCCTTAACTTTTGGAACAGTCGTGGAAAAATGGTATGGGCCGGATATCTCCTATGTGGGTACTTATACCCTACACAATCTGAGAGCTTGTCTACTGTTCCCATTGGCTCATCTGTATTCAAAAATCAGGTCTGCTTATTCCGCTGTCGTGTCTGCAGACGTGCATATCAGGACCGACCATGTCCGTTACACATTACGCTATCTGCATTGCTTTAGTGTAGTTTCCTGTCCCCATCCCTCAGACAGCGCACTGAATGGAATACAGTAATTAAACAAGTAAACAACGTCAGATGAATACAGTATGTGTAAAATGTACAGACAAATACACATAAATAAGGTATACAGAGGAATAAAATTATTTCATTTCCTCACAACTATTTTTGCTTGTAAATTTCGACTCGGTTATTTCCGGACCAGGGTTCCTTATCTCAAATTGATACATGTGCCTTTCGCCATCGTCCCTGACAGTTTGTAATATCACCTCGGAAACACCCTGTATATTGCAATGTTGATCTTTATTGATATTCAAGTACTGTTGATAATATTTCTTGAATAAAGCTTAATGTTTACATATTTTTCTCCATATCCATTTTGATTATGTACTGCACATAAAATTTATGATAATTATTGTCATAATGTCTCTAATTCCATTTTTAAATTTGTAGAATTAGAAATACGAATGACTATGATTTCTTCATAAAATTGTTATCTAAAATTGCCAGGAGACAAATGGTTGCTAGATAGTGAAATCCTCCATTGCATGTAATGGATATTGTCAGTCGCAATTTCGAGAACAAATTTATTGGCTAATTAAAGTGTGCGCTCACATCTGTTTGTGTTTAATGCGTCATTATGATTTCTTTAATCCTTTTTATTGCTTTCCAATTGAATACATGTAACGATATTGCCGACTTCTGCACAAGAGCCGCGATTTCAGTGATATCAAGTTTAATTACACCCATAAACCTATATTAGATGAGCCATAACTCTTCGCCTGCAATCGGCTAACAATGTTGGAAAATGTTCAGGAATTTTATTACTGTGGCCATCAGACTTGTTTGTGTAAGACAGTCTAACTTTAATTTAAAACATTACTACTCAGTTTGTCCCAGATACAGTATATAATTTAGTTTCCGTTTTCTTCAATCAGAGACTCATTGCTCTCTTTCACTAGATAGATAACATGCAGTTTGAACACAATCATTATTATCTGTGCATTTCGAACTGGTGGATCAAGATTACGTACAAAAGTACAAACCACGCACGAGACACTGAACTGAAAACTGAAATACTGGTCATTCCGGCAGTTCCAGCTGACTTTAGTTGTGGAGAATGGTGCAGGATTGGGGTAAGCACAAGTGGAAAATGCAGTCCTTTGTTTGACCTTGAGTCGCCAGTTCGAAATGCACAGGTAATAGTCTTCATGGTTTTGTTTGCTTTCACGATCCTATCAGTCGCGAGTCGGCAAAAGACAGACATTGACAGTGGATATGAGGAATTCCCTGCGATTGTGTGAGTGGGTGTAACGTCTATATAGAAATTGGTGTAAGGAATGGAGTAACTGTGGTAAATCTATATACACAGTGGGCCAAAAAAAAGGCACACAATTTAAATGGTTATATTCCAGGAGCTAATGATTTCACTTAGAAAATTTATTTCACAGGCAAATTTCACAGTCCTCGTAGACCAGGAAAGTACTGTAATCTTAAATTTTTTACCTTTTGCTGGCTAAATGTTACAAGGATGTATGTAGTAATATTTATGATATAGACATAGAACCTTATAATATTGTGCCAGCGATTTATTAAACATTATTTTTCCTTTTTTATAAGGTAGTGCAAAATCGATTCTTCATGCCGGACTAAGTATTATCACAGTCTAGTATATACAGTCACGAAGCTTGAGTTGTGAGGGTGCTATGAACAATAGACTGTGCCGGTACTATTTCGCATTGTCTGTAATGAGGCGATATTAGCGATCCTAGTGGTCAGCAACTATCTATGGATTCATATTTACTACGTATTGAGCTTCATGGCTGTATATACTAGACTGTGGTATTATGGTCTTACGAGTTCAGCAGGCCAAGCTGTTTGTTGTGCTATCATCATTTGGTTTCTTCCGTTTTGAGTTTTTATTTTGTGAATAGGTCGCTTAACGAACGAAGACAAGATTTTCATTAAACATTTGCACCAATATGATAATTTATCTGCCCGTCATATTGTAACGAACTACGGTCAGCGAAAAAGATCTGTTTCAAGTGTACAACGACTGATTAGCAAGATAGGGACATGATATCCCTCCTGAGAGATTATTGTGTGAAAGATAGCATTTCTCAGATTCTCTGATGGTTTTCGCTGGAGTTTCAAACGAGATCTCAATACTATCGGCTATTTTGTATTGAGTCAAAAATCAGTTTACTACAAAAAAATTCGTAATACTGAACCTTTAAGACAACGCCTTCTGTTGGGACCGGCTTCATCAAAGACAGATACCCAGTGCTATTGGACAATGGATAAGACGCCTACAAATGGCTGTGCGGGCGAATGGCGGTCACATAGAGCATCATCTTTTATTTTGATTATTTGAAAGATTTAATTTTACCAACATTCAGTTTCTGCAGTTTGAAGTAATAATTGTCTTCAAAAATCAAATTTTTCGCATCATTGTGTATTACCCTCCATAAGATTTTAATTGAGCCTCAAAAAATCGTAATAAAACGTCCTGCTCATCTTTAAAGTCTACTCTTTCAAACAGTGTATTCACTATAAATTAATGTTATATATTTCCGAAAATAGAGTATTTCTAATTTTGTGCGTTTTTTTTTCTTTTTTTTTTTTTTTTTTGCCCACTATGTATATTAAACTGGTTATCAGATGCCAAGAAAAACCTCAACAATTATATCAATACATCTGAACTTCACAGTCACAGCACGAGGTATAATTATTTCTTTCTGAATCAAATGTTACTCTCAGCTAATCAAAGAATTATTTTAGCTCGGTTGCAGTTGCTATGTTCAATAACTTGCCACAACAAGCATAAATTGTACATTTTAACAGATCTAAAACTATCTTGTAACCCTGGCTAATAGAAAGGCCCTTTACAATATTAACGAACCTGGTGAGGCCCAGTGGTAAAATGTCTGACAACCATGCCAGAGGTTGTGAGTTCGCCTCCCGGTACGGTAAAATTATGTTTTACGGCGTAGGGATATGGCGACCCCATCGCCCAGTGAATTTTCCACTGCAGACAGTCACCCGAATATTGGTGGATAACCATAGCTCTTGGGTTAGGGAGGAAATATCCTAACCCCGACTCAAGAACCGAGGACTGCAGGTCCAGATGCTTGGATGGCAGCCCCATTACCAGAATCGGAAGCTATGGGCTGATAACCCGCACTTCTTAAACTATTATATCAAAGAAACCCAAATGAAAGTACGAAAAATAGAGTAAGATGGCGTGTTTTCACAAGAGCCCTATGCTTCCCGAAGAAGTGAAAGGACTTTACCACTACCACTACTACTGCTGCCGCTACTGCTGCTACAACCGCAGCTACTACCGCCGCTACCGCCGCCACCGCCACCACCACCACCACCAATAATAATAATAATAATAATAATAATAATAATAATAATCATCATCATCATCATCATCCCCACCAGCAAGGATTAGGCACTTTGGCCTGTTCCGACTCCAAATTGTTCACACAATCTTTTAAGGGAGCTACCTACACTCCTTTTTCTTTGAGGATTATATTAGAACGCGAACTCTGCTATCCTGGTGTCTGATGTTGTATATGATATCTCCAGTTTTATCTATATTTGTTAATTGTAGTTGTAACAGGGTCTACATTTAGTTCCTTCGTAATATACTCACTTATTCCAACGTCTAATAATATAGGTATATCCTGCTACACTTAGGAAAAATTCAATTCTGAGGATATTCTTCTATGTCTTAGTTGTTCCATTGTTAAGGTGCAACTTTCACAGCCATATAGTGGCAATGCAACTATTTTATACACTTTTAATAAAGTTTCTTTTCGTACATAATGTTTCATAGTTCGCTGTATTGTTCCACATATATGTCTAAATTTATTTAATATTTTATTTCAACATAATTTGATTTGATAAATCCCAAATGAAAAACCAGGTATTTGAATTCACTTATTTTCTCAATAATCTCTCCGTTAATAACAATTTTAACTCTTCTGAGATGTATTCCTTGGAATGCTATTGCTTTAGTTTCTGTAATTGAAATTGACATTCCATATTTAGCAGAAACCTGACTTAGCTTGTGGACTGTTTCTTGAAATTAATTTTCGAATTTTTCTATAATAATCTGATCATAGCAAAGAGCAATGCTGTAAAGCTTACACTGTTAATTGTTAAAACGTTAATTATAGTATTGTACCAATTTTTTATAGCATCGTCAATGTATACGTTAAAAAGTGTGGATGAAAGTGAACACTTTTGTCTTACTCCTTGGTTGATATCATCTGAAAAGATTCCAGTTCTCTGAATGCGAATGCTTGTTTATTATTTCTATAGAGTGATTGAATTGCTGAGATAAAATGTGTTGAAACCCCAATAATAATAATAATAATAATAATAATAATAATAATAATGATACTTACTTACATACAATTGACTCTAAAGGAACCCGAAGTTTCATTGCCTGCCTCACAAAAGGCCGAAATCGGTCTCTATCCTGAGCAAGATTAATCCAGTCCCTACCATCATATCCCACCTCTCTCAAATCTATTTTGACATTTTCCTCCCATCTACGCCTTGGCCTCCCCGAAGGTCATTCTTTTCTCCTCAGGTCGTCCAACTAACTTTTTATATGCATTTATAGATTCACCCATATGTGTTGCATGCCCTGCCCATGTCTGGATTTAATGTTCCTGATTATGTTAGGTGAAGGAGACAATGAGTGCAGTTCTGTGTTGTGTAAACTTCTCCATTCTCCTGTAACTTCATCCCTCTTAGCCCGAAATGTTTTCCTAAGCACCTTATTCTCGAACATTAATAACCTATTTTTCTCTATTAAAGTGAGAGTCCAAGTTTCACAACCTACAGAACAACCGGTAATATATCTGTTTGATAATAATAATAATAATAATAATAATAATAATAATAATAATAATAACGCATTAAAACAGAATATAGACCTTAATATTTTGTGTAGATGTTAGTAGGTTATTTTTACGACGCTTTATCAACAGCTTAGGTTATTTAGCGCCTGAATGAGATGAAGGTGATAATGCCGGTGAAATAAGTCCGGGGTCCAGCACCGAAAGTTACCCAGCATTTGCTCATATTGGGTTGAGGGAAAACCCCGGAAAAAACCTCAACCAGGTAACTTGCCCCCACCGGGAATCGAACCCGGGCCACCTGGTCTCGCGGCCAGACGCGCTAACCGTTACTCCACTGGTGTGGACTAGACCTTAATACTTCAACAGCTGTCTCGCCTTCAAGAGGAACAATCCAGTCTTTTGTTCCCATTCTCTATTTCCCATGAGGTCAAGGCATGCAAACGAGAATGACAAGTAATGAAATACGCGTGTATAAAAAAACCTATTTAACAACGGTATTAAAATCACTTTAATGTGTCGTAGAATAATATTTACGTTGTAATACAAGATTAATAAACATACAATTTACAACACAAATTGGAAATATGAGGAATATATGGGTATTGTGAAGGTTGGATACTTTGCAATGAAAATAATATATCTATAGCGACATTTCTTCTGAAATAATAAAAATATATTGGGAATGATGTGTTGTTACAATAACCAGACACCACAAAGTAAGAAGCGCTATTTCCATTGCTCAAGCACTGCGTAATACTGGGTTCACTGTTTTCGAAGAGGTTCCTGGTACATCAACTACCGGCAGCACTCGTAGGATAGATATGATCGCATTTCAAAACCATCAGAAAGGTTTTATAATTGATCCTATGATCCTACAGTTTGTTTCGAGTTTTGTAAGAACCAACGCAAGATGTCTGTAAGGAAAAACAATAATTAATCTATGAGCCAACTATCGCATATTATCAAGAGAAATATCAGTTACAACAGATAAAAGTAATAGGCTTAATGGTCGGAGCAAGAGGATCCATCCCGAAGCAGTTTGTTGTTAATTTTTGCAATGCTTTTCATTTGCCATCATCTATAATTACCAATGTTTGTTTACTTGCGTTGAAAGGTTCGATTGCATTGTCAAGAAATCACCTCAGATAAGACTTTGCACTCTAATTTATTTTTCTCTTTCTTGAGTTAGTTATATATTCAAACAAATTATCCATAGAATACATTTACTTACTTACTTACTTACTTACTTACTTACTTACTGGCTTTTAAGGAACCCGGAGGTTCATTGCCGCCCTCACATAAGCCCGCCATTGGTCCCTATCCTGAGCAAGATTAATCCAGTCTCTACCATCATATCCTACCTCCCTCAAATCCATTTTAATATTATCTTCCCATCTATGTCTCGGTCTCCCCAGAGGTCTTTTCCCCTCTGGCCACCCAACTAACACTCTATATGCATTTCTGGATTCGCCCATACGTGCTACATGCCCTGTCCTTCTCAAACGTCTGGATTGAATGTTACTAATTATGTCAGGTGAAGAATACAATGCGTCCAGTTCTGCGTTGTGTAACTTTCTCCATTCTCCTGTAACTTCATCCCTCTTAGCCCCAAATATTTTCCTAAGAACCTTATTCTCAAAACCCTCAATCTCTGTTCCTCTCTCAGAGTGAGAGTCCAAGTTTCACAGCCATACAGAACAATCGGTAATATAACTGTTTTATAAATTCTAACTTTCAGATTTTTTGACAGCAGACTTGATTCCATGGAATACATAGAATTCAAAATTTTGTTTTTTTTTTAATGATATACTTTGTCTGTTTAGGGAAATTGTTTAATAATAATAAATGTATCTTTAGGATATATCTTCTTAATTCTAAAGCTGTGCACTGAAAAAGCAAATGTTTAATTTTTCAAGAGGTTAAAAAAACATAAGTATCTATTATTCTGTTAATTTTAAGCGGTCAAAATATGCTCCGAATTTTCCACGTCCTAATACAAATTGTGTGAAACATAATCCGGGACAAATAGAGTAGAATTTAATCTGTCATATGTCATGGGATTTGTTTTAAATGTGTGTATACATACATACATCAGTGAGAGAGAGAGAGCGAGAGAGAGATATTTACCGGTGCATTCAGCGCGAAATAAAATGTAATACAGTTTTATTTTTGCAATTGACGTGCACCTAGTGGCTATTCATGCCATGCTCAAAGTAAAGAAATAAAAGCGTTATGTTTTTATGTTTTCAATATCAGTGCAGTACTCTTTCTTTTGTACTATCAAATGTATTGTGCAAATTCTTTTAACTGTTCGTTTTTCAGGGATTTTGTAACCATGTGCATGTGTTTGTACTGTTTGTAGATATGTGAATGAGTAAAGACAATGTGAGTGAGTGAGTGAGTGAGTGAGTGAGTGAGTGAGTGAGTGAGTGAGTGAGTGAGTGAGCGAGCATTGGTACGCAAACAGCGCGTACTACATCACTGCAAAGAAAACAATAGGCCTAGTTGTTTAGTCAACTGTCCTAAGATAGGTCTGAATCTCACAAATGATACCAAGAAGGCACCACTTATGAGGTAACTACGCCAGGAGATAATGGGGTAAGGTGGCCAGTTCCTTTCCCACTTCACTGCATACATCGCCGATTAGCTACATATTACACAATCAGACTTCAGAATATGCATACAATTATTTTTCCTCTGACACATCGCAGAAAACAATGTAACATATTTATACAGTGCACAATTAAATCATAAGGTTGTTTTTACGACGGGAATACAAACGAATTTATGGTCGTATGTTGGAAAAGTGCGTAGTGAACATAATCCCAAGGAACTTATTTCTCTTTCCCCAAAGAAGCAGTTGGTCCGTAAGCCTAGTTTCATTTCACGTAATCGCTGGGTTTTCTAGAAATAGAGAGTCGTTTACATAGACACAGGCAGACATGAACAAATAATATCATATATCTTCATACACTTAGATTAGTAAATATTGTCTTAAGACTGCAGAGGATTCTAAGGTCAGCCTATACTTTAAAATTTGAATGTAAATTTAACCTCTTCCCTTACTATATATTTTACCAATTTTGTGAAAAAAGAATCATATTCTTTATTTTTCTATAGAGGTCATTTAATATTACAGAATCACTGTACATCACTAATTTTCTTACATATCTAAAAAATCACTATAAAATAGACATACATTCATACCTGAATTATTATCCCGAATTACCACGTGCACCTCGATTCCAGCTCTGGTAGTTCTCCCACTTTGATTTTCTCCTGAACTATTTACCAACTTATGTTTTTTTATGGATTAATTTGAGGTACAATACCAGTGCTATTATCAAAGCATTAAATATTGATTGTCGTGTGGTAAACTCGATAGCACGGTATTACGTACAGAGGCACATTGCATTCCGGATAGTAGTATTTGCTCTTGTGTCGAATTTGTTTGTGTATTGAATCTCTCGCAATACCACACATGAAACACTGTCTGGTTGGGTTGTTGCAGAGGATTCTAAGGTCAGCCTATACTTTAAAATTTGAATGTAAGTTTAACCTCTTCCCTTACTATAGGCTATATTTTACCAATTTTGTGAAAAAAAGAATCATATTTTTTATTTTTCTATAGAGGTCATTTAATATTACAGAATCACTGTACATCACTAATTTTCTTACATATCTAAAAAATCACTGTAAAATACGATGAAAGAGTAATGGAACGGAGAAAAATTCGCCGGGATTTGAACCCGGGTTTTCATTCTACGTGCTGATGCTTTATCCACTAAGCCACACCGGATACCACCCGGCGTCGGACAGAATTGTCTCTGATTAAGCTCCAACTCTTGGGTTCCCTCTAGTGGCCGCCCTCTGCACTACGTCATAGATGTCTATGAACATAGGACCGAAGTCCACACATGTGCTGAGGTGCACCCGTTGTGAGTGACTAGTTGGCCGGGATCCGACGGAATAAGCGCCGTCTTAAATCACGAAGTGATTTACGCATATCATACATATTATTTTAATGTACCGAAGTACATATAATATTTCCATGCAGATATTCTGCGTCATCATACGATGAAAGACTAATGGAACGGAGTATCCGGTGTGGCTTAATGGATAAAGCATCAGCACGTAGAGCTGAAAACCCGGGTTCAAATCCCGGCGCCGGAGAGAATTTTTTTCCGTTCCATTACTCTTTCATCGTATGATGACGCAGAATATCTGCATGCAAATATAATATGTACTTCGGTACATTAAAATAATATATATAAAATAATATAGGGGAGAGTCGGGTAGTATCGGACATCGGGTAATATCGGATAGTGCGTTTCTTTCATCTACCACCATATGGTAGTACCTGAATGACATGGTTACGTTTCTCTATGCGACATCACAGAAACGTAACCATGTCAGTCAGGTACTATCATCGTGTAGTAGATGAAAGAAACTCACTGTCCGATATTACCCGATGTCCGATACTACCCGACTCCCCCTACACTATAAAATAGATATACATTCATACCTGAATTATTACACCGAATTATCACGTGCACCTTGATTCCAGCTCTGGTAGTTCTCCCAATTTGATTTTCTCCTGAACCAATTACCAACTTATGTTTTTTTATGGATTAATTTGTGAGGTACAATACCAGTGCTATTATCAAGGCATTAAATGTTGCTTGTCGTGTGGTAAACTCGATAGCACGGTATTACGTACAGTGGCACATTGCATTCCGAACAGTAATATCTGCTCTTGTGT
This sequence comes from Periplaneta americana, assembly GCF_040183065.1. NCBI lineage: Eukaryota > Metazoa > Arthropoda > Insecta > Blattodea > Blattidae > Periplaneta > Periplaneta americana. The sequence goes on along the minus strand of NC_091124.1, from coordinate 97,351,703 downwards.
CGAATTTGTTTTGTATTTTGAGTCTCTCGCAATACTATACATGAAACACTGTCTGGTTGGGTTGTTCTTCTTCAGAGTTCGTGGAATAACTTCTGGAAAATGTCTACCTGTAACCCGAAGTGGGTTGGACGATTTTCCTGGCCATCCTGCCTTGAGTGATAGGACATTCGGGGTGTATTTTTCGAGAATCTTACGAATTACCACCATTCGATAGTCAAAGGGTGTCTTCCTGCCTTCAGATATCGTATACCAAACGTAGGAATCCCACCTTAAGATGTAGCAGTATCACTAACTTCTGTAGCCATCTAGTCAGGAAAAGGTTAATGAAATGATAGAAATGTATACTGGGTGTTCAGTTCAAAATGTGTCATGGCTCGCTGTATGCCGTCATGTGGCTAGCCGATGAGCCTAGAGAATTCAATCTTCCTACACTTCCGCAGAGGTGTATAACCTATGAGGTAGAAGTACGGCGTTCATTCTGAAAAGTACGTACCGATACGTAGGTAACGCCTCTAGTGGCAGGAATGTGAACTGTTTGGAAATACGTACTGTCGGGATATGGAGAGAGGGTTAAGGCGATTACTTACGGGCTGTTCCATGTGAAATCGGACAAAATTTCAGAAAATTTGACCTCGCATTTTTTAAAAAAAGCGGTGCTTCAGTCATTGAAAGGCCTTCACTGGACAAGCCTAATGGTGAATTAAAATATCCCCAACTAGAATTACTTTTCATTTTATAGAGCGTCATATTTATCGTACTTTCATAAAATTCTTAGCTTTGGAAGAACATTGCTCAGAGACATTTAGTGGTAGAATTTTCAACGACATGTCTTTTTAAAGCAGACTCAGAGAGTAATATAATGATTTTGGAGAGATTTTTTTTAAATTCTTATTCACTTGACTAGGCAGATTTATTTATTTTCCTTTTTTTCTTAACGAAATAGCTCAAACATAAAAATACGACAATATGGACGACTTAATATAGAATAAAACACAGTTTACAGATCCGAAATTTTCTTTGGGTAAGGGTGGAAAAAAAAAATAAAGAAAAGAATTCTCATCGTGGATTTCTTCGCCGCGCGGCTCCATCCCACAGCAAGCTGAGCGTGCGTAGTTGGCCAGCGCTAGCAGCTCGTAAGTTCCGTCATGCGAGTAGTTCACGCATTTGAAAATAACTCGAAATGAAAGATGTATTTCCCTGAATACTAAAATAATTACATAATCACTACACTAACCTGTTACTGTTTACTGATGGTTACTTCAACACTATCGGCAGCATGGCAGAAAAGTTTCATTAGAAGTACCGGTAATATCCATAGGGGATGGTCTAGTCTTATATAATTGCACGGAACAAGTTTTACACATTCTCACAGAGTTTTTTTTTTAAGTTAATGGGAATGTTAAACTTTTCCAATATCCGATTTGGCACTACCTTCAACTTTTCTGTGGTCCTTTTTCTACGTAATCGTCGGAAGGGGTTGAAGCAGCGATCTGTCCTAAAACGATTTTCCATTTTGGGCACCCTATAAAAAAGGATTTGACTTTTCAGTATTGATAATGTGCACATGTATTTTTGTAACGCGATTCTGTAATAGCATGATTGATATCTATAAGTCTTGCTTTTAAGGCAATACGTAATCATTATCTTACCTTAATACGAGTATAGTAGTTTTTGTTCAATTTTCTGCAACACAATAAAAGAAAACTTTCAAACACTGGAAATGAATATCTACTGTCACCCTGTAATAATACAGTATATGCAGAAGACTGGCTGGTGGGTCACGTATTCGTCTAATTCCTTGTGTTGTGACTACACACGAGCTGTTTCAAGGCCAGCTGATAAGAACATTCTGGTTCCTCTCACATCTCCGCATGACGCTGCAGGGAGCGCGTATTTTTATAGCGAGATTTGAAATATTTATTTTAAGGCTTTTCATTTAAAATAGCTTTTTTAAAAAAATTGTATGATTTTTGTCTCAACAATAACTAATATTATAGTATTTTATATCCATACTTTTTTGGTGGTAACAAGTTATAAATCACAAAAAACAATATATCCATAATTTCCACAAACAATAACATATATGTGTTACACCCCATTAATACACTTAAATGTGCACTACAAAATTAGCCATAGCTTAATTTTTTATTTCGAAGCCAGGCGTAGTAGTCCGTGTTTAAAGTAAGAAGAAAATACAAAATAAGCTAAATTTTAAGGAATTTTATCTGAAAAACTACTGGGCTAAGGAAAGCCAAAATTTGTACATTTACTAGTTCCCATATACTAAACGTCTGTACGAATTTTCAGACAATTCTGACATGTCATGGTATTTCGTTGTCCGATTTCATATGGAATAGCCCTTACGTATTTGTTGACATTAACTTCGACGGTCAACATGGACACGGAGCATTTGATTTGTGTTGTGGAATGTTACCGTACGCAACCCATGATAACAAATACCCTGCGTACGACTTGCCGGCGCAAAACGCAGTTCGAAAGAGGTTATGGTAGCACACAGACCGTACAGACCGCCGTCTGTTGCTACGACGTTCAAGTTATACCGTACACGTTCTCAAGTTCAGATTGAAGAACGCCTTAAATAATAGGCAACTTCTCTAACATATAAGCTGAAACTCGCTTCAAATCGGTGACCCAACAACAGTGACGTCATGACACACTTTGAAATGAGCACCCAGTATATTCTGGATAATATTCCTTAGCAGCGAAAATAGGACTCAAACGAGTTAACTCGGGTTAATAAATTTTGACGGAAGTTAGCAAACCGAGTTAACTCGGGTTAAGCAGGGAAGTGGTTAAAGAACTAATATATATGTAAAAAAGCATACTTCTTTTATTTTATACTTCGGACTTTAATTAAAAAATAATTTTCTATACCGTTAAAAATATTTTGAGAAGATTCATTTGTAGTCTCTTTTCAACAAAAAGTTACTGAGAAACGATGAAATGATCACGAGGTGATCGTGGTATAATGGCGGATTGAGAATGAAAGGGGTGAACGTAGTTGTGGCAGGAAAGCAGATTTTTAAAACAGGATTATTTGGCATTCCCGGTTTTATTTCACTTTTGTAAAAAAAATCTTACCAAGACATGTACCAAGTCGACTGCATCAGGAACAAAATTTCTTGATCAAAATGTTGTCTTTAGTTAATAACAGTCATATGACTTATTGTAAAATCAAGGGAGTCTACAAATTAATCAAAATTACGAAGCTAATTTCTAAGTATCCAGTATACTATCCACTGAGGATCATCATATACACTACAAATCTCTTTGAGGAACTCGTAGAAACAGAATGCATTGAAGTTGTATCACTGCGTTTGATATTGCGGCCAATTTTGTGAAAGAGAATCCCAGCGAAAACATAATAACGATTTATGGTGTGTGCAGGCTTGGAATATATCATGCTTCATCGCATTTCGTATTTTCTGAATCGTTCAATTTTATGGCTTTCAGCCAAGCAACCATCCAGCAAGCAACCAGACGGTACACGAGGAAGCCAAACGTATAGAACGATATATAATGTATAGTATATAATATCTTACACATAGGCCATATATCGAAGTATGTGTGTGTCATAATATTAAATATCGATTGTGTGAATCCGCTGCTCGTAGAGGACGATATGGCACTTCTGGTATAGCAACTCGGTATTGAAGAGGCATTACATGTTTCGTTTTGCAAGATATATCTTTTACTTTCAATGCGATCTATAAAAAGGACAGAAATTGGATAGAAAACAAACATAAGCAAGAAATAAATTCTGGAAAGAAAATATGTACTCCCAATGAGTACACATACGACGTATTGCATTGACAGAAATTAGTGTGTGAAAATATATACACCAAGACATTCAATTCTGAGTAAAAAGGTAAAGGTATCCCCGTAACATGCCATGAAGACACTTGGGGGGCATGGAGGTAGAGCCCCATGCTTTCCATGACCTCGGCACTAGAATGAGGTGGTGTGGTCGGCACCACGCTCTGACCGCCTTTTACCCCCGGGAAAGACCCGGTACTCAATTTTATAGGAGGCTGAGTGAACCTCGGGGCCGTTCTGAAAGTTTAGCAACGAGAAAAAATCCCGTCACCACCTGGGATCGAACCCCGGACCTTCCAGTCCGTAGCCAGCCGCTCTACCAACTGAGCTACCCGGCCGCCCTTCAATTCTGAGTACAAAACAAAATTTGTATCACATCAACAGAAACAGTCAAAGGCCAAATGAATTTTGTCGAGTAGGCCTATATTATAGGGATAACTGTAAACAGTTTTCTAACTTGGTTATTTAACGACGCTACAACAACTACTGGGCTATTTAGTGTCGATGGAATTGGTAATAAGCGAGATGATATTTGACGATATGAGGCCGAGGATTCGCCATATATTACCTGACATTCACCTTACGGTTGGAGAAAACGTCGGAAGAGAACCAATCAAATAATCAGCCCAAGTGGGAATTGAACCCACGCCCGAGCGGAACTCCGGATCAGCAGGTAAACACGCTACCGCTTGAGGTACGTCGGTGGCTCTGTAAATAAGGTCTTGAAATTTCCCTACATATGATATGTATAATAATAATAAGAAATCAATAAGAATCAGGAGAATATGTCACATAGCTAGATTAGGCTACAATAAAATCGCAAAAAAATGTAATACGGATACAAGACAACAGGCAGGGCAAAGTTCCGAAATTGCGTAGAAAATGCCACACTTAATCTGAGCAACATCAAGCAGAAGAACAATAATAATAATAATAATAATAATAATAATAATAATAATAATATTTATTTATTTATTTATTTATTTATTTATTCTGGTGTAGTTAAATCCATCAGGCCTTCTCTTCCACACCACCAGAAATACAAATACAATAATAGAAATAATAAGAAAAAAATCACACTATAAACAAAGTAAAGCCACACAAAAATATAAACAGGTTGCAGTCACACAAACTTTTAAATGAGTGATTAAGTGTCGTAATTAATTATATGCTAATTAACTAACATAAATAAGAAACTTGCAATTTTAATCTAGAGTAAAAAACTCAAATCAACACTTGTAGCAATACCTAAAAAGCATTAAATAAGACAAAAATTTTCAATTTAATTTTGAATTGTGGTAAGGTCCGGCAGTCCCTGACGTCATTAGGTAACGAATTCCAGAGGCGGGGTATGTCTACAGTATAGGAGGATAAGTATAATGATGGTCTGTGTTGAAGGATAGAAAGAAGTGCTTGATGATAATAATAGTAATAATAATAATAATAATAATAATAATAATAATAATAATAATAATTAGACAAATGTCAGATGAAAGACAATGTTATATATAATGTTTTGGTGACAAGTTTTTATTCTTCAGTGTGCGGAAAATGCGTTGTGACGAACAGTTGTTATAGGCCTATGCATGCTCGCCATGTGACATGATAAAGTTTAAGTTAGTGCTTGTGCATTGAAGCCTTCATAACGAAAATTGCTGTGAACTGCTTAATGAAATTGTTGATAAATATGTTAGAGAGATATGTCCAGGAATGATGAGGCCTCGCGGCGTAACAACAGAGAGCAGTGTTCAGTCAGGTGTTCTGATACATCAGGCAGCCGCTAAATTAGAATTAATGAGTCTTATAATCCGCTGCATAGCCTGCGGCACACTGCCGTCGCCTTGACGACGGGGGCCTGCTCCATGGTCCTTCACAAATCGGCTGCTTGTAACGGAGAACATTCCACTTATTAACTATTCAATTTATTATCATTTCCATTATCATTATTCTTATTATTATTGCTATTATTATTATCATTCTTATTATTATAAACAAACTGGAATTAAAGTCCTTTGAACTGTACTATGTAAGGCTATTGAAAAGTCAGCTTAAACTTAAAAACGCTATAGGCCTACTAGTTATAATTATATCAAAGAGTGGAAATAGACGGAAACGTCACTTTAGATTTATTTTATTAAAATCATTCTACTTTCAAATTTTCTTTTACATAGTTTTTATTTTGTTAATTATAATATTACCAATGGCTTGGTAGAACCTCTCCAAGAATCGCGAAGTTCTAAGCCAGCGATGTCAAACCAAGCGCATTTTTCCGACCTTGACGTCGTGCGCGGGCATTAAGCGCTAGGTGTGCTAGGAGGAATAAGCAGCCTGTTGGATTAAGAAAACAGTGGTGTACAAAATTCAAACGGAACGTGAAATTTTATGTCGTTATTTTTATATGGCTTCTTTCTGTTTGTTATTTTCTATATTGTCTGTAAAACAAAAGTACTAACACCTATTTCTTAGCCTAATATTGCAGTTGTGTTTTAAACGTTAATAACATAATAAAGAGCAAAGAAGAAATATTCACACAAATTCCATAATAACTACAACTATACTGTATTAAGTGAATTAAACACATCATTCATAAAGAAAGTGTTATCCCAAAGAAAGACACTGAATATGACATTATAAGTTGAAATTGGTATTGATGGTATCTTTAGCCTTATAAATGTAATCAAAACAATATTATAGTACAAAGCAAAGTTGCCTAGGTATATGTTTTAACTGTAACTAATATTACATAATAAAACTCTTATCGCATTATGCTTTTAGGTGATATTGGTGCGCAACTTTCTGTTATCAGAATATTAAATTATCTCGAAATCTGCTGAAGCTATAGAGCTGACGTTTTACCAACACATAGGCACAAATCTTTTGTTTGTGATGTAACAGTATTTGCTTTGTTAATTCATTACCTTAAAAATATTTTCTATTCGAATATGTTCAAACATTTTAATACACTATCTTCGGTAATACACATTTACGATATATTAGATTTACGAAAACATTGTTTTAGTGCCTGTAAGGCTTCTGAACAAAAATATCTGAAACTTTCACTTTTCTGTAAAAAAGTTGAGAAAATATTTCTTTTGAATAAAAAAGGAAACTTGTGAAAAATGAACATTAAAATTAGAAATTACATTCTTATAATGCACTTATATTTCTCAGACAAATCTAAAAATTAACATGGATACAGTTTTAATAAGTTAAGCCATCATTGAGTGTATCTTTGACAAGAATAATTCTTGTCCAATGACATTAGGAAAACAGTAGGAACGCTTTTCATGTTCCAAGAAAATTTAAGACACGTAACAAAAGTAGGAACGCTTTTCATGTTCCAAGAAAATTTAAGACACGTAACAAATTGAGGAGTGTATGCTACATTCATTATTATGGCAAAGCAGTACGAGACTGTCTTAAGAACATGTAACAATTGAAGAGAAGATCCATGCTACAAACGGAAATATGGGAAAACAACAGGAGACGTTCTCAAGGTCCAAGAATATTATGTATAACACGCCACAATCCATGTTACATTTGCAGTTATTGCAATAATTTAAATGAATAGGTGTGAGGAAATTGGTTCTATTGCTGATAAAAGGAAATCAGGAATACAAAAGTAATTTATGTTCTTGCTGGTGAGGTTCTTCAGACAACTAATGAAATAAGTAAGTATAATTAATTATTATGGAATTGGTAGTGCAAATAAGCATCTCCAAAGATGAAATTGTAAAACCTTCAAATAAGTTATGCTAAAAAGAAGTACAAAATCTTAATTCGTAACAATATAGTTAAAATCTATGTTTGCACTCAAAGAAGTAACATGCAGATAAGATATTATGTAGACTTATTTATGCTAGTAGAGTTTCGAAAGTTTTTCGAACAATAGAGCACACTTTTTTCTTTAAGATATAGTAACTCAAGGAGTTACTGATTTTGGAGTGGAAATTACTCCCAGGTTTTAATTAAATATGTTCTTCATGATTTGAAAATCAGTTGTGTTGTGTCTTCACTTCGCAATTAATCATTGGCCATTATTTCCTTTAATTCGAGTAAGATAATAATGGAGTAGTAGAGACTGCTATATTAAATGTGAAGCAATACTTGAATATACTGCAGAATTTGTCTCCAGAATGAGAAATCACGAACTCTAATAGGAAAATATAATTACTAATGCAGAATGGTGCACCAAGAGAAAAGGGAGAAACATTGACAAATCAGTAGGTAGAAGAAACTACAGGAAATTTAACATATAACTAAGAAGAGAACTGATAAGGCGGAGGAATACTGGATGACAGAGAAATGTAAGGGTAGAGAGAATCTAGAGAGAAAAGGAACATATGATTTAATGTACCGCAAAGTAAAATGTTTGGACTTCACAAATAAAAACAGCAAATCCATGTGGTTGATAGAGGGTGAAATCGAAAATGAAATAACAGACAAACAAGGAATACTGAACAAATGAACGAAATATGTAGCAGAGTTGAGACAGAGAATCGTCCAGATGACTTAGCTATAGAAGACGAAGTAGCCTATATCAGAAGACGAAAAAGGATTTTTTATTTTAAGAGAAAAGGTTGAACTAGCGCTTAGGGAAATGAAGAATGGGAAAGCAACAGGAGTTGTTGGAATCCCCACGGAATTCGTGAAACGCTTACGTGAAGGCAAGACGGAAATTCTATCATTATGCAACGAAGTATATCAGAAAGACAAATGGCCTGAAGATTTTACGGAGACAGTGTTGCTTCCAATACCAATGCAAAATAATGTAAAGAAATGTAAGGAGTCCAGGACTATTAGCCTGATATCAGACTGGGAGAAGATTCTCCTCCGAATACTGAATCGACGATTAAATTATAAGATGGAAGAACAGTTGGAAGCAGAGCAGTTTGACTTCAGGAAGGGAAACGGAACGAGAGATGCAATTGGACTGCTACGAACAATCGGCGAAAAATAACTCGATAAGAATAAAGAAATGTTCGGTATGTAGATTTGTGGATCAAGAAACGGTTTCCGACAGAGTGAACTGCAATGAACTGATGAGGAACCTAAAGATAATTGATGTGGATTGGAAAGAGAGAAGGCTGGTCAGGATAGGAGAAATTATGTGAGAAGGAAGTGAAATAGAGAAAGGAGTGTGTCAAGGATGACCTTCATCTCCAACCCAGTTCAACATCATCTTGGAGGATTTGGTGAAGAACTGTTTTCAGAACATGGGAGGGGTGATAGTAGGAAGAAGAAGCATAAAGTGCATAAGTTTTGCTGATGATATTGCATTGGTAGTAGAAGAGGAGACAATACTAAGGGATATCCTACTAGAGTTAAATGACAGGTATGAGCAGTAATGGGATGAAGACAAATGCAAATTAGGCGAAGAGCTTGGTGATAGGAAGAAAAGTAAAGAACATAGATTTGCGAATTCTAAATAAGGCAGTAGACCAAGTGGACAGTTTCCAATACTTGGGGTATACTATAAGCAGTAACATGAGGTGCTGCCAAGAAGTCGAAAGGAGGACAGAAATGGGAAAGGAAGCTTTTAGTAGAAAGGAAACATCTTCTGCGGACCTCTGGAAAAAGAACTAAGGAAGAGACTAGTGAAGTCTTTGTGTGGAGTGTTGCATTGTATGGGGCAGAACATGGACATTGCGACGAAGTGAAGAGAAGCGAATAGAAGGATTTGATATGTGGATATGGAGAAGAATGAAACGAGTCAACTGGACAAACAGAATAAGATATCAAACTGTGTTGGAAAGAGTGGGTGAAGAAAGAATGATGTTAAAATTGATAAGAAGAAAAAAAAAAGGAATTGGCTGAGTTATTGGTTGAGAAGAAACTGCTTACTAAGGGATGCACTGGAAGAAATTATGAAAGGGAGAAAAATTCGTTGCACAAAAAGGTATCAAATTGCAATGAACAAGAATTTTCCTCCGACTTAAAACAATGTGTCCCGAATGGTTTGGTGTGCGCTGAATACGAAAATGCATCTCTTTTCTGCGTGTAACTTATGGTTTGTAAGGTATACCATGATTTCACTTTTCGATAGCCGCTCTGGCGCGGGTTGGGGGTTGTAAACCAAAACAGAAGCTAAGGCATTTTATGAATTTATGACCTATTTCCGGTTTCTTATGGTTGTTGACATGTTCTTTTGTACTTCTAATAAATAAGCAGATATTGGTCCCTTCTATTCAGTAAATTTCATAACAGTTCAAAGTGAGGTCTACGCAATGAACAATCAAAGGTGTGGTTTTCAGTATTTAAAAGAAAAGTTTACCAGCTTGAGTGAAGGCAATTTAAAAGAGGGCATTTCCATCGGTCCACAAATTCGCAAAGTTAAGGCTAACTCTTTGGTTAAGGAAAAACTTTCCGTTACAGAAAAAATGGCATCCTCAAATTTCCTTGGAAATTCTAGGGCAGACAACTACATCGAACTTGTGGAAACCATGTTAATTGCATATGAGAGAAAGTGGTGTAATATGTACCTCAAAATACACTTTTTACATCTCATTTGGATTTCTTTCCCCCTAACTTTGTAGCGGTATGCGACGAGCATGGGGAAAGAATAATTCATCAAGAAATATCTGAAAAGAAAGGCGATGTAAAGGAAGATCATCATCTAGCATCCATGCAGACTATAACTGGTTCCTTGTAAAAGACAATCCTGCGTCTAGTTATAAACTGAAGTCGTCCAGAAAATCCTTTTAAATTATATGTTCAAATTCCGAAATTTTTCTCATTATACACATGAAATATTTTTATTGTTGTTATGTTTTCTGTGTTTTAAACTATGTAACATAATTTTTGCATCCGGTACACATTTTGCAAGTATTATGAGGCATTTTGAATCCCTAGTCTGTATTTTTATCAATAGCAGTGAAAAATAAAAGAAAATGTTTTCATAAAAATTCAATTAACTTTCTCCGGAAAATGGTACGTGATGGGGTAATTTGGATTTTAAAGTCGGATAGAGGGCACATATTATATTAGTAATATTGACCTATTTTTATTTCTGAGCAAGACAAAAAGTAAAAATTTGTTGTTCAGTGGATCATATGCGGAGACAAAGAGGAATGCGAAAAATAGCAAATATTGGAGAAAGCTGTGTTTGCAGTGAAAGAGTGAAAGACCTGTCCTTGGGCAGAACACCATGGATGAATGAATTCAAAGGTGTAAATTTATTCCTTTTCTTCAAAAGTATCGGACAAACAAACCGCTAATCCCGCTTCTTTAGGATGTCTAATATTAGTTCACAAGCATTAAAAGAGTAAGAACAGAGCATTTTAATGGGCGTAATCGAAAATTGATAATTTTTAAACTTTAATATTTCATCTTAAGCCTACAGTAAATGTTATATAATGTCTTTCTTTCTTGAGAGGTAATCTAAAATGTAAACAATTTTGATAAATCAGTCCCCACATAGAAAGAAAGAATTGTTGTGTATATCAATTCTCGATGCCCGTGCGTCCTACTTTAAACGGTTCAAACCTACCCGCGCAAACTAGAGTCGCTGCTTTCTCTCTCTCAGAAAGCAGGTTGGCTCGCTTTTTTCCCTCTTGTGAGGGAGAAAGCAAAGATCGCGCGGCGACGAGTCACGTTGGCAATAGAAATACCCCCAGGCACTGTGACGTCAATGGCGTCCTCAACCACCATTGTTCCGAGGGGTATAAATATAACGCATCTCCGCGACTTCAGTCACTCGTTCGTCAGATGGCAAAGAGGTAGCTCTAGCGCGACCTCCGTCACTGACAGCAGTCTCCCAACCAGGCCTACGCTATGGTTGTCTTTTGTTCGGACGTGTCTGCACACGGCCACCACTCCGGGAACAGGGAGCCAAGCTGCGCCCCTGTCTCCTGTATTCTTTCCTACACTAGCCTCACTTCTTACGTAATCTAAACTTATTTTATTCTAGTCTCGCTACAAGCCTCATCACCACCTCCAACCCGCACACTTCTCTCCCCTGATCACCCTTATCTCTCACCATCCTGACTTCGACTCCCAGCTCTTATCCCGGCTTGTTCGATTAAACACAACCATCTCCTCAGCCCCCCCTCTAGAGTCGGTAAGTCGCGAGTGCGCTCTGTTGATCCGTCGATGATAGAGGTCACCCTTCCCCGCTCCTGAAGTCGGTAAGTCGCACAGTACGCTGTGTTGATCCTCCGATGCCAGGAGCTTGTTCTCGAAGTCGGTAAGTCGCACAGCACGCTGTGTTGATCCTTCGAACTAGAGAACTAACCTTCTACCTCATTCCATCTCTCTCGTTATCCTACCCCCCACAACACACCTCAGAGCAAGCCGATTTTCCCCAGGCACTCCCGTTACCCCTACCTCCCTCTCATTCAAGTCGTAACTCTCCTCGCATCGAAGCCTCAGGACGAATTTCTAAACTATCAATTTCTATCACGACTCCCCCCGTTACCCCTACCATAGAACTAGGAGGGAACCACAGTTATACTTTCTTTGTTAGCCTATTTCTGTAATAAACAAATGTTATTTAAAAAAAACAGCCTTTCCTTTAAACTTCACCACAGTTTCTTATCATCACCCCACCCACCAGCTGCAGCCATCTTGTCACGTCACTCCCGTTTCCCCTCCCCACCTCGACAACACGTCGGAGAGCGAAACCACCACGGAGACCGGCGTACGACAGAATAAAGGAGGGAAAATGAAGAAATAGGGGAACAAAGAAAGAAAGGAAGAAGAAAGGAAAGAAAGAAGAAAAGAAATAGAGAGATAGTTTCTCGATAATGAAATTGTGTGAGGACATTAGTCGCAATAACGTAGTTTGATTCCATTATTATGATAATGTTCTGAACCATGTTTTTTTAAGACGTTTACTTTATTATTCCACAGATTTCAGTAATAAGACGAACACTTTAACTTTGCTTGGAAGGCTTGATTATGGACAGACAGACATATACAGATGGAGAGGTAGACAGACAGACAGAGAGAGAAGCAGATAGAATGACGAATGGACAGATAGAGACAGATAGAAGCAGGCAGGCAGATACATAGTCAATCAGGCAATAATGCAGGAAGGCAGGCAGACGCACAGAGGGACTGACAGGAGGGCAGATAAACAAATAGACGGATAGAATAAATGAAAATTACATTTTTCTACTTTTTTTTATAATACTCAATCTAAATTTAGGTCTACTTAGTAAAGAGCTTGGAGTCATGACGATTAAATTTGTGTTTAATTGTTTCTGCAAACAATTGTACGTTGCATGTGCAAAAATGCACATTTCTGCTAGCAATTACCAACAATCCCGATGTAATCAACTCCGCCGAATTTGAAACTGTTTCAAATTAGATTTGTGTCTATGTATTCATGGTATTAAAACATGGCAATGAACGGCAACTCTAGTTAAATCACATTCGCTGTGTGTTAAATTCACAGTCGCTGTAAAATAATGTCATAGTGTGTTACACGTAATAACGTCAATAAAAATTTAAATATGCGGTGCAAAATTGAACATGCAAATCAACATATGACGAGTTAACTGACACACTCTACTAGCAAAAACCAGAACTAGGTGTATCGACAAGTTCCTTTCTTTAAATAAAATTATTAATACTGCAAATCAAGCAATGGAGTGAACAGCAATTTAAAAGTGCGTAAATAATTGGGCATAATTCGAATAAACATCTGGATGATGGACTTTTGAAGATGTTCTTGCAGAAAGTTCATAAAGTATATATTTTCTAATAAAAAAATAAGATAGGCTAATAAATTAAAAATAACAGTCTCATAAATAAAACAAACAAACACTATTAATGATCGAACATTTCTTCTTTTTCTTTTTCTTTGTCTCTACAAACCTAGGTGCATTTTGACCGCTTGGAAGGCAGCTTTTCATTTTGATCTATTCGTCACTAATTCTTTTCATTACCTTATTCTCACAGATTCCAAGTCCGTCTAACCATCTTAATTTTGGTCTTCCCACCTCTCCTATTATGAATTATCCCTTGTAGCATTCTTTTAGAGATTTTATTCTCCGGCATTCTATAGCTTATAGGTGTCCTAGCCGCCTTAGTCTTTGGGATTTTACAAATTTGACTAAGTCTTGTCCTCAAATAAGATTATGCAGCTCTTGATTATTTCGTATTCTCTATTCGCTTTTTTTCCTGAAGGGTCCATATATTCTCCGTAAGATTTCCCTTTCGAAAGATCTCAGAGATCTTCTGTGCTGGTTAGAGTCCATATCTCTCTCTGATCCGTATGTTATACAAAGCGAACCATTGTATTATATATTATTATTTTCGTTGCTTTGATGATTTGTTGATTCTGAACATTTTATTGTATGCAAAGTATTCCCTATTTCCTGCTTGTATCCTGTCTTTGATACCGATCGACAATTTATAAAACTCTGTGTGTGTGTGTGTGTGTGTGTGTGTGTGTGTGTGTGTGTGTGTGTGTGTGTGTGTGTGTGTGTGTGTGTGTGTGTGTGTGTGTGTGTGTGTGTGTGTGTGTGTGTGTGTGTGTGTGTGTGTGTGTGTGTGTGTGTGTGTGTGTGTGTGTGTGTGTGTGTGTGTGTGTGTGTGTGTGTGTGTGTGTGTGTGTGTGTGTGTGTGTGTGTGTGTGTGTGTGTGTGTGTGTGTGTGTGTGTGTGTGTGTGTGTGTGTGTGTGTGTGTGTGTGTGTGTGTGTGTGTGTGTGTGTGTGTGTGTGTGTGTGTGTGTGTGTGTGTGTGTGTGTGTGTGTGTGTGTGTGTGTGTGTGTGTGTGTGTGTGTGTGTGTGTGTGTGTGTGTGTGTGTGTGTGTGTGTGTGTGTGTGTGTGTGTGTGTGTGTGTGTGTGTGTGTGTGTGTGTGTGTGTGTGTGTGTGTGTGTGTGTGTGTGTGTGTGTGTGTGTGTGTGTGTGTGTGTGTGTGTGTGTGTGTGTGTGTGTGTGTGTGTGTGTGTGTGTGTGTGTGTGTGTGTGTGTGTGTGTGTGTGTGTGTGTGTGTGTGTGTGTGTGTGTGTGTGTGTGTGTGTGTGTGTGTGTGTGTGTGTGTGTGTGTGTGTGTGTGTGTGTGTGTGTGTGTGTGTGTGTGTGTGTGTGTGTGTGTGTGTGTGTGTGTGTGTGTGTGTGTGTGTGTGTGTGTGTGTGTGTGTGTGTGTGTGTGTGTGTGTGTGTGTGTGTGTGTGTGTGTGTGTGTGTGTGTGTGTGTGTGTGTGTGTGTGTGTGTGTGTGTGTGTGTGTGTGTGTGTGTGTGTGTGTGTGTGTGTGTGTGTGTGTGTGTGTGTGTGTGTGTGTGTGTGTGTGTGTGTGTGTGTGTGTGTGTGTGTGTGTGTGTGTGTGTGTGTGTGTGTGTGTGTGTGTGTGTGTGTGTGTGTGTGTGTGTGTGTGTGTGTGTGTGTGTGTGTGTGTGTGTGTGTGTGTGTGTGTGTGTGTGTGTGTGTGTGTGTGTGTGTGTGTGTGTGTGTGTGTGTGTGTGTGTGTGTGTGTGTGTGTGTGTGTGTGTGTGTGTGTGTGTGTGTGTGTGTGTGTGTGTGTGTGTGTGTGTGTGTGTGTGTGTGTGTGTGTGTGTGTGTGTGTGTGTGTGTGTGTGTGTGTGTGTGTGTGTGTGTGTGTGTGTGTGTGTGTGTGTGTGTGTGTGTGTGTGTGTGTGTGTGTGTGTGTGTGTGTGTGTGTGTGTGTGTGTGTGTGTGTGTGTGTGTGTGTGTGTGTGTGTGTGTGTGTGTGTGTGTGTGTGTGTGTGTGTGTGTGTGTGTGTGTGTGTGTGTGTGTGTGTGTGTGTGTGTGTGTGTGTGTGTGTGTGTGTGTGTGTGTGTGTGTGTGTGTGTGTGTGTGTGTGTGTGTGTGTGTGTGTGTGTGTGTGTGTGTGTGTGTGTGTGTGTGTGTGTGTGTGTGTGTGTGTGTGTGTGTGTGTGTGTGTGTGTGTGTGTGTGTGTGTGTGTGTGTGTGTGTGTGTGTGTGTGTGTGTGTGTGTGTGTGTGTGTGTGTGTGTGTGTGTGTGTGTGTGTGTGTGTGTGTGTGTGTGTGTGTGTGTGTGTGTGTGTGTGTGTGTGTGTGTGTGTGTGTGTGTGTGTGTGTGTGTGTGTGTGTGTGTGTGTGTGTGTGTGTGTGTGTGTGTGTGTGTGTGTGTGTGTGTGTGTGTGTGTGTGTGTGTGTGTGTGTGTGTGTGTGTGTGTGTGTGTGTGTGTGTGTGTGTGTGTGTGTGTGTGTGTGTGTGTGTGTGTGTGTGTGTGTGTGTGTGTGTGTGTGTGTGTGTGTGTGTGTGTGTGTGTGTGTGTGTGTGTGTGTGTGTGTGTGTGTGTGTGTGTGTGTGTGTGTGTGTGTGTGTGTGTGTGTGTGTGTGTGTGTGTGTGTGTGTGTGTGTGTGTGTGTGTGTGTGTGTGTGTGTGTGTGTGTGTGTGTGTGTGTGTGTGTGTGTGTGTGTGTGTGTGTGTGTGTGTGTGTGTGTGTGTGTGTGTGTGTGTGTGTGTGTGTGTGTGTGTGTGTGTGTGTGTGTGTGTGTGTGTGTGTGTAGAATCGTTAGTTTAAGAGTCACAAAATATAAGACGAAATGCATGTTGATACAGGGGACTACCATATTTTAAATAACGTACGAGTAGTTTTGCAGTAGAACACGTTCCACTGCCACTGGAGCGCAATTGTGGAGGATCGCTGCTTAGAAGACAGCTGTGAGTCAGATGCTGTGACCAATCCTCAGCCTGTTAAGAGCGATCTCTTCACGTAGAGAGGAATTCTGTTCTCGGAGAGTGTCTTTTATTCTGCATAGTTTATCACTTTACAGTGTAGACCACTGTTCCTTCTATTGCCACCAAAGAAAATTAGTCTATTGGTATAACTTATTACATCTTGTCACTTCCCAACAGAGCAGTGTCTTCCGATTGAGCATCTGCCTCCTCGTTTTTTATTAACTGTATATCAGCATGATAGGAACACATACCACTCCAACCTCTGAACCTGGAGTTTGGAGTCAATGAAAGTGGGTCTGGTTCCTCGGCACAAGGTGGTATTAAAGACTGACAGTGAATCGGAACAGATAAGAAACATGTTCCTGATGTTGACTAATTGAAAAGATTAAAGTTCTGCAGAAAAATCAGAGATAAATAAACTTAAGGATTTCATGCAGAACTGTTTTCAGAACATGGGAAGAGAGATAGTAGGAGGAAGAAGAAGAAATTTTGTAAGATATGCTGAATTAATGGCGCTGTTAGCAGAAGAGGAAATGTTACTAAATGACAGCCGTGAGCAGTATGGAATGAAGATAATTGCCAACAAGACGAAGAGCATGGTCACAGGAATAAAAATAAAGAAGGTAACTTGCGAATTCTAAATGAGGCAGTAGAGCAAGTGGACAGCTTCAAATACTTGTATTATATTATATTAATGTACCGAAGTACATATGATGTGTCCATGCAGCTGGTCATACGATAACGAAGAATGTCTGCATGGAAACATCATATGTACTTCGGTACATTAATATAATATATGATATGCGTTTATTCCGTCGGATCCCGGCCAATCAGTCACTCAAATGAGTGCACTTCCGCACATATGTTGACATTGTCCTACGATCGTAGACATCTATGACGTAGTGCAGAGGGCAGGCTACTAGAGGGAACCCAAGAGGTGGAACTTAAACTGAGAGGATTCGATCCGACATCGGGATAGGAATCCGGCGTAGCTTAGTGGATAAAGCATCAGCAAGTAGAGCTGAAGACCCGGGTTCAAATCCCGGTGCCGGAGAGAATTTTTCTCCGTTCCATTACTCTTTCATCGTATGATAATGCAGAATATCTGCATGGAAATATCATATGTAGTTCGGTACATTAAAATAATATATATGATATGCGTAAATCACTTCGTGATTTAAAACGGCGCTTATTCCGTCGGATCCCGGCCAACTAGTCACTCATAACGAGTGCACCTCAGCACATGTGTGGACTTCAGTCCTACGTTCATAGACATCATGGCGTAGTGCAGAGGGCGGCCACTAGAGGGAACCCAAGAGTTGGAACTTAAGCTGAGACGATTCTGTCCGACGCCAGGGTGGGTATCCGGTGTGGCTTAGTGGATAAAGCATCAGCACGTAGAGCTGAAAACCCGGGTTCAAATACTTGGGTTTTACTATAAGCAGTAACATGGGCTGCTGCCAAGGATAGAAACGGCAAAGGGAGTTTTAATAGAAAAAGGAGCATCTTATGCGTATCTCTGGAAAAAGAACTGAGGAAGAGACTAGTAAAGTGTTTTGTGTGGAGTATGGCATTGCAAGGGCAGAAACATGGACATTACGATGAAGTGAAGAGACACTAATAGACGCATTTGAAAATGAATATGGACAAGAATGAAGCGTGTGCAGTGGACAGACAGAATAAGAAATGAAGTGTTCTGAATAGAGTGTGTGAAGAAGGAATGATGTAGAAACTGAACAGGAAGGGAAAAGGGGATTGTTTGGGTTACTGGCTGAGAAGAAACTGCCTACTGCAGGGTATGAGACGATATTAGCTCCCAATCACTGTAGAAGTACTCGACCTTGATCATGCACTACATAGCGTCTAAACGTCTAAACGTCTAAGCGTCTAAACGTAGACATCAGGGATGTACATGCATGTACATCGAATAAAGGCAGCAATTATTACAATAACTTGCATTACTAATTTTCTGGGTATGTAATAGGGCTATTTATTTAATTATTTAATGTACATGGAATAAACATGTAACATATTTATGTAATAGGTTACGGAAAACAATTCACAACTTTGTAACCCTTCGTGCATATATACCTATCTATGTTCTCCGTGTAGTTTATCTAGCCTTGTTTCACTCAGTCATCCAATACGGAATAATAGGATGGGGAGGAATGACAAAGACTATCTTAACTCCATTAATATTACTACAAAAACGTATCATTAAAATTTGTCTGCATAAAACACTTGATTATCCGACACAATTTAATTATTCTGAATTCCAAGTACTAAAAATTGAGCAAAAATATAAACATACATTACTAACTTATTTTCACAAAAATCGAATGAATTTTATAACTGAAAAACATATACATAACACCAGGAGAAATGTCCCACACTACAGCTGGATTAAGACACAGTAGGAATTATGGACCAAGACTATACAATTCAGTATTGAAAAATAATCCAGACCTAAGCAATTTACACATTCTTAAGTTTAAAAATAAAGTGAAAATGTTTGTATGATATTTGATAAATTTTATTATAATTTCTTTAAGTATTACTAGCAATATATGGTACTAATTTTTATTGTATATATCTGATGCATGTACCCTATAAGATAAAACATTGTAATAAATATAAATAGATCATTTTCTTAATTAATAACAGTGTATATCTCCAATAAATGATTCCTTAGCATCTCCACAGATACACTTGATTGTACTTGTCACTATATCTTGTCACTAGAAAGTTATTGAAATTTATATTTTCCCAGCCATTCATAAAATATTTTGATATGATACCTCTTGCACAAAAGGAGAGATCTATAACTGAAACTCGATTAATATATTTCAGTATTATTTGTATTTATCCTGGTAATAATGAACAGTTTAACTCGTAGACATTTTGTTTTTTCAGCATTAACTTCCCATGATTTTACGAGAAGATTCGAAGAGAACGGCAGTTACGTAGACTTTCAGCTCCCCACTACTACCATTAATGCACAACACAATGTCAATACGGCGGTTGCTGTCGTCTGCGATACAACGAACTTTTCTGTTGATTTTCGAGTTTGGCATTTTTTCCGGTTATTATATGCTTATTTAAGTTGTGTTAACTCTCGCTAGTGGTTTTATATATTATTTTATCCGTCTTAGTATTTATTTTATTATTGTAAATATTTTTGTTTTATCACTATTATTATTATTATTATTATTATTATTATTATTATTATTATTATTAATGAATTATTTTGTATTACAATCTTTGTATCATTTCTGTCACGATTATTCTATTATTATTATTATTATTATTATTATTATTATTATTATTATTATTATTATTTATATCATCAGCATTATTATTTGAACCCTGTAAAATTTATGTAGACTACTGGACTGTACCCGAGCACGAGCATTATGCTCATTTCGGGTATCTATTCATATGTATTCAATTCAAATGTAAATTGTAAATAAATTTGAAATTTGAAATTTGAAATACATAAACAATTCGCAAAGGAAAGGGGTTTTAAGATCAAAAAGAGAAATACGAAAAGTTGGTTGTAAATCATTTTCTTGTTACAAGCAATTATTTCTTATGTAAATATTTCACTTCATTGGTTAGGAAAAACTAATAGGGTCTACCTGCTCTAATTACTTTTGATCATTTGAAAAAAAAATAATAAGGATAGTATTGATTGAAGTAGAGTAGGCTATATTGATTGAGTGATTGTGAAAATGTACTCCTTACTCTCCAGTCGTGATTATGTAATGAGGTTTCTTAAAGTGATTTGTTAGATGCAAGTAACATGAAAGAACGAATTCATTTAATTATGCTATTGAAGAGCCATCGTAATTTTTGGGGTCAATCATTTAAGGCAGGGGTCGTCAGCACAGAGCACGCTGGGGCTAGCATCTCTTACCCACTGAAGACGCAGCGCACCGTAGTGCACTGCGTAGTTGCTAGCGGGTATGCTCTCTATCTCTCCTTGCTGCATGACGGTGTACATGGGACGGCACCGCGTACCCGTTGCACATTTCAGCGAGTGCTGACGACTACTGATTTAAGGGGATACGTATGATTTTTAAAACTTCCACAATTTTCACCCAAGATTTGTGAAATTTAAACTATATAAACGCATCTACAATACTATAATCTGTACACAATTTGGTGTAATTAAGTCTAATAGTTTTGAAATTATATATTTTTTAAATATGTTTTATATTTACATCACTAAAAAGGCTCTTTCCGTCAAAGTTTTAAAAATGTTTAATTCATATTTGCTCAAAATTCTTTAAAATAGTTATGGGAATAAACATTAACTAGTGGCTTGTGCAGCAAATGCTGCTGCAAACTAAGTTCGTTAGACGTTTCAAATAAAAATTTTTCAGATTTATTTTCAATGAAGAATACTTGTCTTTTTGATAGTTATTTGCTTCCATAATAATGAAACATACTCCCTCTGAATGGATTTTTTTAGGCCAAATACTTTTTCTTGAACCTATCCAACTTCAGTTTTTTGAGTTTCAACGCGATAGCAGTAGCTATTTCAAGTCATTGTGGATTGTAGGCAAAAGTTAAAAAAATGTCAGGTTTGCTAAGCTTTCGAACAATAGCATTTTCGTATAGCTGCTGCATGTAGGACTTGAAATGTAGAGCGTAAAATCATTTTATCCTACTAAGAGATTTGCTGAAATTATCTGGAGACTACAAAATTTTCTAGGCCTCTTATTTTATCAGTAAGTAATACCTTTTTATCTTTCCTTAGGAACTGTAATTTTTGCGCTCTCTCGAGCCAATACTGAAGACAATGACACATATCAATATCTACACTACACCGCCATTAAGTATATGAAAAAGACCCAACCCCACTGGGTTAATAAGTATAAAAATATTTTATTTTTAATAACAATATTATTATCTTACTTAAGTTTTGTAGTTATATATAGCAGCCACTCAGTAAATTATAGAAATGAAGATCTAAATTAAGAGATTCTCTACATTTACGTACATAACCTCAAAACGTTTCACTTTCATGTCATCAATATAGCATCAATATTATGTACAATTAATTAAAAATAGACCCATCATGATATTAACTGTAATAATCAGGGAAAGGATTTATATGTAAATACATATTTACTTATAAAGCTAATATAATTTATATTTTGCATTATCTTTATGTTTCACAATGTGTAGGGTTGAAAAATCCTACTTTTATTTTCCATATTTTTCCATATTTTAGAGTTTAGTACATATTTTCGTTAATTTCCATATATTTTCCATATTTCATATAAAACAGTCCATATTATATTAGGTTTAACAATAAAACAAAACAAAATTCCATTAACTTTTAAAAATACATTTCAACAATAGAGATTTAAACACATGTTCAGTAATCCCTTTAACATCAGAGTTATTTGAAAATTAGCAGTCCTATCAACAATGGGAAAGTAAGTTACAAAACTGTATTAATTTAATTTAAAATTTTTAACAGACTTCAGTTGTGCAGCTCAACAGTTAAATGCCAGTCAGAGTACACATAGGTTCAGTTTTGTAAATCATACTATAAAGACGGTAAATATGCCAAAAGTACGTCATTCAGTCAATTTAAAATCAAAACTAACAAGTTACATTTCAGAATTTAAAGAAGATGGTTTATCAACTGACAATAAAATATTATTTTGTAATTTGTGTCAGTGTGCAGTATCATCTACACAAAAGTTCCTGGTGCAACAACACATTACAACTAGTAAACATCAGGCCAACAAACAACTAAATTCCAAGCAGAGACAATTGTTTTTAACACAACCAACAACATCGAATGTAAGATCTGAGTTTAACATCGACCTGTGCCGTTCTCTCATCTCTGCTGATATTCCTCTCTACAAACTAAAGAATAAGGTCTTCAGGGAATTCCTTGAAAAATATACTCAACATACAATCCCGGATGAGTCAACACTTAGGAAGACGTATGCTCCATCCATCTACGATGAGACAATACAGAAGATAAGAGATGAAATTAAAGATAGTTCAATTTGGGTTTCCATTGATGAGACTCCCGACAAAGAAGGTAGACTTGTTGGTAATGTAGTTATCGGTTTGTTAAGTGAACAATATTCTGAACGAATTCTTTTACATTGTGATGTTCTAGAAAAGTGCAATAACAAAACTATAGTTAAACTGTTCAACGAAGCTATGGGTATCCTGTGGCCAAAGGGTATTATGTACGATAATGTGTTATTCTTTATTAGCGATGCTGCCCCTTATATGGTCAAAGCTGGACAAGCATTATCTGTTGTATATCCTAAATTGACTCATTTTACTTGTGTGGCGCATGCATTTCATCGTGTGGCAGAAGTGGTCAGAGACAATTTCCCTAAAGTAGATTTGTTGATTTCATCAGTGAAAAAAGTATTTCTCAAAGCTCCCAGTAGAGTTAACGTGTTGAAAGAAATGTACCCTGAAATTCCATTGCCACCAAAGCCAATTTTAACTAGATGGGGTACATGGCTAGAAGCAGTTGAATATTATGCCGAACATATAGACTCTATTAACAATGTTCTCCTTGCATTGGACTCTGAAGATGCAGTCTCAATTGATACTGCGAAAACAGTTACCTGTGACATAAGTGTGAAGAATGACTTAGCTCACATTCAGCATACATTTTCATGCATCATA
This sequence comes from Periplaneta americana, assembly GCF_040183065.1. Taxonomy (NCBI): domain Eukaryota; kingdom Metazoa; phylum Arthropoda; class Insecta; order Blattodea; family Blattidae; genus Periplaneta; species Periplaneta americana. The sequence goes on along the minus strand of NC_091124.1, from coordinate 97,328,568 downwards.
AAAACGCTCAAAAGTCTCCAAAATAGGCACCTTTCACTATCTGAAAGTTTTGAAATTATAAATAGTACTGTGGAACAACTGAATCGTGGTAGAGGTAAAGTTGCAGATGCAGTAAGAGCTAAGGTGGACACTGTACTTTCAAAAAACCCTGGATATGAAGAACTACAAAAGGTTGTTGCTGTGATGAGTGGTGAATCAACAGTGAAGATTAACTTGGACTTATCCCCAGCAGACATTGTGAAATTGAATTATGTACCAGTTACTTCTTGTGACGTCGAACGCTCTTTTAGTCAGTATAAATCTATCCTCAGAGACAATAGAAGAAGATTCACTTTTCAGCACTTGAAAGAAATGTTTGTAACCTATTGTTATGGTAACAGACAATAAAAATTGTGTTTTGTTGAAACTACATTGGAAGATAAGGTACGTCCATTATATTTTTTGTTTAGTTTGATTAAAATGTACCAATATTTAACGTACATAGTCATTTTTTTATAATTTTAAGTCCATATTTAATTCCATATTTTGGTAAAAATCCATATTTAATTCCATATTTTGGTAAAAATAACTACATATATATTTACATATTTCATATATTTTTAGTCCATATAAATCCGTTCCCTGGTAATAATATTTAATTTCTAATGGTAATAATGTCATCAAACCACCTCAAGTTTCGTAGATTTGAATATCCAATACACAAATGTACTCAGAAAATTATACACTGCAGAATCAGTTTTTAACAACAAATTGAATTGAGCTCTAAATATGTCGGCAATCCTGTAGGTCATGGCCTTCGTGTAATAGCCTATTGTTTATTGTAGTGTGTGTTTTGTTCTGAAATTCAATCAAGTTGGCCGTGATTGAATAAAATTAGTTCTGAAAACTGACAACAGATGGATTTTGGAAAATAGGAAAATTATGTAGGAAAATTGACATTTCACTGAAAACTACTACTTTTCCGAAAAACTTTGGATGCCAGGCATGAAAATGGGGGGCCACTCATTAAAATCCGTTCAGCCGTTTTCCCGTAATTTCCATTACCAGTTCAAATTATATATATATAATATATAGATTAGATTTTTGAGCTCAGTCTAAATAGAGAGACACAATAAATGTTTAAACTGTATGAATTTACCATTAGAGCATATTTAATCTAAGTGAAATATGAATTTTCCCCGAAGAAACTTAATATTAATATTTCACAGAAATGCGAATTAAATTTTATTTATCAGCATTTAATTGACCTCTGTGAGACGTTCCAGACCAATATGATAATAACGTTGTGCAAGGAGCTTTTTATCCGGTAAACTGCTTAAAATTTTGAAATCGAGAAAACAACATAAAAACAAAAAAAAGTTCTCTCAACTCACGCATGTTTGGCCATATATGATTATATGGTTAGATCATTTAAAACACTCTCAAATATAATTACGATTATAAAATCAAAAACCTGGATTTTCTTAATTTTTCAGCATTATTTCTTGTCTGAAATCAATTTCTCTCTTCTCCGGAATAATGTCTATATCTGTGTTGTATTTCGTACTCACGTTTGACATTTTTTTTTTTTACAAATAGTATAATATTTTACTTATTAAACACTGACTTTAGTTAGTGCGGTAGTTTTTTTGTTAATTCGTTTTAGAGTTATTTTAGTGATTGATTTTATTTTACTTATTTCTGGTTTGTTCCTTTATAACATGAATTACTATACCAGCACATATAAATTACTTCACCGCCAGGTTCATTGTGTAAAAACTAAACCTTCTACTTATCATTAATATCTGTATTGTAATCTCCCTTGCGATCTGTCATGGTCTGCAACGTTGTATGTGCTGTACACCCTTGTGCTTCAGAAGAAAAGCTCCGCGCTTATAGAGAGAGCATAAAAAAGCACGCGCTCAGAATTACTAGTACGCACCCCACCACTGGCTTACTGCACTGGAAGGAATGGTGAACGGGAGAAGAGTTCGGAGCAGAAGAAGATATCAGATGATAGACATTAAGATATATGGATCATATGAGGAAACAAAGGGAAGGCAGAAAATAGAAAAGGTTGGAGACAGCTGGGTTTGCAGTGAAAGACCTGCTCTTGGACAGAACACTATGAATGAATGAATATGAACTTAATTTGAATGTGTATACCTGTCCATCTACAATAAAGAGGCAACTCGCATAATATTTGACGCAGGATCTGTCAGAAAACACCGTCTTAGAAATTCGTGAATCTTTATAGGTGTTCATTAATTTGTAGCTTACAAACAAAAGTTTGTGTCATATATTTAAAGATAAACTCAAGACTCAAAATAAATACTGAACGACTGATAATCCATTTCGGAGCAGGGGGAGATATTCAAGAAGTATCGTATATGGTACACTGATGTCCAGCTTGGAAAATAAATACCATTAGCCAGGAAGCAGGTTTCGCTGAGGTACATTAAATGCTTCCACCTTGTAATGTTATAATGTAGATCGAATGCGACTGCGAAGAAATAGTGTGTGCATTTCTCCTGGATCGAGCGTGCGAAGGTTTTGTATAGCGTAGTATGGAAAGATAACACAGGCTGGCTCAAGAAGTCAAGGTTAGCATACAGTTGACTTCATTCAGTATAAATTAGTTCCGTTTGTGGCGATCCAATGAACATTACAAAAGTGATTCTTCATTTTTAATAAGTATATTACGTAAAACTCGCACAAAAAGTGTAGTGTTAAATTTTAGTAAAATATCATGATTCAAAAATGTAGAATTTAGTGAAAAAGTGAGATAAATCGGCACTATTTATGTGAAAAATAAGTCTCATAAATCATAAACATAAGATTTCTACCACTCACATCTAGTAGGCTATATAGAAATATTCTTTGAGATAACTCTACTTGTGCACAAAAAAGAGGGCAATTCCTATTATGAAGATTATGACAGATGGAGTCTTTTAAAGAACAGTTTTCTGTGAAAATAACATTTTAATTCTTCCTTTTAATGGCTCTATTCTAAATATTACAGAAAATACTGATAATTTTAGTTCAAGAAATAATATTTACTACCTTAACAGTAGATATTGACTTGGTAGAGATAAACCTACAGGTTAGATTGAAGGAAACATAAAATTACTATAAAACTAAAGGGAAAAAATTATACAATTTAATACCAGACAGACTTAAGGATTTATAATCTATAAATATAAAGATATTTTGCACGACATACATTATAGTAGAATTGAATACGAAGGAAAAATGAATCATTCTGTATAAAATAAATAACTCTATAATGAGAACTTTTTGCGTTATTGTTAATATTATTATCATCATCATCATTATTATTATTATTATTATTATTATTATTATTATTATTATTACTGTGTTTTCTATTACCGTACTTCGGTATTTATATGTTTAATGTACGAGTAAATGTATTCAATTTGTTTTTGCATTATTTTGATATTTGCTGTGTATTTTATCTTTAACCTTTTCTATACATTTAATCTTTGCAGTCCTGGCTGTCCAGTGACAAATTGAAATGGATAAATAAATAAATTAAATAATTAATTATTTTGTGTATTTAAGCGTGATACATTTTAGGCAGGCATAAATAGTCCACATCACGTCAGTAACGGAGACACAAAATTTGATCAACAATCCGTCACTGTTAATTACTTTAACGGCAAAACATGTCTAATTAAAGAAGCTTTGATAAAAAAATGGTGTTCATAATTATGTATTGTATGTTAATTATATTTTAAGAATTTAAATAAAAAATCTTTCGACATAAAATCATTGCAGTGATGTTTCTTGACATAAGACAGCGATGTGGCTTAAATAACAGATTAGCTTTAATGTCGTATGTGGGTTCGAAACCACTTCGACAGCTTCTACGCTACGACATTCGCGACAGTCTGCATTTTGATACACTAGATTTGAAACGCTCGTGTATCGCCACTTTCATTTGTGTTCTCGGAGTGTGCTTGTTTGTAATTTTAAATTAATTTAAATTCGTGGACACAGCGCACTAATGTATAATGCAACATTCTTGTAAGATACGAGTAAAGAAGTAACAAAAGCAGGAGTTTTATTATATCGCTTCAGTAATCTCGTTAACATATTCCGTCCCACGTGCAGCTTGAAGAACGCGCTCTTCAATGTACCATGCCCAGATCATTACTGCAATACAAGCACACGGCTTCCATTATGGCTCTTTCAAGATTGTCTCCATACAGTCTCTTTATAATGATTGCTTTAATTGTAATTTTGTTCTTACAGGACGCGTGATAAAACAATACAAAAAGAAATTATAGAAAAATTGATGTAAGAAATCGGGGTAGGCTGTATCGGAGAGAATCGCAAGTTTTATGCGTGAATACGCCGTTGATAGAACTGCTGTTAAAGTAAAGATCAGCGACAATCAACAGCTCTTCTTCTTTTTTTAAATTGGTTATTTAACGACGCTGTATTAAATACTAGGTTATTTAGCGTCGATGAGATTGGTGATAGCGAGATGGTATTTTGGCGAGATGAGGCCGAGAATTCGCCATAGATTACCTGGCATTCACCTTACGGTTGGAGAAAACCTCGGAAAAACCCAATCAGGTAATCAACCCAAGCGGAGATCAAACCCGCGCCCGAGCGCAACTTCAGACCTGCAGGCAAGAGCCTTAACCGACTCAGCTTCGCCAGTGGCCTCTTCTTTCCACATAGGTACCTTGAAAACTTGGTAAATCTTCTTTGTGCCGGGAGTAGCCATTTTGCATGCACTGAAAGGAAACATGGTGTTTGCTATAGTAACCGTTACTGTAACCGTTGTTACCCGTTACTTTATGCACGCTTCCATTTGCGCTGCATATGTCTCTTCATTCAAATTCACTCGCGATTTTTTTTTTCAATTTAACTTGTGGACGGCTGATTTTTGGTCAATTAAGACTGTATCTCGGTTCGTTACGAATCGTTTGACACTACTGCGAACGAACTATCGCTTCGCATTCTCAAGTTATACTGCCTCGGCTGCCTCTCGACCTGAAAATTCGTGCTTCAAATTCTTCCCTCCCTCTTTTCCCTAGATGACGTCACCACCCCATTTCAAGGTCATGTTATATACATTGATCCTTCATCTGTCGATCGCTGTTTAATTCGTTAAAATATATCATGTAGTTTAGAAATTATGGTGCGACAAAACTGGCCTCAAAACGGTCAGTCGACTTTCTGGGATAGCACCCTAATATTTGGCAGCACTTATATGAAAAATTTCACTCAAAATGTTGCTAAATATAATGATTCACTTACTAAGTTTTGAGTTTGACCTGTACAATGTTAATTTTCTTTACTGTCTTTGAGTGTTTTGATACAGAAGTCGAGAATTATTCTAACCTCTTAATCGTATCGTAAGGACAGACGTCATGGGAATTCTAGGCGCATAGCTTATGACGTGAAGAAATGGACAAAGAGCAATGTTGCAGTTGAAAAAAAGAAAGAGGTACTATAAAGGTTGGAAGGCGTTCAATGAGAATAACTTCACAGAGTGAATCCTTAAGACCATAAGAAGAGAATTTTCCTTTGTCGTTTTGCATTTATTTATTTTCATTTAGTTGCAAATCACCTCTTTCTAGAAAAAATAGCAAAATCGCAGTAAATACATTATCATTTGCCAACACATGGACACACTGGTTCTCTAGAGCAGTGAGGGCAGTTAAGTAGTGAATGTCAACATCATACCTTTAATACGAGGTGATTGTCCTCACATTCTGCGGTAGTCAGGCGTTAGGTTGAAGCACGCGTCTGACAACAGTATTCCCAAACATCTATAGCCTACTTGAAGTGATTTGATCATAATTAAATTATTAAAATACTAGTAAACCCTAAATGTAACAGAAACATTTTGCAACTCTAATGTAAATCCGTTTATAAAAGAGTGTGTTTCTGAATATGTTTTGAAGATAATGGATCAACATTTACCATGTAAAGTAGCCTAATTATTTATGGCAAATCTAACAAGCAAACATTCTGATGGGGGCAGATAAAAATGTTAATTTTTTTCATTCACCATGTTAATAATGTCAAAAGAAGTGCTTATACAAATTTTGGCCACTCGACCGCAATTATGAGGATCGTAAAATAATAAGTTCGTCAGGGCCATTAACAGAAAGAAAACACGATTTAATTGGAAAATTTTATTGGAACAGATATAGTAATTGTTGAGCTATTGTTCAACATATTCCCCACCGGATTTGAGACATTTGTCTTATTATCATGGGATCGACAGAGCGGTGTAGACGGCTGTCAAACGCTGGTCAGGCGGTTTACGACACAAGGATACAAAAATTGCTTCCATGGTATGACAAATGTCTCAGTTCCAGTGGGGGATATATTGACAAATAGCGCAACAATTGCTGCATCTGTTTCAATCAATCTTTTTATGCAATTGTGCTTTTTTCTGTAAACGGCCTCATGGAAAATCACTTTCTGGACGGTCTCGTAATTGTGGTCGAGTGGCCAAAATTTGAATAAGCACTTGTTTTGGCATTATTAACTTGGTGAAAGAAAAACAAAATAAATTTTTGATCTGCCCCATCAGAATGTTTGCTTGTAAGTGTAAAGAAATAAAGAGGCAGAAGAATATTCCATTCACAATATGCTCAGGATTCGTGTCTTAGAAGAACTATCATTGAACACCTTCCATCCTGTATTATCAAAATAGGAATGAAAATTCATTCATTCTTTCATTCATTCATTCATTCATTCATTCATTCATTCATTCATTCATTCATTCATTCATTCATTCATTCATTCATTCATTCATTCATTTATTCATTTATAGCTTTTGCACAAGGGCAGGTATTTCATGCAAATCCGGCATTCTCTAGTTTTCCCTCTTTTCAGCCTTAATCTTCACATACAGTCTACATAACTTAGTGTTGTCTATAATCTCTATCTTCTTCTGCCCCGAACATTTCTTTAATTTAAAATTAAAATTTAAACCGATGAAATGTAATATGCCACGTATTCTACATTTTACACAGTGACTAAAAGAAAAATGGTATTTCACTGTACATAACGTTGTGTCAAATGAGCAAGCCTAGGGACTTCAGCAGTTTAAAAACAGGTTAATGATACACAAAGTATATATTGTTGGTTGTGTTTCTAAAGAAACTTCCTTCGCCTAGTCCCGAAAGACAGCTCATTCGACTTCATACTAGTGATCGGTTGTCTGATAGCTGATGATAGCTAGCATTCCAAGAGTACAGGCGAGTAAAAATCTACGTGCTCAATTACTATGCCGGAAGTTTCACTGAAAAAAAAGAGGATAAATTAAAGAAACTTGTGGAAGTATACGAAAGTAAGTGCTTTTGTACAGATAGCATTAATATCACATGTAATGCGTGCCACACTGTAATAAAGGGCGAGAGCCCCAAATACATAGAACAGCATATCAAAACTCATAGACATGAAGCTCATTTACAATTATTCATACGTAACGAGAAGGAAGCAAGCGCGCCTTCTGTTTCAAATTCTGATAGACACAATGATTTTTTTCTGGGATTTGTGTGAAATGATGGTGAGCTCCAACATTCCTTTTAACAAGTTGGAAAACCCCCACTTCAAGAATTTTATAGAGACGTATACGGGCAGAATTTCCCCGTCTGAAACAACTTTACGTAAAGAATATTTAATGTCATGTTACTTTGATTGTTTGTAGTAGATAATCCCTCAAAATGAAGATGAAAAAAGTGTGTCGGTGCAACAAAAGTTTAAAAACATTCTCAAGAAAAACTTTGGATTTTCCAAACTTTGTGAAATTCGAAATAAAACAACAAATCGAATACACAAAGCTTTAAACAGTATTGACAGTGATTGTGATAGTGAGTGGTGCATGGTTTAAGTTTGCCACCACATCATGTGATGTTGAAAGAACCTTTTCTCAGTTAAAAATTTGTTTGTCAGAAAATAGAAGAAGCTTTTCATTTGATAATTTAAGAATTTATGTTGTGGTTCATTGCAACAAATCAAATGATTCTTGTTTGTAAACAAAATAGTATGAGGAATAACTACTGTAATTCCCAACATATGAATGTGTAAGATTTGTTTTTGCAATTAATATTATATTTCTGTACTATTTTGCAGTTCACTTTGTCGAATGTAACGTAATCATTTTATTATTACGCTACAGTTTGGGCGAGAAGTTATTTTTGTCGTAGTCTGTACTGGAATACCCGTGTATGTATCGTATGCTCACTGTGTCTAAAGAGCGTCAGGGTTCAATAAACCTCCTTTCATACTTAACCTGTAAGCATTGTTTACCTGCTGAAGTCCCGGGCTTTGCAAATGAGTTTGGCTTATCTAAGATATAGATTATTTCTTTCTGAAAAGTCACAATATTCACGCTGTTTAAAACAACAGATTTACACAAAATGAACACTTCAGTTAAGCCGTTAAAGGGAATAAAATTGTACCTTTGTGCGCGGAGTTGAATCGCGCTTCAGCTCTTTACTTGAATGGGATCTTTCAGAGTTTTCCTCAACAGTAAGCCACGTGAGGTAATACTATGGTGAATATTCGAACTCATATCATCAAGTATTATCTTGCTATTACCGATTCCAGCGAAAAGCATAGGCCTAATAATTCTTCAGGCCGCGTTGCGGTAGGAAGAGAGAATGCAATATTCTTAACTTCAGATACTATTTCTCTACAATTAAGTTCCTTTATCATGTGGCCAACAATATTACCGTTCATAGCATATTATTTTCGTCAATCTTTATGCAATTAATCTTTTTTGGTATGTGCGCAAATAAGGATATGGGCTTTAAATTTCTAGATCAGCGATCATCAGAACACTGCACTCTTGGGCTAGCGTTTCTTACCCGCGAACAAGACACAACCCTAAAAATATAGCGTGCTCTCGTGGCTGCTGGCGGGTATGCTGTCTCTCTATCCCTTGTGAACGACGAAGCAGAGTTCCTTACCCTCCATGCACTCTACCCATTTCAACGAGTGCTGACGACCACTGTTCGAGACTGTATATGAAAGGAATTTTTCACATTTTTAACAGGTAAGAAATTTGAATTAATTTGTTTCTATTCAACAGCGTGTACTCGACTTCGCATCATTGCTCATGAATTAATTTATAAATCGTGGTGTTCCAGTACACGCATGTCACTAATTTTGCTCAATTTACACAAAATAGCTATATTATATTTAATTAGTCTCAATTAGTTTTGAATTTTATGAACTCAATATTTAACATTAATTAGAAAATTGTGAAATATTAATTATACCGTGTTTCAGTTCAAAACTTCCGATTCTAAATAAAAATTTATTCCGATTAAATTTATAAAAAAAAAACATGTTAATTAAATATCGAGGTGGAAGTTTAAACCACAGTTAATTGCAGTTTAGCTTTCAATGCCTTACCCTCCAAAAGTTAACCCTCTTTGAAATTTGAAATGACACCCTTAGCTATATGTCGATACTTAAATTTGAAAGAGTTAAATTCAATTCATTATTACATGTTATTCATGTCATATATTTTGATTTCTATTGTCGCCTAGCTACCTGCGAAATTCTTATTGTTAATTGATTTATTAGGATGAAAACACAGATTATTTTGGGTAATTTGGTAATTAATTAAATTTACTACAATAAATGTTGGAAATGTATTCTACCGTTGGCTAGATAATAATACAGCCTGTTTTGGAACTCTTTACATTTACAAAGCATTATCATAATATCAAAACCATACATAAAGAACATAAATCCTAACTTCGGCTTTTATTATCATCTATTCTGTTTTAAATTTTTAAAGAACGGATTTATAGTACACAACCATAATATTATTAAATATGTGTATTACTACTTGAAATAACTTGTAATTCAAGACTAGTCATTGTAGTTTTAATCTTTCGGGCTCTAATCAACAATAACAACACTCTAGTTGTCAGACAATCATAAAAAAACAAAAGATGTGAAAGAAATGAATGAGATGTCTAAACAATAATTGAATACCATTTCAAATTTAAATACAACAATATAGTGGTCCCATTTAAAATTTCGTCCACGGCTGTGGACTAGCGGTTAGCATGTCTGACCGTAAAACGAGCGAGTCACGGTTCATCTCCTCGTTGGGACAAGGTACCTGGTTGAGGATTATTCTGGGGTTTTCTCTCAATCCACTACGAAAAAATGCTGGGTAACTTTCGGTACTGGACCCTAGATCTACTTCGCTGGCATATTCTCTTACATTTCACTCAGCGGGACTGGAACTTATGAAGTATCGCATTTTTCTGAGCGTGAAGAGGGTGAAAGTGACACCTATGAGAAGAATATGGCCATATTACTAACAATTTTTTGCCCTTTGTCTTTTGACCACATACAGTTAGCAAAACTAATTATCTTTAAACTTCATTTAATCACAAATTATATCTAACAAAAGGAAATCCAAAATAAATAACTAAACGCAAAGAGAATCTCTTGCCATTGTTTAGATAAAACATATTAATAATACTTTAAAAAACGGTTGAACTAATGTACAGTAATATGGCCAAAAAATATACTTTTAGGTCAAACATACACTTCATATTTAAACACGGTAAAATATGCATTTATACGACCATGTCGTGTTCAGAAAAGTCATAAGTATGTGTAATTTTACTTGAGAATCTAAAAAAAGAAACCAGGATAAAAATATGATTTGTCATGTAAATCTGAGCCCTATTACTGATGATCATAACGGCAACTGTTGTGACAATGAATTAGAGAGAATCGCGACGTAGCTGTACTGGTTGGCACCTGCACCAGTCTGAATATTAGTCAACTTCGGCCTTAATGCTTTGTTCCATTCTCGCGGAGGGTTGTTGCAGGGAGACCACTTAGAACACAAAGTAAGAAGTTAAACGTTGTGGGAAAATGGAGATGGCGCTGGTTAGTGTGCAGTACGCTCAAGCGGAAGGACAGGGTGTTCCGCTGTATAGTTACCAATAATGCGTGTATTATTTGGGGCAATTATTATTATTATTATTATTATTATTATTATTATTATTATTACTGGATCTTCTTTTCTCAATCGTACTACCAGGGAGTGGAATACTCTACCTGCAGACTTACTACAGGCTTTACCAATAACCAAAAATGTATTTAAAAATAGGCTTAAGGACTTTCCTAATAGAAGGTAGTATATTATACACACTATTTAAAGGGTGTAATTGATATTTTGTTATTGAAGTGTTCTATCAGTGAAGAAGTGTGTGTTGTGTAAGTGAAGCTTTATAGTTTATACTAGCAGGGCAAAGTATTGAATAGTGAAATGGTTTTGAAGGGTTAGTGAAATCAGGATAGAATCAGTGAAATGTGTCGTAGTTCCAGTGCAGTGAGTGAGTTGTCAGCGAAATGAGTGTAGTGCTGAAAGATACTTGTCTTGTGCTGGTATGAACATATCATACTCTTTGGTTTTAGTTCGAACTTAGGGATAAGATACAAATTAGATTTACTTTAAATGTTATTTTAAGTGATCGTGCTTCATTTAACTTAGGATGCTCCATATTATTATTATTATTATTATTATTATTATTATTATTATTATTATTATTATTATTATTATTATTATTATTATTAATTGTATAATTGCATTTTTTATTAATTGTGTTTATTATTGTCATTATTGAATGTAACTAGTTACCACTGCCACTGGGTATATACCCATTTGCAGTGTGAATACATACATACATACATACATACATACATACATACATACATACATACATACATACATACATACATACATTTCACGACTATCACAATACTGGTCCCCGCATAATCGGCGGCATAGAACACAGGCACAATGTTCGTTTGATAACGTGATTATATTTCTAACGTTTATGTGCAATGTATTATATACACTACTTCAATGTCCATAACATGACTACAACGCATATATAGTAGATTCTAGTTTTTTTTTTTTCATTTATTTTTTATTCATAAAGTAAAAACAAATACGTTCATAATTTTTCTCTTGTTTACAGAATTTTCAATATTTAAACGGTAAATTTGAAATAAAATATACTTTACTATAGCGTAAAATGTGCTTACATCTAAATAATATGACAAGTTGTTGAAAGGATTGAATTTTCAGAAAAAGAGTCAATATTGAAATACCTATATAAAATATATTTTGGTCCTGATTTTTCAACTTTCGTTTATTTGGATACGTTTTAAGTTTTTGTTGTCTCCATGTATTACTGTCTTGCTAGATTACAGAAATTAATTATGAATACTTGCTTTACACGTGAACATTGTAACTGGACAAAGAATAAGCATGTAGGCTACACATCTACATAGAAATAAATAAATAAATAAATAAATAAGTAAGTAAATAAGTAAATAAATAAGTAAATAAATAAATAAGTAAATAAATAAATAAATCGTTAATAAGTCAATAAGTAGGTCTACATAAGGAAGTAAGTAAGTAAATAATGAAAAAAAGTATTAGTAATTGCAATAATACAATAAATCACAGCAAAAAACAAAATTATTTACACTTGCTTTTTGTTTTATTTCTACATGCTGACCACTTTACACACTGAACAGCAGACCTGAACTGTGTGTCGGGGTTCAATGCCATTAATCTATGTACTCCCCGTATGCAACTAGGCCTATACTGTTGCGGGTTGCTTGAAGGCTTTAGGTAACCAAACAGGACCTTATTGATAATAGATGTAGGCCTACACAGTAGCCAGAACCTCAGTTAGATGTATAAAAAGGTATTATATTATCTATTTAAAAAATGAAATATTACGTGAGATAAAAAAAATATACTTCCCTTGAGGATACTGGAGTATAATTTTACTATTTCCGTTGTAGCTCCGCATCGTTTTAAAACTCGAGGCGATAATTTGCTGTTAACTTCATTCTTGTAGGCACAATAATTCACAAACACGGTATTTTCTCTACTTTTCACAAATTCAGAACATAACCTTATGACCATTTACTGGGATGTCTAACATTTTGGCCACAGCTAACCGGCTTCATAATATTAATTAATTACTACATCAATATTTCCTTATGAACTCCATACATTTCCAAGTAGACATATGGTGTGTGAAAATTTGAGATTGAAATATATCATGTTATCCTTGATCGACATTTATAGTGCGTTGTTAGACTGCGGTGGCTGAGTGATCAGGCCTTCAGCCTGTCATGCAAGCAATCCTAGTTCAATTCCCGGTCAGGCCTGTCATTTTTAATTGAGAAATTCATAGTGAGACTCGTGATGGACAAGATCGCAGTTCGATCACAGTCTAGTATATACAGTTACGAAGCTCAATACGTAGTAAATGTGCATCCATAGATAGTTGCTAATCACTAGGATCGCTAATATCGCCTCATTACAGAAAATGCGAAATAGTACCGGCACAGTCTATTGTTCCTAGCACCCTCACAACTCAAGCTTCGTGACTGTATATACTAGACTGCGGTTGGAGCTTGTGTGAACCACGAGTGACTCGGCAGATGTCCAAACGATAATCAAACTCTTCCCATACCCTTTTCAACATATCCTCTGTGACCATGGCGGCAGCTTCTCGAATTATGGTTTTCAGTTCCTCTAAATCACTTGGCAAAGGCAGTACAAACACACGGTCCTTTAATACCCCTGTAGAAAAAAAGTCACATGCAGTCATATCGGGTGACCTTGGTGGCTATGTCAAGAAACATCTATCCCTTACTCCAGCACGTCCTATCCAACGATCAGACATCTCCGTATTCAGGTAAGCACGAACTGAATTGTGGAAATGTGGCGGAGCCCCATCTTGCTGAAAGATGAAATCGTCATCGAGATCTTGTCTAAGTTGAGACACCAACCATTGCTCCAAAATGTCGAGATATGAATGTCCAGTCACAGTAGCCTCAATGAAGAAGAAAGGTCCGTACAGTTTTCGTTGTGACAACGCGCAGAAAACATTCACCTTTGGTGAATCACGCTCATGTTCAATGATTCTGTGAGGTTTCAGTGTACCCAAAACACGACAGTTGTGCTTGTTAATTTTCCCACTCGTATGGAATGTCGCTTCGTCGCTGAAAATTAAGCGGCTGAATAAGTCATCGTCGTCTGCTGCCTGTTGTTATAGCTGGCAAGAAAACTCGTCTGAGATGTCTGATCGTTGGATAGGACGTGCTGGAGTAAGGGACAGATGTTTCATGATATGGCCACAAAGGTCACTCGATATGACCGCATGTGACTTTTTCTATGGGGGTACTAAAGGACCGTGTGTTTGTACCGCCTTTGCCAAGTGATTTAGAGGAACTAAAAACTAGAATTCGAGAAGCTGCCGCCACGGTCACAGGGGATATGTTGAAAAGGGTATGGGAAGAGTTTTATTATCGTTTGGACATCTGCCGAGTCACTCGTGGTTCACACATTGAATCTCTATAAGATGTAAACAGAACTTTAAGAGTTTGACCTTAAACTGACGTGTGTTTGAAAGTGCTATCATTAGTAGTTTTTGTGTAATGAAATATTGAAAGTGTTACCGGACTTTTGATATGCCCTATATATGAGATATATGAATGAAACGAAATACTACTGTAGACCTATACTGCTAGTTTTTTATGGCCCTTGGAATTTCTTGTTGGCACTAAAGTAGAATTCAACTGTAATACTGAAACTAAATGCATGTCTGTGATCCTAGACCTGGAAATACTTTTGGTCATATTCATTTTGGAAAAAAAAAAACTGCTCAAAGCAGTAAGTTGAGCCAAACATAGATATAATACGCATTACAAATATGCGCAGATTATGGAAGTGCTGCTCTTGTAGGTATTTAAAGAGATCTAATCCATTTTTTCCTAAACACTTTACTGGCGTGGACGTTTCCATCTCTATAGTGGCTCTGCTGCTTGGGTAACATAAAATACAAATGGATTATTGAACAGGCACATCTCTTTGTCCATTGAAGTTACTTCTGAAAATCTTTCTTGGAAAGAGAACGCATAAAGTAGGCCTAATATGCACTCAAAGTCTTAAATAAGTTCAGTTCCAGATACTTAATAAAATAAGTAACTAAACCTCGAAAATACCATAAACATATCTTCTTTTGCACCTTTTCACAAATATTACGAAAAAAACTTTTAAAATTGTAAATAAATATCTGTAAGATCACCAAAGTCCGCTTTATGGTTCCGAGGCGTTCAATATTGAAGCGTTTTATATACGCAATTTTAAACCCGCATATTAAGCAGCAGACTTTCTTCTTTTTGTAAGTAACAAAAAATTCTTTCTGCCACTCTTCCTGAAACTGACGTCCCGAGATCGAAGTCATACCCGCCACTGAATGAAGCATGACTTTACGAAGCAGCGGGCGGAGGGGATGGTCGGTGAAGTGAGGTAAGGAAGCTTTGAATGCAGTGGCCCTTCGGAACCATTTTTCCCCATGGTTGCTATATATTATCACAAAACCAATTATTTGTTATTATGTATAACATATGAAATTTATTATCTTTTCTGTTACAAGACTAAAGTAAATTATTTTATTACAATGTAAATAACAAACAGGAATAAAATTATTTTATAGCTGGATTTTTAACTGACTTTTTAGTTTAAGACAACAAACAAGTTGTACTTTTTCGTTATAAATCGTAACGGTTTTGAAAGCAAATAGTTTTTTTTTTTTTCATATTAAAGTAAATGAGAAACATACAGATCTATAACACATTTTCGCTGTTACAAAATATTAAACAAATTAAATTCATTACTAATATTTAAATCGTGCCATACTATTCCTTTGTTAAAGTGTCGTCAATAAAATAAAATAAATTATCTATTTTGTATCTCATACTATATATATATATATATATATATATATATATATATATATATATATATACACACACAATTATTTCTCATTATGTATAGCATATGAAACATATCTTTTCTGTTACAAGACTGAAGTAAATTATTTTATTACAACGTAAATAACAAATTATAAAAATTATTTTCGCTGATTATTAGCATTGGTTTTCCTGGTTTTTTTTAATTCGTTTTTCCCTCACTAACTGGTCAATGTCAGGTGCCAATACTCGTGTAGAACACAATCGAAGAAGACATTGTAAATTATGGTCAGAAAGTTGGCTTCTATGATGGGATGCGTTGGCTTGGCACGACATACTGCACATTACCTCCTCAGCCAGCGTCTCGGCGCTCCGAACTAGTATGCAAGCCAGTTGACGATGGCTGTTACAGTGCAACGGAGTACAGATGGAGTGAGGTGGCGCAGTGAGTTTTGTTTACCTTGCGTTAATGTACAATCCGGTTCGTGATCAGAGGTACAGTATACTTCCGTCTCTCCCTACGCATCGAACTCAGGCCATCACAGTGCATTTTCAATTCACCGTGAACAGTTTTTTCGAACTAGTTGCAAAGTATGTACATGGTTGTTCATTGTAATGCTAACGCCTTCAACGTCGCCGAGGGACATGAAAACTTGTGAGGCATTATCCAACTTCATTTTCCACCGTCACTAGACTGTACTATTGACAGTAGAATATAACGCAGCACACTGACGTCGTTGTTTATATTCACAGTGTGTCTGTCTACTATGATCTAGGAAGTCTATAGTCAAGTTGTGCATACATTGGTTGCTAAAGTGTCCCGGATCCTAAGACTTCATAACATTTATCTAACAATATCATGCAGAACTCTAGATAAAATTGACAGGGATTTTTGGAACTCCACTGTTTATTGCTGTTATTACTAACATAGTCTGATGACGAATTCAACAAGTCCGGCAGAGAAATTTATCATTTTCGGATTAAAAAATGCTATCAATTTGTCATAATGACAGGCTTTTGAAACATTGTATAGATTTTCTGATCATGTATGAACTACCGTTAGTATATATGCCATCAACTTTAGTCGACCTACGAGTATTATTCTGTAAGAAGGTACAATAAAATTGACATAACGGTCTGGAGGACTAAGAAGAAAATGATTTTCTTATACCTATTACGAGAACAGTCCACCTCTCCTCTAAATATACTTCCGTAAAAAGTTTCGTACTGAGCAGGTTCAGTCGCGTTACATTTATTCACTAGTCTACATACTGTATCATAAATCTGATAAGAACTTGAATAGCAGGGAATTTATAAATGAATAAAAATTTAAGCCGATATTTGTAAGAACGGTTCTTAGAAGTAAAACACGAGAAAAACACGCTGTTCAATGGTATCACAACTGCTTAGTTCTCACTCATCTCTAGCAAATAAAAAATGGACTCTCTGCAAGCTGCAAAGTTCAATATTCCCTCTGAAGCCCAATGTTCTCACTAAAGTAAAAAATAAATGTACATGTTACGCTTGCAGAAAACCTTCCAGTGGAGCCTTTATTGCAGTCGCCTTATAAGATTGAAACTATTATTATTATTATTATTATTATTATTATTATTATTATTATTATTATTATTATTATTATATTATTTCATGTTTGTGAAACTTGGACTCTCACTCTGAGAGACGAACATAGATTAAGGGTGTTTGAGAATAAGGTGCTTAGGAAAATATTTGGGGCTAAGCGGGATGAAGTTACAGGAGAATGGAGAAAGTTACACAACGCAGAACTGCACGCATTGTGTTCTTCACCTGACATAATTAGGAACATTAAATCCAGACGTTTGAGATGGGCAGGGCATGTAGCACGTATGGGCGAATCCAGAAATGCATATAGAGTGTTGGTTGGGAGACCGGAGGGAAAAAGACTTTTGGGGAGGCCGAGACGTAGATGGTAGGATAATATTAAAATGGATTTGAGGGAGGTGGGATATGATGATAGAGACTGGATTAATCTTGCACAGAATAGGGACCAATGGCGGGCTTATATGAGGGCGGAAATGAACCTTCGGGTTCCTTAAAGGCCATTTGTAAGTATGTAAGTAAGTATATTTCATGTACCAGGATTGCAGCAACAATCTGTAGCCTTCAACAGCAACGGCTCTTGTTAAGATAACCAAGTCTAGTGTTATTTTCAAGGATTGCAAGGAAAGCAAACACTGGTGTCACTTGCAACTTTTATTTTCACTGTACGTACGTTGTGTTATTTTTATCTGTTCTTTTCAGTATCGCCAATGCAGCGGTTTTCTCTATAGAACTGGTGTACTTCTGTATTCATTTAGATGATTCATTCATAGTATTCTGCCCAAGGGCAGGTCTTTCACTGGAAACCCAGCATTCTCCACTCTTTCCTATTTTCTCCCTTCCTCTTAGTCTCCGCATATGATCCATATATCTTAATGTCGTATATCATCTGGTATCTTCTTCTACCACGAACTCTTCTCCCGTTAACCATTCCTTCCAGTGCATCCTTCAGAATATAGTTACTTATGAATTAAATAGTAAAATACTATAAACTATTAGTTAAACAATGAAATATAAACTGTGTAGCACAATTAAACTAAAATACATAGAATGTTAATATATTTCAAGTAGTGTTAGATAATAAGAAGAGATTATAACGAGACAATTGTAAAAATACAGCGTTATCAGGATGCATGTCTAAAAATAGAAGTTACCATAGAGTCAGTGACCATTTAAGTCAGTATAATTAGAGTGAATTGCTAAGTAGGTTACCCTTTAAACCAAAGCTGGACACCGGGATCGAATCCAAACTCTAAACGGGTAAGCTTAATATTCATCCGTGACGGCATCAATGCTACGCGGTCTTCGGCGGGGAAGAAAGAAGTTGAAAAGAAGTCATATGGCTCCCAGTGAGAGAGTAGAATTCGCGCTTGGTGTCCAGACCTGCTTTAAACTATTTTTAAAAATGTATGTCTTGTCTAGACTCTAAGAAGTTCTGTGTTGAATGTTCAACTAGTACCACCACCACTAGCACCACCATCGTCGGCATCGGTACCACTGCTAGTACCACTATAAATAGCACCACCATCGCTACCGCTATCATCAGTCCTACCACCCTACTAACCTACCACCAGCCCCACTACCACAACCACCAGCACCGCTAACACCATTAGTAGCATAACTACTACTATCACCACCATTATCACCAGCACCACTCTCAATACTAGCATCACTGACATTTATAGCACCACCACCACCACCACCAACACAACCACCACTAACCACCATTAGCATTAACAATTTACTATTTTGGCAGAGAAGTGAAATGGATTTAGAACCTTTAAATATAGATTTTTCTATAGATACTATTTATGTTTAAGGAGGTTTTTCATTTATTATTTTTATTTTGTTAGCAGTATTACACCGCTGTGGAGTAACGGTTAGCATGCCTGACCGTGAAACAAGCGGGCCCGGGTTCAAATCCTGGTTGAGACAAGTTACCTGGTTGAGGTTTTATCCGGAGTTTTCCCTCAACCCACTAAGAGCAAATGCTGGGTGACTTCCAGCGCTGGACTCTACTATACTCATTTCTCCGGCATTATCAACTTCATCTCACTCAGATGCTAGATAACCATAGGAATTGATAAAGCGTTGTAAAATAAATTATAACACTAATACCAACACCACTACCACTACCACCAATATCACTATCACAAGCACCGCAACCACAACCACCAGCACCACGAACACCACCACAATCACCATGAGCACCACCACTACCACCACCATCACCACCACTACTAATACTAGGCCTATATCTTGAAAGGTCGAAATTCCATTCTAAAATTAACATCATATGATGACAGGAAACCGCATGAGTGATCTCTTTGACATGCAGGGGTTGAAAATTCACCCGCACTTATCTCACATAGCTTTACAGTGCAGTGGTTTCATGCACAAATGTTTAAACCAGAACTGGGCACCGGGAGCGAATCCAAACGCAAAACAGGGACGCTATTCATCTGTCACGCATCAACGCTGACGGTGTTCGGCGGGGAAGAAAGGGATTGAAGAGAAGTAATATGAATCCCCGTGAGAGAGTAGAATTCGCTCTTGGTGCCCAGCCCTGGTTTAAACTATAATCTAGGTGCCGGCAATTTCCGTCCCTCCGTTTAAAAAGTAGATAGGAATGCAACTGTGCTAAGTTTGAATGGATGTCTGTGCTTTATCAGGATGACAGCCTGTGTTGTGTGAAAATTTTACATCTTAAAAAACTTGACGTAAGAGTCCCAAAGTGTGCGCGTCTATTAATAGGTCGAAAACAGACAAAATACAATGAAGAGTTGTCACTAGGAATATAAAATGGTACCTATGTATATTAACATTGGTAGTAATAATGATGATGATATAATGATGATAATAACAATAATAATAATAATAATAATAATAATAATAACAGTAATAATAATAACAATCCATTAAAATGTAACATGAAGGCAGCTACCGGCGTGGCTCAGTCGGTTAAGGCGCTTGTCTGACGGTCTGAATTTGCGCTCGGGCGCGGGTTCGATCCCAGTTTGGGCCGATTGCCTGGTTGGGTTTTTTCCGAGGTTTTCCCCAACCGTAAGGTGAATGCCAAATAACCTACGGCGAATCCTCGGCCTTATCTCGTCAAATACCATCTCGCTATCACCAATCTCATCGACGCTAAATAACCTAGTAGTTGATACAGCGTCGTTAAATAACCAACTGAAAAAACATGTAGGCCTATCATGTATACGATAGTGACGATTATAATTTGACATTCTCCAATTTAATATTAATTTCAAGAATGTATATAAATAATTTTAATGTGGTAAAATCATTAAGGGTGCTATTCATAGAGATTTCGCAGCACGCGCTACGAGCGTACTAAGCTAGCCCCGGCTATCCACTGGCTACTAGTACAGAATTCAAATCTTATCCTATCACTAACACTGGTTTATGGATACGAAAAACGTTGATCATCCACCGGAAGCCCGCGCTAAAAATGTCTATGAATACGGCCCTAGTAGACCACAGAACAGTTGGGAAAAATTAATAAAAACAAAATTTCAATTAATTCACTCAGAATAAAACCAGCGACTTCCATACACGTTGCCAGTCGCGGTACTGAAGGTACACATTTTGAACCATCCTGTGTGTGATGATAGTCTTATCTAAACGCCCCTCCTGCATTCACCGCCAAGTACTGTGCATGTAGGCCTGTAACGACCTGTTTAATCGGGCTATTCCATGTTTTGCCCCAGATCTTGCGGAATAGGACGGAGGTGCATCCAGGAAATTTCAGCAGTACTTTCCTTTTTAGCTCCACGATAAAAGCTTAAGTGAATCTCACAGCTCAGAGATGTCCTAAGTATCTGTACTCTCAGATAAAATTAGATACTACCCGCCCCATTAGTTTCCGCCGTAGAGTTCTCTTACATTTGTGGCTATCACTTTCGTTCCTAGTGGCCATGTAATTATTACAGACGCATTCATTATTGGACTATTTAAAGCCACGAGAGTTGCCCAGTTTATTGCATTATGTAGGGAGGAACTTAGAGTTAATAGAGCTCAGTAACAAAAATGTATGTAAATAAGGCACAAATACGAGAGAACCTTAAAGGTAGGCGTTCGCTATATCGTACCGCACTCCTCGGACGAATCGCACGCAACGGATATTTTAAGTGGAATGCGTTCACTGTAATGGCTCTATCCCATCGCCTCATCGGATTCCCGATCAGCTGTTTGGTTTAAAAAATATGACGTACGGTATTGACCAGCGTATATATATTATACAGTATAGACACTTAGCGTCGGAACCTTTGATGTAGCAGGACTGGTTTCAATGACCTTCAAACCAGTCTGAGCGTGAGATTCTGCTTTCTCCCAGGAGTTGGTACTGACATCACAACAGCTAGCAGTCGACACAGCGGAAATATAACACATACAATTAATACATCTAGGTACATTATGTACTCAAATAAAATAAATTGCACCGATGAAATAATAAATCCGTCATTAACTGTAATGTCTAGACTCTAGAGTTCCTTTATAATGAGAGTTGAGACGTTGACCCCCAACAACAATTAAAATATGTAATGACTTGATAGCACTGAAAATGGAAAAACAAAACTCCTAAGAGAAGTAAAACCATATACCTATATTATATTGTTATATTGTATAAATAAATTGAACGAATTTGATACATAATGTGACAGCTACACCGGGGTTCGAACGCGTGTCCTTTGGTCGCTTAGGTGCGGCGGCGAGGGGAGCATCTGGATGCCGAGAGGGTAGAGGGGCGGTGTACTACTGCGACGCGCGAGGGGAGGTTGCGCGCGCATCTGGTGCTGGCAGAGAGGAGAGAGGTCTGGATTGTTCGAGAGTGCTATCTCTGGACACGCGTGGAACTTTCTCGTCTACGTCGCTGTGGTTATAAAAGAGAAGACGCAAGTGAAAGTCATTCATTCAGTCTGTCAGTAAGCTAGTCTTGTGTAGCAGTGAAGCCAGCTTCGAGACCAGAGCGCCACTTGAGTTGTGTCCGTAACTGTGAAGCCTGAAGCCCGGAGTTCGAGTGCAGTGGACCGCAGTTGGGGGACCTGAGTTCGAAGTTCAGCGGATCGTCTCTGAAGGTCTGTGGCTCGAGATTCTGTGAACGCGAGTGACTGAACTAGAAGAACTAGCCAAGACAAACGAGCTGTGAACTGAGAACTGACAGTTCTGTGTTGTAAATAGTGCTTTGTAAATATTAGTTAAGATTAACAGTTCATTGTTGTTCGTAATAGTCCAAGTAAATTGTCATTGTCGTCAGTGGAGTGCACTAACGAATACTGTGTTACTGTGTGGAGAGAAAATCCTATTGTTGAGATAATAAAGTTACATTGTTTTCTAGTTTAAAAAAATTACAATAATTTTATAATGTATTATATTATTTATTTTATAATACAATTGATTATATGTAAAATATGAGAAAAAAATATTATATAAAATAGTTTGTCACTCATAAATAAGGAAAAGCTGTTAACTTGAATTTATTTGAAGCGAAGCGTTAGGGCCTACTGGATTATTCAATAAGGTAGGCGATGTTTGGATCCTGTGTCTCAACTCTGTATTTAGTTATTATCTTAGCGTGTGCTCGATTACACTAACCTCTAACGCTTGGAAGTGGAACTAAACGCCGGCTCACAGAGAAACAAAAGACAGGAAAATTCGCTCAGTGTCCATTCTTTGTAATCCCTATTCAATATATTGAAATTGAAAACAGGAATTTTGAGGTTAGGGCTATTAATTCTAAGTGATAGCGAAAAAGAAATTGTAATTATTTCATGCTTACTAATTGAAATGGAAGACACGAAAGCGATATTGGTTACATAACATATCGTCATTGTTTTTATGAAACCTATGTGACAATACATAAACTAACTTTTCAGGAGGAAGAGAAAATTAATTAAAAATCAATGGGCGTACATAAAGATATGAAATAATTCAGTAGAAAACGTTGATGAATATTAACATATTTTACAATGAATTTTTAGTTTTCAGATATGTCAATTACAAGGTTATGAAATATATTTATTTAAAGTTTTCAATTATATGACTTATCATTTTTATTGCAAATTGACATTTGCTACATGTTACTAAAAGATAAGTAAAAATGTTTTCGCTTGTATGACATCATCAGATACATAATTGTTTAACGATATCTAACATAAGTACAATGTAGAATGTATTCACTTTTGTAATGAAATATTAATTTACATATTGTTTAACAGTAAGAAGTAAAGTCACACGTTATATGTAGTAATAGGTTAATATAGTTATAGGGAATATGCTGAGTTCAATTAATTTGCATTTCAATTTACTTACTTACTTACAAATGGCTTTTAAGGAACTCGAATGTTCATTGCCGCCCTCACATAAGACCGCCATCGATCCCTATCCTGTGTAAGATTAATCCAGTCTCTATCATCATATCCCACCTCCCTAAAATCCATTTTAATATCATCCTCCCATCTACGTCTCGGTCTCCCCAAAGGTATTTTTTCCTCTGGCCTCCCAACTAACACTGTATATACATTTCTGGATTCGCACAAATTATGTACTACATGCCCGGCCCATCTCAAACGTCTGGATTTAATGTTCCTAATTATGTCAGGTGAAGAGTACAATGCATGCAGTTCTGTGTTATGTAACTTTCTCCATTCTCCTGTAACTTCATCCCTCTTAGCCCCAAATATTTTCCTAAGAACCTTATTCTCAGACACTCTTAATTTCTGTTCCTCTCTCAAAGTGACAGTCCAAGTGTCACAACCATACAGAACAACCGGTAATATAACAGTTTTATAAATTCTAACTTTCCAATTTTTTGACAGCAGACTAGATAACAAAAGCTTCTCAACAGAATAATGACAGGCATTTCCCACATTTATTCTGCGTTTAATTTCCTCCCGAGTGTCATTTATATTTGTTACTGTTGCTCCAAGATATTTGAATTTTTCCACTTCTTGGAAAGATAAATCTCCAATTTTTATTCTTCCATTTCGTAGAATATTCTGGTCACGAGACATAATATATATACTAATTTACCGAAACCAGTTCTATGTACGGTATACATACACCATGTCACGTACAATTTCGGGAAATTAGTAATTTCTAATGCAAATTAATTGAGATCAACATATCCCCTATAACTATATTAAGCTATTAGTCTAATACATAAATAACTCATGACTTTACTTCTTACTGTTACACAATATATAAATTAATAAATCATTACAAAAGTGAATACATTCTACATTGTACTTATGTTAGATATCGTTAAACAATTATGTATCTGATGATGTCATACAGGTGAAAACATTTATACTTTTCTTTTAGTAACATGTTTTAACAAATGTTAATTTGCAATAAGAATGACAAGTCATATAATTAAACAATTTTAATATATTTAATAATGAAGAACATTAATGACATCATCGAGGATCAGTGTAGGCCTATCGATGTTTAATTAATTTTTTCTTCCTCCTGAAATTTTTTTCTGTACTGTCACACAGGAAGTTTCATAAAAACGACGACGATATGTAAGAAACGACTTCATTATTGTCAAGAGGATGCTTCAGCGTATATATGAGTAAATATTCGTAGTTTTCTACAAGCGAAATACGTTTTCAGTCTTCCAGATTGGCGCGACATTGAACATGGCATAACGAAATACTCGTATTAACAGTTGACCAATTACAATTGATTTATTAAAGAAGGTCATGATCGCACGCATTGGAAAAGTTGCTCCTCCGAGAATCGTGGAAGGATTTACCAATAGCCGATGTGTGCGATACGAGGTAGTGGACATGGTTACATAACAAATACAGTAAATAATGTTCCCCCCCCCCGATCCGTGCGATTCGTCCGATGAGTGCGATACGATGCAGTGAACGCGTATCTTGACAGTTCATATAAAACTGTTACGTGGTTACGCTCCAGCCATAGGGAAATTAATGTAGGCTTGCTTATGCAAATGTCATTTAATATCACATCTACCGTATTCCGGTATGGAAGTAGCGATGCTTGTAGGGGAGGTTGTAAGCTGATTTGGATCAAAATTAACATTTTTTTGTTTTTAGCTAAACTAATAAATTAAGAAAAAGTCGGTAGGTTAAGGAAGATCACAACTACAGGTGTACAAATTTTCATAGATGTACGTAGATTGAATACTTTCTGAGATAAGTGTACCTGAAGTTGCTAAATTTAACACGGCGAGGATAGGGCTTACAACCTCCCCCACAGTCTTTGCTTCTTTACGCATAGTAGTGGTTCAAATATTATATTTCATTTCACTAATTTCCTGGTCCATCGCTTTATAAAGTGCATGGTCAAAGAAGCCGTGCATGTCGAGAAATAATGTCGGATTCAAAATTCTCACAGGATTGAAGACAAACAGGAGAAGAGGCTTATACCTGGAGATATGTTAATATACTTATCATCCCTCTGATAATTCTGCAATTTTCTTAGAATGATTCGATCTATATGGAAGTCAACATTACTACATCCTCCTGCATCCCGTGTTGACAAGATTACAATAATGATAGATCAAATTGAAATTACTGATGGTGAAATGAACCAAAAGTTCCAAAGTCGAAAATTGCCTAGCATTTGCCTCGGAATTGCTTAAGGAAAAACCCTGGTAAAATCCAAACTAGGCAATTTCTCCCAAACAGGACTCGAACCTGGGCCCACAAATTTCGTAGTAAAACACGCTGTCCACTGCACAACGATGGACGATGGGTGTTAAGGAAGAATAAAGTATCTCAGAACCAGAGAGAAGTAGAAAGATAATAAGGATGAAGTGGATGAATATTTAAGAAGGCGGATATAAAGGGGGCCTAAGGAAAAGGTGAAACAGAAAAAGAAGAATCTACGTAAAGATTAATTTTTGGTCCTACAGAATATGTCTGTTATGGTAACAATTAATATTCTGTGGACCAAAAATTAATCTTTACTTAGATATTTTGAGCAACAGTGCATATTACTGTGGAATCCCGGCCACCAAGTCACTCAACTGAGTGCGCTACTTGTATAATGGCAGCTGACTTAATATACGTATGTCAACATACATGTCGAACTTGGAGTCAGGCCACAAAGGGATAAATACTGGAGGAAAGGGATTCGATCCGGTGTTGTGGATTGAACTTCGGCGTAGCTCAATGGTTAGAGCGCTTGGTACGTAGAACCAAGGATCTGGAAGAAGGATAAGTGAAACATAAAGACGAAGTAGAGGACATAAAATATGAGAACGAATAGCATAAAATCAAACACTAAATAATATGTGAGACCAAACATGACGAAGAGTAGGCAAAGAGGGAAGAGAGATACAAAGAGGGAAGAGGTAACATAGTGAAGAGGATGACGAGAAAAAATGACAAGAGGAAATGCTAAAAGTGGAAGTTTCAAGAGAAGAATAGTCCTAAGGAGGAAAGGAAGGAAAACATAAGGCAAAGGAAGAGAAGTAGGAGAGAAAGAAACAAAGGAACTAGGATGGAAAGTAAGAAAAGAGAAAGGAGGAAAGTTAAGAGAAGATGAACGAAAAAGTAAAGATTGGAGAAAGTGAAACAGAAGGAAGAAGAGAATAATAACAGAATAGGAGAGAATGAAGAAAATGACGTTGAAGCAATGAAGGAAGCATAAGAAGCTGAAACGTAGAAGAAGAAGAAGAAGAAGAAGAAGAAGAAGAAGAAAAAGAAAAAGAAGAAGAAGAAAGAATTTATTAACAAAGAAAGGAGAAATGAAATAGCATACGATAGATAAAGATACGTAGGACAAAGAGAGAAGAAGATAAAATCTGATAGGTAACTTTTTTCTGGTTTTTCCTTGTATCTGTTGCAGCATAGGCCTATAATGAATCTCGCAATGGACTAGTCCAGCCTATCACTGTATTATGATCTGTTTGGTTTGATTTAGGGCAATCTAGCGAGACACAATAGAGATGATGGGTCTTTGATCTCGCCACATTGTCATCATATGGCATGAACACATGAATGGAATGCCTTCAATTATTCTTACGATAAGCAATGTGGAGTCCTGTTCGCATGGTTAAATTGACAGATGGCACAATGCCTATCGGCGGCAGTTACCATTCAGAGAACTGTGGCAGTTCATTCCATACACTGGTATGTATCAAGTTCTCAGTCGATTTGACAAGTGTTTCGTGTTACGTTTTGAATAGTATCAGGAAATCATCACGCTTTCATGAAGTCCGCTGCCACCTGTGTATCTGAAAATCTAATTACAACTTTCATAAAAAAAATATCGACGCTGACTGAAGCCGTAGCTTTGCTAGTTACAATGTTTGGGTTCTGTTCCCTCACGATGAGAGGAAATTTATCACAAGAGACGAGAATTTCCATCCAAATGCATGTTTTATAGGAACATAGGATATACAGTAGCTCAAACTTAGTACTTATCCATTTCATTACTTTTCGGTTCCAAATATGTGTAGACTACTTTTTCAGTGTATATTTGCATGTTTTGGCCTTTTTGGGGATAAAAACACGCAGAATGCAATTTTTAGCTTAATCATGTATATAATAGGCTATACATTATATTCAGTTTAAATGCACCTCAGTTTCTAGATTTTTATGTCCCTTATTTTAGCTTCAGAAATCAGGATTGACGAAGGAAAAGAAAAAATAAATAAATAACAGAAAAATGCAATAAAATGTTAAATTTTCGCAATAAGATGTTTCACTGGACGGAAGTTCACTTTTACAACACTTTACGGCAGCCGTGGCGAAAATGCGATCGTGCGCCGAGCCACTGTGTAACCTGCAACGAGCATAGCACCTATGGAGGGAGGCGGACACCCGAATGGGAAGTGAAGCAACTGTCTGACTTATTAACGGATTTTCATTTTCCTTATGTCAAACACTTAAATATAATTTTACATAGTATAAGGTTACAAGGTAATGTTTAATACGCGTAACGAATAAAAGAATGAATAAGAAAACATAGGACACATTATCACAACCTAAAATTAACAGTCTTCAGAATGTCTCTGCGACAGAATTTCAAAATCAGGAATTATGTCACTTACTGCAAGTCGTAGTTGATCACGAAGGTAATTGTCTGTCAGTCGTGATCTAAATTTGGTTTTTACTATTTTCATTGTTGAAAATAATTCTTCGCAAAAGTAAGTTGTAGCGAACATGGCTTCAACAGAGCAAGCAAAAGAACGAAGCTTTGGATATTTATTTTTTGGCAAAGATTTGGAAAGACCAACACTTGTCAAGTCCTTATATCTAGCTTTCATTTAACATCACATTGTAAATCTGTGAGTTTAAACTGAAGATCTAACCGCATTATTCGTACATCTGCTGAAAAGGATCGACGTACAGAGATAATAATAATAATAATAATAATAATAATAATAATAATAATAACACTTAATCTTTTAATGTTTCATGAGTAACATGTAGTATAATGCCATTTTATGTTATACAACCGTTTTCCTCGTAATACTTGTGAACAAATCATACATTTAATATTCTCATCATATTGGCAGCAAAAAAATGCGTCCTCCCGTCCTACTTGAAACTTTCGTTTTTGTAGAGGTACATGGTTTCTAGAGAGAGATATTGCGACGATACGCCACTTGTAGGTCAGAGACAAATACAAATGGAACGGAGTTTGACTCCAGCGAGTGAGAGGGTAGGGATTGGTTGAGATAGGAAACAAGCATAGTTATCATTGCGAGCCACAATGTGCTCGTGAGTCACATTTTCGCCACGGCTGTATTACAACAACGCAACAGTATACTGAATCTACAGCCTCTTGTTTACCAGTAGTTTATTTCTCTACGATGCTAACAGGCGCATCGGTATGGTTGGGTGTTAGCTGGATTGGCATCCAAGAGTGGGCAACGTTTCCAAAACACTACGGAATACTCCAATACTGTATCCCAAATGTACAAAAATTATATACGATCTGTGCAAAACCAGCTTAAAGTGCGGGTGGTGTACTGACAATTTGTGTTTCTAACATTTTTTCATTAGATATCACTGTTGTGTGACATAACTTCCAGAATAAAAACATTAATCACTAGTTGAAGGCATGTTTTCTTACTGCTTAAAGCCTCGTGTTCTGCGCTGTTAATCGCAGTCGTGTTAGGAAATTTGAGGATTATTAATATTTTATTATGCTGATTTCAATAATACTCGTTTCATTTCCATTGTTTTTTACCTCACGTGAAGGTACATTTGTCAGTGGATAAAGCGTTAACACGTAAAGCTGGAAACCCGGGTTCGAGCCCGGGGCCGGAGATAATTTTTCTCTGTTCTATCCATCCTTGATCACTAGAACTTTTGTTTATAACAGTATGTAAGTGCTCCACTGAAGTACTTTACTACGTCCCTTCTCACTCTTACAACAGGATAACTCTCTTCTATCAAACTAGTCCACTCTTCAAAAGTTTCAGCTCTTTCTATTTTCCTTTGAATTTTCCCAATCACGCCAAAGTGCCTATCACAAGGCAGGTAACTATGTCCCCTTTTCAGGGAAATAGTGAAGTGCGTCAGTGAAACTCCCATTTACTACAAGTGACTGCCAAAATCTCAACATCGTTATATTTTTATTTTGTCCTCGACTACCATCAGTGAAAACATGCAGACGTTTTAAAGTTTGAGGTATGCTATTTTCAATATAATGATAAAGTACTGAAACTACTTAATTAGAACCAAAGTATGGTATCGTTAGAGTTCAAGAAGGATCCCATTAGTAAATGAAATAGTTCAATAATGGTCCTGTTATGATAACGGGGCCCTTCTTGAAATATCCGGTGTCATTTGCGTAGTGTTCCGAATAGAATGTTGGGTCGTACTTTTCATACACAGATGCCCTCCATATTAAGAAGACAAAAATGAAAAATGTGTCAGTTGGGCCCTTCTTGAAATGCCGTATTAAATTCAAAATTGAAGCCATGTAAAAATATTAGATAATTTCAACATTGAAATATCGGGTATTTTTAGGTGTCATTTGCGTAGTGTTCCGAATAGAATGTTGGGTCGTACTTTTCATATACAGATGCCCCTCCATATTTAGAAAACAAAATCAAGATAAAATGAAAAATTGAAAAATGTGTCAGTTGGGCCCTTCTTGAAATGCCGTATTAAATTCAAAATTGACACCATGTAAAAATATGAGATAATTTCAACATTGAAATATCGGGTATTTTTAGGTGTCATTTGCGTATTGTTCCGAATAGAATGTCGGGTCGTACTTTTCATACACAGATGCCCCTCCATATTTAGAAAACAAAATCAAGATAAAATGAATAATTGAAAAATGTGTCAGTTGGGCCCTTCTTGATATGCCGTATTAAATTCAAAATTGACGCCATGTAAAAATATTAGTTAATATCAACTTTCAAAAAGAGCTTGGTGAGGAAGAAAAATTCTAACCATATCAAATTATAACTACCCACTAAAAATACAAAAGATAATAAAATTAGAGCTAATCTAACCTCATAAGAAACTGTTTGAGCAACAGCATGCAATCCACCCAATAATGGATAGTTAGAATTAGATGATCAACCAGCATTTATAACAGTATGTACACCCAAACTAGTACAACAAAGAAAAAATAATAAACCTAGTTCAAAAGAAATAAAACCAGTAAAATAAGGAATTACAAATCAAATCAACAAAGACAAACATAATCTAAAAAGAGGAGCAAAATACAGAAACATAATGAAAACTTTCTCCTTTTAGTGAATTTGGATCCTTACTGAAATATTAATTATTACAGTTGATTTGATTTTTTATTCACAACTATACTTATCGATAAAGTTTAGATAGGTGAACCAAGAACCCTTAAAGAAAACAGTTTTAATATTTCTAGACCGGATGGTCTCTCGAGACTATGTACTGTAACATTCAATGATCATCATGATGATTTATTGATACACGTACATTACATGTGTTCTGTTTTGGTTGTCCTTCGTGAATACTAAACCTGTATTTCGAAAGACGGGAAACGCCAGTGGCTTTTCTCATTAAAGATTGAGGAGTCTGCTCTCGGCGTGAAATTGACCGAAATAGCTCCTTCTGATGTTGGCAGCATGATAAATAGACTCCGTGTCTGCTTACACTACAGAGACGCAGTAATTCTGTTGCAAATGGCATCCGCCGAATAAAGAAACAAAACACTGCGATATGAGATCCAAGAGCGGCTACTGAATTTCCAGCGGTAATTAGCTCAGTGTAAGACAAATTTCTACAGTTATAGAAAGCCCGAGGAAACTCGCTGACAACAGCCATTCATTTCATTCCGCCTTACATCAATCTATCAGTAACAAACTACCACCATTTCAACAGTTTACAGGCAATTCAGATCTATTAATAGGTTGTAAAGGTCAGCCTCGGTAGCGTATTTGGTATAGAGCTGGCCTTCTATGCTCGAGGTTGCGGGTTCAATCCCGGACCAGATCGATGGCATTTAAGTGTGTTTAAATGCGACAGGCTCATGTCAATAGATTTACTGGCATGTAAAAGAACTCCTGCGAGACAAAATTCCGGCACACCGGCGACGCTGATACAACCTCTGCAGTTGCGAGCGTCGTTAAATAAACCATAATTTAAATTTAGGTTGCAAAGCTGACTGTGCTCCATCTCCGTGCTTCGTAGCAACTACAAATATGGGTTCGAATCCCGCCTAGAGCTGTGTGTCTCAAAATTTCACGTTACAAATTATTCTAGATTGCAGGCGTATTATTATAGTGATTATGTTTCTCCAGCCAAGCATTTTTTCCTCTGTGTTTAGGCGAAGTCCGATATCGAAATGTCACTACAGAAGATGAATAGAATTATTTTTAAAAAGTCTTGACCTTACATTTAACTGAACCAACGGTAATGAGAGGAATTATTATTGTGCTTTAAGTTGAAAAAAGAACCGTAACGGTTTAGGCCTTTCGCCTCTGTAATATTTTAGGCAAAAATTGGCCTCAGACATGAGTTTCCTCTTCATCTGTATACACGTAAGGAAACGTTTTCTATAAAGACAGGAAATGCAAATTTTTTAGCTGCCTACTATTTTTAAGTGTACACATCATGCACATTTAAAAATAGTTTGCCATTAAGTTGCCTTACACTGGTACCGGTATTCAAGGTAGCTTCTCCAGTGTAAACAAAACTGCAAAAATGGTCTAAATCAAGGAGTGCAGAAAGAGTTTATTCTAAAACTCTGGCAATCAAAATATAATGTACCATGTATATATTTTGTCTATAAATTTCAACTTTTTACCTATATGAATATAACCACATTCCTCTTATAGTCTCCGCATATAATCCAAATATCTTTATGTCGTTTATCATCTGATATATTCTTCTGCCGCGAACTTTTCCCGTTCACCATTCCGTCCTGTGCATCCTCCAGTAGGCAGTTTCTGTGTAGTTAAATAAGATGAAATAGAATGTAACATGATTCCGTCTTGTGAAAAATGATAGTAAAATACATATTTTCATTATTTACTAAGTAATGTAGAAATAATCTGATAATGTAAGAAATATAATTTTTCGATTAATTTAATACAATATTATCCACACATGTGGAGTAACGGTTAGCGCGTCTGGCAGCGAAACCAGGTGGCCCGGTTGGGGCAAGTTACCTGGTTGAGGTTTTCTTCAGGGTTTTCCCTCAACCCAATATGAGGAAATGCTGGGTAACTTTCGGTGCTGGACCCCGGACTCATTTCACCAACATTATCACCTTCATCTCATTCAGACGCTAAATAACCTAAGATGTCGATAAAGCGTCGTAAAATAACCTACTTAAAAATAATAATGCAATATTTTGTTTTTGTGCATTGTTCCACAGGTGAAGAAGAAAAATGTAAAGTTTGGAAGCTAACATAAGTTATCGTTCACTATTCTACTTGTAACCTTCTTAACGGGGGAGCCGAAACTTAGCTTCGAATATTTGGATGTGTACGTCTATTTTAAGACGATAAATTTAAAATAATTCGCACCAACGCAACAAAATGAATGTCTCGCATCACAATTGACACAATATTTTTCAGAATTTCTAGTAGGCCTACATAAAATTTAATTTTGAACTTTGCTCTTCTTTCCGCAGTAATGTATATAATATATCTAATTAGTACAAATTAAATAAACATCCAACTTTTCCATGCTAAGTTTCGGCTCTATCGTTAAGGAAGAGAAAACACATCTGTTAGATCCGTTACACAGAGCTTTAAATCTTTACATGTTTCTTCACCTTATGGAACAATGTCCAAATACTATTTATTCTACGCCAAATGTTCACAATGGTCCTATTCGTATTTCATATTGTATAATATAATCATAATCTTGTTCGAAAACTAACATCCGTTAATTTTAAATCTCTTGTACAAAATTACGTCAAAGGTTGTGAATTTCAAAATGTATTATACAGGTTTTCCCTCTTGAATTTTGAGTGAGAAGATACATTAAAATCTTGCACCTAAAAATTTGTTTGTATCAGGTCGACTTGATAATTCCCTATTACTGTAACATACATTTTCAGTATTATTCTTCTTACTGTTTCATTCCTTCAGGCAAGACTCTATACATCATACCGAGAGTGAGAGAGAGATTGCGCGTGCGTGCGTGCCTGTATGTACATATGTATGTATGTATGTATGTACAGTAAGTATGTATGTATGTATGTACCCAATGCCTATCCAGTTCTTGCGTGATTCGGATTACGCATATTGCGGAGAGAAGACAGGACTATGACCTATTTTCTAGTTGCACACTACTTCGGCGGGCAATGCTGTACATGATGCGTATCTGTAGAGAGTTAAATATGTCGTGTATTATCGCTGCGCTCTCATGATTAACATTCGGCAAGTCTTTGAAATTTAATTGTATTATTGTTTTCAATTTCTTATGTCGCCGCTCCAATCATTCGCCCCAATTTCAATATTGCAACCAATAAGCTGCTTCCATTATTAAATGCCACCTACTTGTCTAATCCACGTGGACTAAAACCGAGGTTGCAATGTCTTGTGCCGAGAACGAACATTAAGGTATGTGATTAAAAATTATTATTAAAGAGTTATTATTAAGAGTTAAGAATGTCAACGTACTCGTATATGAAATAATAAATATAATCAGGGAACGGATTTATATGGACTAAAAATATATGAAATATGTAAATATATATGTAGTTATTTTTACCAAAATATGGAATTAAATATGGATTTTTACCAAAATATGGAATTAAATATGGACTTAAAATTATAAAAAAATGACTATGTACGTTAAATATTGGTACATTTTAATCAAACTAAACAAAAAATATAATGGACGTACCTTATCTTCCAATGTAGTTTCAACAAAACACAATTTTTATTGTCTGTTACCATAACAATAGGTTACAAACATTTCTTTCAAGTGCTGAAAAGTGAATCTTCTTCTATTGTCTCTGAGGATAGATTTATACTGACTAAAAGAGCGTTCGACGTCACAAGAAGTAACTGGTACATAATTCAATTTCACAATGTCTGCTGGGGATAAGTCCAAGTTAATTTTCACTGTTGATTCACCACTCATCACAGCAACAACCTTTTGTAGTTCTTCATATCCAGGGTTTTTTGAAAGTACAGTGTCCACCTTAGCTCTTACTGCATCTGCAACTTTACCTCTACCACGATTCAGTTGTTCCACAGTACTATTTATAATTTCAAAACTTTCAGATAGTGAAAGGTGCCTATTTTGGAGACTTTTGAACGTTTTTATGATGCATGAAAATGTATGCTGAATGTGAGCTAAGTCATTCTTCACACTTATGTCACAGGTAACTGTTTTCGCAGTATCAATTGAGACTGCATCTTCAGAGTCCAATGCAAGGAGAACATTGTTAATAGAGTCTATATGTTCGGCATAATATTCAACTGCTTCTAGCCATGTACCCCATCTAGTTAAAATTGGCTTTGGTGGCAATGGAATTTCAGGGTACATTTCTTTCAACACGTTAACTCTACTGGGAGCTTTGAGAAATACTTTTTTCACTGATGAAATCAACAAATCTACTTTAGGGAAATTGTCTCTGACCACTTCTGCCACACGATGAAATGCATGCGCCACACAAGTAAAATGAGTCAATTTAGGATATACAACAGATAATGCTTGTCCAGCTTTGACCATATAAGGGGCAGCATCGCTAATAAAGAATAACACATTATCGTACATAATACCCTTTGGCCACAGGATACCCATAGCTTCGTTGAACAGTTTAACTATAGTTTTGTTATTGCACTTTTCTAGAACATCGCAATGTAAAAGAATTCGTTCAGAATATTGTTCACTTAACAAACCGATAACTACATTACCAACAAGTCTACCTTCTTTGTCGGGAGTCTCATCAATGGAAACCCAAATTGAACTATCTTTAATTTCATCTCTTATCTTCTGTATTGTCTCATCGTAGATGGATGGAGCATACGTCTTCCTAAGTGTTGACTCATCCGGGATTGTATGTTGAGTATATTTTTCAAGGAATTCCCTGAAGACCTTATTCTTTAGTTTGTAGAGAGGAATATCAGCAGAGATGAGAGAACGGCACAGGTCGATGTTAAACTCAGATCTTACATTCGATGTTGTTGGTTGTGTTAAAAACAATTGTCTCTGCTTGGAATTTAGTTGTTTGTTGGCCTGATGTTTACTAGTTGTAATGTGTTGTTGCACCAGGAACTTTTGTGTAGATGATACTGCACACTGACACAAATTACAAAATAATATTTTATTGTCAGTTGATAAACCATCTTCTTTAAATTCTGAAATGTAACTTGTTAGTTTTGATTTTAAATTGACTGAATGACGTACTTTTGGCATATTTACCGTCTTTATAGTATGATTTACAAAACTGAACCTATGTGTACTCTGACTGGCATTTAACTGTTGAGCTGCACAACTGAAGTCTGTTAAAAATTTTAAATTAAATTAATACAGTTTTGTAACTTACTTTCCCATTGTTGATAGGACTGCTAATTTTCAAATAACGCTGATGTTAAAGGGATTACTGAACATGTGTTTAAATCTCTATTGTTGAAATGTATTTTTAAAAGTTAATGGAATTTTGTTTTGTTTTATTGTTAAACCTAATATAATATGGACTGTTTTATATGAAATATGGAAAATATATGGAAATTAACGAAAATATGTACTAAACTCTAAAATATGGAAAAATATGGAAAATAAAAGTAGGATTTTTCAACCCTACACATTGTGAAACATAAAGATAATGCAAAATATAAATTATATTAGCTTTATAAGTAAATATGTATTTACATATAAATCCTTTCCCTGAATATAATTATAATTATAATAATAGCCCTTTAATAATATAACAAACTAGTGCTTATTCTTATCGAGGATGTAGACGTGACAACGTGACGCCTACAGAGCAACAATCGGTCGGCAAAATTATGTTTTAAAAGCACACCGCACGTTATTGTATGATGCCGACATGTTAAGCATGAGGCCGCGGCGATAATACTAGGATAAGTGTTGGTCTGAAGCGTATTGCAATTAGTTGAATTGTTAGGCTACTTCTATAGATAACATGATTCTTCGAAACTAAACTGTGTAGTGTATGAAATGAGTGACGATGATGAAGATGAGGAAGGAAGAAAGGGAAACCTGGTGCCGACATGTAGTCTACTCCTATCGAAGAGCACCAAAGTGGCCGCCAGATTTAACGTCTCAGTCCGACGGATGAGTCACTATCAACATGTCTTCTTTTTATATGCACTGCGGAGAGATTTGGAATTTAAATTAGGCATATTGGTGCACAATCTAGTGATCAATAGTTCTGCACCGCCGCCTATCCTAATCCAGAGATAGAAATCTTACATGAAAGTAACTGACCCCGCCGGGAATCGAACCCGGGTCAACTAGTCAGGAGCAAACACGCTACCACAGAGCTAAGTCGGCGCACTCATACTGATAATGTTATATTGTGTAATACTGGTGACAGATTATTTAGATACCAATCTTTAAATGTAGCGCTCTACGAATGCTTATATTCTTACTTATTAACTAGAAGTGTGATCACCAGGTTATCTTTCTGTTCTTACTGACTATCGGTTTAACAACACAGCTAATTCATTGCGCTTTATCTCTCTTCCTCAATTATATTCTGACCACAAAACTTAATAAATTGTTCTCTAAATTCAGCATAGATTAATTAAACGTTATACGCATATGTAATTGTCATTCATACATGCGAAAACATACCTCTTCAAATTACTCATCGTTGAAGTTATTCTCTAATTGAACAGGACGGTATTCGACAAATAGTAGGCAACGTAATATGTGTTGAAGTTGATTCTGTAATTAAATTCGTTAGAAAACCTGAATATTTTGAATTTATGAAAGGAAGCAGTGAAATTAAATCAGTGAACTCTATTCCAAATTCATATTTCGCGACTTCGCATAGTAAATTCGAAAAT
Organism: Periplaneta americana; assembly: GCF_040183065.1. NCBI lineage: Eukaryota > Metazoa > Arthropoda > Insecta > Blattodea > Blattidae > Periplaneta > Periplaneta americana. The sequence continues at coordinate 97,290,746 of NC_091124.1, read as the reverse complement.
AAATTTATTAATTTCATTTATTTCTTTATTCTATGCACGAAATCTTCCTACAGTACAATCTCTTTCCGAGCCTGCAACAGAGTGAGTAAGCCGAAGACCGATCCTTGTGCATTAAGTGTGATTGCTTTACTACCTCCTAGCCTCATCGATTGTTCTATTTTAATATATAGGTGTAATAATAGTTAATAAAACAGTAAATACCTATAGACCCGAAACAATTAATTAAGAGCAATCTATTCTAAAAATTACACGTTACTCGTCCATAACATCTAATAGTTGTTCTAAATAAAGCAAAATTGAACCAGTTATTTCTAAACTCGTTCTCATCGAGCACACGAGATTTCACACACAAAAAAAAGAAGTTCTGACGTAACGTCTTTCCCCGCACCGAGTGTTGGCACGTGTTCCGAGATCCTTGGTGAAACAAAAAATTGCAGCATTTCAAATGCCTAACTTATTCCAAGAACATTGTCAGCCACAGCCGAGTGCGAATGCTATTAGCATTTAGGCCATTATCTATGTAACTTGCGTGACCACGCGTAATGACGCCAACTTTCTTTGTTATATACATGAAAGCGCCGATTTTTCATATAAAATTCGCCATTTCGCGAGTACTCTCTCAGTAATATCTCGGCATCGAGAGCAGCTACAGATTTGAACTACTCTCATTTGATTTTTAATTTGCGAGTTCTGCAATTATAAAGTGACAAAGTGATAAAGAGACACGTAAGATACTTACATTTTGAGCTGCGAATAATTTTTGGAGTGTCACTTTATATTAAGAGAAAACATAATGCATGTTCTTCATTAATTAGGCCTACTTCTCTTATTACAGATTCATACTCACTATTCGTAAATAGAAACAAAACAACAAAGGCATTCTAATCAACATGAAACTAGTTTCATTCCTGAATCTGGGTGATGTGATGATGTATCCCTGATACAGCGCAAAGTTCTTTTTTTGAGCACCACGCAACTTGTCATTTCATCAAATCGTACTAAATAATACTATTAAATCTGGATTACATAAAAACTAGAAAGAAAGAGTGAACTTAATTAGTGAGAAGGCTAGGGCTGCATAGTTGCGATTAGTTGAGGCGTCTTGGGCGAAATAGACTGCATTGCAAATCGTAATGTCTCACAAGTTCGACAAATTTCAAGACAATCATATTAGGCCTACTAATTCTTACAGTTTAAAATACCCTTTCTTCAGATAAATTGAGAATTCAGAAAGGAAAAATTCTATAGCCGTTGGCTTGAAGTTATTTCACAGTAAATATAAAAAGAGGTCACATAATTTTTGTCTCAGAAGTGTTTGTTACTCTCTCGGAAAATCGAGTTTACTACAAGTTTGCTGAGATTGTTTTTAAATTGGTTATTTAACGACGCTGTATCACGTTAGTTAGCGTCGATGAGATTGGTGATTTTTTAGTTGGTTATTTAACGACGCTGTATCAACTACTAGGTTATTTAGCGTCGGTGAGATTGGTGATAACGAGATGGTATTTGGCAAGATGAGGCCGAGGATTCGCCACAGATTACCTGGCGTTCACTTTACGGTTGGGGAAAACCTCGGAATAAACCAACCAGGTAATCAGCCCAAGCGGGGATCGAACTTGCGCCCAAGCGCAACTTCAGACCGGTAGGCAAGCGCCCTAACCGACTGAGCCACGCCGGTGGCTGCTGAGATTCTCTCGAGATTGGTGAGATAGGTATGTATATCAATTTTAGTATCTTAAGGAATAATAATTTTTAAAGTTACTTTCTTGATGTCGCTTTCTTAAATGATTATTCACAATTTCTGTGTTCTACATTAATTCACGAACTTTGTCAGGAAGCTGGAAAAAAGTTACATTTAGCCTTTCGAAACCAAAAATGTCTTAAACTTATGTGAAAATTAAAACGGAAAATCAACCGAATTCTTATTTACAAACGTTGATGCAAATTCAGAAACAGAACCCTTTAAAATATAGTATTTTTTACCTTAGTTAATGTTGTAATAAATTTGCCCCTTAATATGTATGAGTGGAAAACAAGTGACTTGGTAGCTAACTATATTTCTTAACACAAGAGTCCAATGGCCTAGTTTTATGAAGTTCACAATTTTGTCTTTTAGTACTGAATATTACGATTTGGGTTGACATGATGCGCTGGCCGCCCCATGAACGATAAGATGACTAAGGTTCCTTGGACAGAAACTATGGGAAAGCCACTCAAGTGCAATATTACATCTGCTACACCATCCTTACAGATGCCGATGCAGATCTTACTTTGTAAAATAGTAATTGACTGCCTTAAATATATCACCTTCTAGGCATGCTTTCGCGTAATTTTTTTTTTTAAGTTCTTCAGAAATAAGATGTAAGAAATGATAAATTTGTGTCGGTACATACGCCGTTGTGGAACAAAGGAAGCAGTGAATTTTACCTATATTTTTGAACCGGTTTTAAAAAGACTTGTTCCGTAATGTTTTAGTAGGTCACACTGGAAGCCACTGGTTAAAATATCCCGTTTCATTGTTTCATTTCGATCACTTCTAAACTCTAATCTTTAGATTTGTTGATAAGGATAAATTGGCTGGAAGTGAGTTATAATCCGTATTCTACAGAAAACACCGTCTGCAACAGGAGACAACAGTAGTAGTTTTGTCGATTTCCTTAGGCTAGGATATAATAATAAAAGTAAAAATTTCTGTACCTTTTATGTAGATATATTCAAGGCTGTAATATTTTCCCGACTTAAATACATCGTAGGTAATGCACAGCTTTACCTGCAAAAGAAAGAGAGAAATATTATATAAAACATTATTGTCAAAGTTTTGATAACTGAATCGGTCATTTCTAAAGCTGCTTTATGTAATTCTTTTCTAAAGTAAGTTAAGAACGCTAAAGTGTTCATCTCAATTGAACACAACTTTCTGTTAAGAAAGTACATTATTCCATGTATTCATTCAGATGTACGCAGGTTTCACAATATTCACAGAACTTTTGAAATGGTATTATTCCTGAAATACGGCCATTTTAATGGGAATTTACTCATAATTGCTGTTGCAATTTCAGAATAAACCCCTCTCATAAATGAGAAATTCAATTATGTAATTCTATGTTACAAAACACTATTAAACATTACAATACCTTTTCACATTAAAACAACAATGAACACACCTACTGTATTTTGCAAAATTCTCTAAATATTTACAAGACGTTTCCTTCAATTCTTTTCATTTTAACAGGTTATTTAGCGTCTGAATGATATGAAGGTGATAATGCCAGTGAAATGAGTCCGGGGTCCAGCACCGATAGTTACCCAGCATTTGCTCATATTGCGTTGAGGGAAAATCCCGGAAAAAAACCTCAACCAGGTAACTTGCTCTGACGGGAAATCGAACCCGGGCCACTTGGTTTCGCGGCCAGATGAGCTAACCGTTACTCCACAATTGTGGACGTTTGCTTTAATTCACAATAGTTTTACATTGTTACATAACACATATTCTTTGCGTTGACATTTCGTCTCATTTTGAGAAAGTATGGCTTATGCAATTCGTGAATATTAGCGTATCTGGAAGTGAGATAATCCTTCAATTTACAAGAAATAGAAAACCTATATTACGTTTCTTGCTTATATATACGGTTAATTAAAAATTAAGTTGGAAGTTTCAGCAGACTGACAACATCGCCGCTAACACAGGTTTTTTTATTCTCGTATTACAGATGTAAGAGGTAAACGAACTCAGCTCTATGTCTGTACGTGAACCTCCCTCTCTCGCTACGATGTTGCAATCTGCTCACATCGTTCAGTGGCTTGAAATTAGTGGTTTGTAATTACATTTATACTAAAATCGTCCACGATATTGAAATAGACAGAGGGATAAATGATTCTTCATTGGATTTTCTATCAATGTGGACAAAAAATCGATCCTACTCGCAATAATTACCGAATAAGTGGGTGTTATACATTTGGGGAAGAAACATCTTTTTCTGAGAAAACTATGAACTTTCTCACCAATATGGTATTAATCTTTTTTGTTACATACAACATGAACTATTGGCTCTGAAAATCTGCAGAGATATTTCAATTCCACTCTGTATATCAAGGTATTATTAATTTTCTGTCAATGTACTGTACATACGTACTAGTGTATGCCCTTTTAGTGCATTTAGGTTTACAGCATGGATGAGAAAATTTGCATCGTTCTAGGTATAATTGACAGATAGGGCGCACATATTCAACACAGTATGAAGGCTATTGCCATTGCGTAGAATCCAGTTGAGAGTACTGATATTCGCGTCGGAAAGTAATAATAGGCCTATATGTTTATTAGTTCCAAGAATGGCTTGATATTTATTCAATTTCATTGAACTCTCCTCGTGTGCATGTTTAGTGCAGGTGAGAAATTTACAAAAATGAAGACCTGCTGATAGGTATATTACAATTCCTCTATATACTCATAACAGATAAATTCTATACATCGTATATCAATAAACAAGCAATTCTTGCATATATATCAAATTCATCTTGAAAACTCGCTTAATGATGTCGATGAAATGGGATGAATGTACCCTTTCGGACATAAAAAAAGAGATTTACTTAGATCATTTTGGAAAACTCGTGTGTGTGTATATATATATATACTTATGGCTTTTAAGGAACCCGGAGGTTCATTGCCACCCTCACATAAGCCCGGCAACTGTCCCTATCCTGAACAAGATTAATCTAGTATCTACAATCATATCCCACCTTCCTTAAAAAAATAAATTTTAATATTATCCTCCCATCTACGTCTCGGTCTCCCCAAAGATCTTTTTCTCTCTGGTCTCCCAAATAACACTCTATATGCATTTATGATTCGTCCATACATGCTTTATGCCATGCCCATCTTAAACGTATGGATTTAATGTTCCTGATTATGTCAGGTTAAGAATATAATGCGTGCAGTTCTGCGTTGTGTAACTTTCTACATTCTCCTGTAACTTCATCTCTCACAGCCCCAAATATTTTCCTAAGCACCTTATTCTCAAATATACTTAACCTTTGTTCCTCTTTCAAAGTGACAGTCCAAGATTCACAACCATACAAAACAACCGGTAATATAAGTATTTTATAAATTCTAACTTTCTGCATTTTGAGAGCAGACTGGACGACAAAAGCTTCTCAACCGAATAATAACAGGCACTTCCCATATTTATTTTGCGTTTAATTTCCTCTGGAGTGTCATTTATATTTGCTTCGTTTACCTATAAAGATGTCATCTATCTGATTACGTGTCAATTCATCTGGAGAAGTCCAAGTATATTTATGCATATCCTTATTGGGGAATGTTGTACTAATGACAATTAAATTTTTGATGTGGCAAAGTTGACTAACCTAAGTCCATTATCATTACTACTTACGTGTAGGCTCTTTTTTCCAATAGTCGGTTTAAAAATATCCTCCCGTCCTACTTTAGCATTGAAATACCCCAATAAAATTTTCACGTGATATCTAGATAACTGATCAAAAGTATGCTCCAATTCCTCATAGAAGCTATTCTTTATATGGAAGTATTTTTCTTCTGTAGGGACCTGAGTATTTATAACTACGATATGGCACCATCTATCCTTAAGTATTAAATAGGACAACCTGTCACTGATAAAGTCGACTCTTTTTTACTGCTGATTTTTTTCTTTTATGGATAAAGAATTCTTTTTCTAATTGGTAATTATTGTTTCCTTCCCCATTATACAACAAGTAATCTATTTATAATATTCCGTTCCCATCTAACCTAACCTCCTGTACTCCAACAAAGTCTATTCTATATCTAGCTAGTTCTTTTGCTACTAATGTTATCCCACCTGTTCTATATAGACGTGTAACATTCCAAGTACCAAATCTCATAATCTTATTCCTTTGCTGTGGTCGTACCAGAAAATCAGTCACATTCCGAGGCTTATTTTGGGTTTTCGTAACAAGCTGCTTTACGGTGATGGGTTGTTAGCCCTTCGCCCTTCGCCCTTCCCCCAAGCTGGAGGACCACCCCTCATGGGCTGTCCGCGACTGCTTATTCAATATATTCGCAGCTACCATCCATATATGGAGGCCGTCTCCTCTCTCCGCAATCTGAGGATGCTCCGTGCCCTGGTGATAGGGACCCACAATACATAGGCTTGATATAATACCAGTAAATAAATATTAACAAGTGACAGAAATTAGTTTATTTCGTTTCGCGCTTCTCTTGAATAATGAATTGCAAGAAAGGAAAGATAAACTGAAGGTTGCTTCTGAATTGATAGCAGGTGGCCAGTGAACAGCTGCAGTTAATCAGAAAGTGCAGTAACATTATAGCCATCTCTCTTTTGAAGAGCATTAGTCGCTGTGGTACTACTCGATCATTCTGTTTGTGGAACGATAGTAGCTTAAACTAATACACGGCACCCCGCTGTTACGTCACCATGTAGTATGACCGCTCTCTTATTCTGTTCATAGACTATGCCAGTCATGTCAACTGATGCCCATAGGAGCAAGCGCACGCTTTAGAGCTCAGGAGAGCCTGAGCGCTTTGCAGTGGAAAGGAAAGAGACAGACGAAAGAGGTAGTATATGCCGCTTGATCGAGCTATATACAGGAATGACCAGCACTGATTCAATAGATAAAGGGAAGAGAACTTATTAAAACTGTATCCATGTTTATTTTTAGATTTGTCTGAGAAGTATAAGTGCATTTTAAGAATGTAAGTTTTAATTTTAAAGTTAATTTTTCACAAGTTTGCATTTTTGTGCAAAAGGAATATTTTCTCAACTTTTTTTTATAGAAACGTGAAATTTTCAGATATAGGCCTATTTATTTAGTATTCTTACAGGTAGTGAATAATGTTCTCGTAAATCTAATATACCGTAAATACGTATTACTGAAGATAGTGTATTACAAATTTTGAAAATATTCGCATGGAAAATGTTTGTAAGGAAATGAATTAACAAAGCAACTACTGTTACATCATAAGCAAAAGATATGTGCCCATGTGTTATAAAAATGTCAACTCTATAGCTTCATCAGATTTCGAGAAAATAATTAAATATTCTGATGACAGGAAGTTACTCACCAATATCACCTTAAAAGCATAATGCGATAAGAGTTTTGTTATGGAATATTAGTTACACTTAAAACATATACAGTATCTAGATAACTTTGCTTTATATTGTAATATTGTTTTGATTAGTTCATTGATTACTTTTATAAGGCTAAAGATACCATCAACATCAATTTCAACTTACCATGTCATACTCAATCTCTTACTTTGGGATATCACTTTGTTTATGAATGATGTGATTCATTCACTTAGTACAGTATAGTTGTACCACAGTCTGCCATATACAGTCACGAAGCCTGAGTTTTGAGGGTACTAGAAACAATAGACTGTGACGGTTCTATTTTGCATTGCCTGCAATGAGGCGATATTAGCGATCCTAGTGGTGAGCAACTATCTAATGTTTGCATATTTACTACGTATTGAGCTTCGCGACTGTATATACTAGACTGTGGTTGTACTACGTTAGAATATGTGTGAATATTCCTTCATAACTCTTTATTATGTTACTGACGTTTAAAACACAACTGCAATATTAAGAAATTGGTGAAAGTACTTTTGTTTTAAAAACAATATGGAGAATATCAAACAGAAATAAGTCATATAAAAATAACGACATAAAATTTCACGTTCCGTTTGAAGTTTGTGCACCACTGTTTTCTTAATCCAATAGGCTACTTATTCCTCCATCAATACCCAGCGCCTGATGCCCGCGCACGACGTCAAGGTCAGAAAAATGCGCTTGCTTTGACATCACTGAACTATGTCTTTCTCTTTCTCACAGAGTAGCAACGTAAGATCGCAGCGCAACTGTTTACGTTCCACACACAAAATGGTCACCTAGTAGTGCCTGTATTGTGATTACCGATTACACATTATGGTGAAACAAACTGCCGTTCATTCAGAAATTTCGAGAAGGGTACCTCGAAAATTTTAGTTTAAAATACTACCTCTTAGAAGTATCTGAGAACCTACTGTAGTGACGCGTAAACTTTCACGGTGAAATTTGAAGGCGAAATTTATTAATTTAATTGACCTTTTAAAGAAAATAAACACAAAGCTGCAGTCCAATAATTTAGTTCATAATTCCAAACGAAGCTTACGTTGAGTCCCGCCGATAAAGTTAATTGGAATAACTAATAATCTACCACTAATAAAATAAATCTAATAGATACATTTATACAACACGAACAGAAAGGCGATTTACAAAGCAGTAATAACTGAACGAATATTTTAAACCCTCGACCTCGCTGCCCGCGCCGCGATTTTTAATTGCCTGCGGAACTCTGCTCTGAAAAGAGAAACCAGTTGCAGTTACCTCGACAACATGGAATGCCCTCAGCACCCCTTTAGTGAACGATGATGATTGTTACATACTGCAATACAAAATGAATACACAGAATAAACATTGGGCGCACCCGTCTGAACAAGTTCATTGTAGCACGAATAAATAAATAAATACAACTTAACTACCATGCAGTACCAAAAATATCTTCATTTATAGTTTTCTACCCAAGGTAGGTTCTTCACTAAAACCCAGCATTCTTCAATCTTCCCTATTTTCCATCTTTCTCTTCGTCTCCCCATATGATTCATAATATGTCTATCATCTTACTCTTTCATCATTCCTTTTTAGATGTATCCTTCTGCAGGCAGTTTCTTCTCACACAGTGATCCAGCCAATATGTTTTTCTCTTCCTAATCAGTTGATAGGGACTAGAATAAATTTTTTTCGGGATAGGGACCGACGGCGGGCTTATGTGAGGAAGGCAATGAACTTCCGGGACATCTAAAAACCATATGTAAATAAGTAATCAGTTCCGGCATTATTATTTCGTCACCCACTCTTTGTAGCATATCTTCACTTCTAATTCTATCTGTCCATCTCACACGTTCAATTCTTCTCCATATACACATTTCAAATAGTTCTAGTCTTTTCTCTTTTACTTCGACGTAATGTCAATGTTTCTTTCCCATACAATGCCGCACTCCAGACAAAGCACTTCACTGGTCTCGTCCTTAGTTCATTTTCCAAAGTTCCTCAGAAAATGTCCCTTTTCCTATTAAAGCTTCCATTGCTATTCCTACCATTCTCTTGAGTTCTTGGCAGCAGTTCACGTGGCCTTACTACTTATAGTACGCGCCAAGTACTTGCTATATTTGAATCTGTCCACTTGTTCCATTACCTCACTTCGAATTCTTATGTTTACAGCCTTTATCTTTCTTTCGATTTAAGGTGATTTAAATCTTGAGGTTTTTACTCATTTGTCAGCGTAATAAAGCAATGAGAATATCCTGAGTCCTAGGAAATAATATACGGAGTAATAAATTTTTACGAATAGAAAAAAAAAAAAAAGAATGATGATTTATAAAACTGTGGTTCACCCCATACGCACGTACGTTGTAGAAACTAGAACAGAGTCATCGGCGTGGCCCAGGAGGTAGCGCGTTTGCCTGCTGATCCAGAGTTTCTCCTGGTCGTTGATTCGGTTCCGGCTTGGACTGAGCACTTGGCTTTTTTCCGAGGTTTTCCCCAGTCGTGAGGTTAATGTCAGATATCTTTGGCGAATCCTCTGCCTCATCTCGGCCCTGTATAACCCACTATTCGTTAAATACCCAAGTATAAAAATAAACTAGATGAAGAACTGCAAAAACAAAACAAAGCACTTCTAATTCTATCTGTTCATCTCACACGTTCAATTCTTCTCCATATACACATTTCAAATAGTTCTAGTCTTTTCTCTTCTCTCTTATATTAAGAAAATTAGTAATAAGCAGACAGTGTATGCGGGATGACTTAAGGAAAAGTGAAGTTGTTTCTTATCGGGGTATATGGCACTTGCCGTGTCGTCCGTCTTTTATGTACCTGGCGAGTACAGCAACGTAAAGAACGAAGGAATCCCGGTCCGTTCATAGTAACATTGCAACGCAATGTGTGCAGTTGTGTTATCCTGCTCAAGTATTTAGTACGAGTTAAATAGTGTAGTGCTGATCCATTCATAATGTCGAAGTCAACACGTTAAATTCGCTCAGAGATACGAAATGCATTTAAGAAGTATGAGAGTGACATTTTATTTATTAACGAAGACAATATCGTGTGAAATGTATGTAAAATTGAAATAAAAACCAGAACAACTCAGGCTATAGAGAAACATTGCAACAATACATCGCACAGGAAATGCGTTGAAATGAAATCTGATGAATCATCATCGTCATCATCATCATCATCATCATTTAGTTGTGCGGGTCTAAACGACACGTGCAACATGATGCTCAGTGCAAATATTCCTCTAAAGAAATTGAGTGATCCCCATTTTAGAGTTTTTCTTCAGAAATTCTCTCGATACAAAAACTGTTTAAGCGATAGGCGAATACGATTCAGCTTCGAAAACTTAAGAGAGTATATCGTCGGCGTCGTTTACTGCAACGCTGGTAATTGCATCAATGATGACGAGGACTGAACTTGCAAGGTATGTACTACAGTACGTTATTTTTCTTTTCCTTCTGACTGTACGGAGATACAGTAGCATGTTGACGTCGTCTGTTTACGTTTAAAACCTGTTGAGCCAATGGTCTGAATGAAAAAAAAATGTAACATATGTAAATGTGCACCTACATGCAACGATAAGTCATCCCGCATCCACTGTCTAGTAATAAGACATTCAGAGATCATATGAGGAATGATACATTAAGGAGCCGGTGTAAAATTCAGCCAATAACAGTTTAAATATGTGTATAAAGAAATGAATAGGGCAACCACATAACTAGAATGTATAACGAAGATTATAAGTGCGGGAGAATTGCATGAAGACTATATTGCATTTCATAATGTCTGACAGGCGACGTAAACATTGCCAGAAGAGGTAGGGAGGCGGATAATTGCTTAACAACCAATAGCAGAGGTCACATCCCACGCTTGTCTTGAAATTGGGCGGGGGGTTTTCTGTTCACATGGATCATAAAGTTCATTGTTCATGTTGAAAATATGCTTCATTCAATCGAACTGTCTTGCAGTCCAATGCTTCATGAGTTACACTTACAGGCAGCTGGTGGAATGCCTCATACGGCGATTCTTTCCTTTAAGATGTCCAGAGTAGATTATGGTAAACGAAAAGGTGCTAGATAGCACTGACAAGCTTCTTCTATATCATCATGTATTACATATCCACAATTAACTGATATTTTTGTCGGTGCGGAAAGTAAGAGGGGAAATACACAAACCATGTCATATTTCTATGAGACTAAATTCGTGAGCTTCATACTTCCAGGGAAAATCAAAACTCGAGTGGGATTTAATTGACTATTACAAGATTAGAAGAAAGTATATAAAGATTAGAAGAAATAAAGTGCTCTAATACAATAAAATATTAATTGACTTACTAAAATTATATTTCACTAATATTAGCTTCACCAAAACATTTGAACGGAGCCGCCATTTTCAGTTAAATATATATGCGGTAAACAAATGACGATCGCAAAGCATGTTTATAGTACTGTAAAAAAATTTTAGTTTGACATGTTGGCAAACAAAGAAACACATAGTAGGGAAGTGATAAAAACAGAAGAAAATACACAAAGAGTAGAAGAAATAAAATACTCTAATACAATAAAATAGGTATTAATTGACTTACTAAAATTATATTTCACTAATGTTATCTTCACCAAAACGTTTGAACGGAGTCGCCATTTTGAGTTTACTGTCTGTGCGAGAAACAAATGACGACCGAAAAGCATGTTTTATAGTACCCTAAAGAATTTGCAGTTGGAAATGTTGGCAAACAAAGAAACAAATGCTAGTGAAGTGATAAAAGCAAACAAATGCTAGGGAAGTAATAAAATTATAGCGATAAACAGCCATGATAGGTTGAAACACATCCTTTCGTACCGTTTCAATGGTCAAAAATAGTATGACGTAGTAAAAGTGTAGTGGTCATTGTCATTTATTTCCTTCATGATATAGTTATTCAATCACTTTACAGCATTGTCATATTTCAATGCACGAAACATTTTTACAGAAATATAATTTTCAACATCTCGCTTTATTTTCTGTTAGGCTTATATTGTTCAAGAATCTTGTATAAAATATAAAGTTGTGCCGTCCACACCTATGGAGTAACGGTTAGCGTGTCTGGCCGCGAAATCAGGTGGCCCGGGTTCGAATCCCAATTTTGACAATTTACCTGGTTGATATTTTTCCGGTGTTTTCCCGAAACCCAATACGAGAAAATCCTGGGTAACTTTCGGTGCTCGATTCCGGACTCATCACCGACATTATCACCTTCAATTCAATCAGACGCAAAACAACCTGAGATGTTGATATAGCGTGGTAAAATAATCGAATAATGTAAATCAATAAAGTTGTAGCAATAATTTTCTTAACTGCAGTATCTTGACTTGTTTTATTTTTTTTTAAATTCCTCTATATAATTACACAAAAAGTTCCGAATTTATCGACTATTATTACTATTTAATACGAGAAACATTCGTACCGGCACCAGGAATCGAATCCAGGACCTTTCAGCTTTGCGCGCTGAGCGCTCTTTGCAACTGAGATATGCCGGGACACGATCCACGGCGCCGGCCGAACCCCTCTCGTAATACTTTTACGGCGAGACCTCATACAAAATGAATATGTGATTTATTATCGACTATATTATATTCTATATAATTTTATTTTTCGTGTAATACATTTCATAGGGTTATTTTTATTTTATAGTATAATGCGTCTTAAGTTACATAATTCTTCTCTCGGTTACCTATATATTCATAATTTTTAGTCGCTAGATACTGTAACAACTACTAGGTTATTTACCGATATTGAACTTGGCGTTAACGATGTGATATTTAGCGAGATAAGGTCGCGGAATTACCTGATTACCTGACATTGGCTGTACAGCGGGAAAACCTTTGAAAAAATTCAACCTCGTAATGAGCCCTAGAGGGGATTGAACCAACGTCCGAGCGTACTGCGAATAAGCAGACAAGCGCGCCTCCCACCTTTGCTACGCTGGTGATAATATTTTCATGTTAAAGTCGTCATAAGTTGACCTTTCATTTCTTCTATAGTTAGCTGGTCGTCAGCAACAAGAATTATGATTGTTCAGATGTTTAAATATTTATTTTTGTTTACATCTTTCTGATACAACATATCACTTCTTTATTGAACAGCTTAGGTCACGTACACTTTAAAACGAAAATTCTACCCAGTTCTTGTGCCACTTGATTCATTTCTCTTCTATGACATATTTCCTGCACATCTTCAACAATTGTTCATTAATAAAATTTATTTTATGTTATCTTATGACCTATCCTTGAAAGTATAGCCTATTTTTGCTATTATCTGTCAAAATAATTCTTGACAACACAACCAAAGTATTTTCTTGCTGATAGGAGTTAAGCGCCTCTTGAGATTAAATTAAAACACATTCAACTCCATATCTTTCTTCTTCTCATGCCTCCTTTACAGGTTATAGATTATAGAAACTGAGCTTTTGCTGGAGGTATAATCCGGGTCAGCTTACTTCATACCCTAAGGGTGAAACCTAACCATTTTTCCCCCGTTACTACATATGTCAGTGGATTGTGGTGATTTTCTAGTTTCCAGGTTGAATTTCCTTTTGCCAATTTCATTTCGAATTTCGATACAGACAAATACTACAAATGGTAGTGATTTTGTAGTATGTTGACAGCTGAGACAAATATCGACAATATTTGTCGTATTTTCGTAATTGAAATTGTACTAGATTTCTGAACCGGTTACTGGAAGCTAGTAAAATTTGTACATACTAATAATTAATTAATATCATTAATATTACTACATAATAGTTATTTCATGTGTTGCGTTGTGGTTATAATTCAAGACTATAGTCAGGTAAGTTTTCGGAGTTAGTACTAATAATTTCATGTTGTCAAACAAAACACATTTTTAGGTTAGGTCTCGTGAATCAATTGTTTAGTCAAACCATGAATTTCGTATTGCCAGACAAATTCTGGCCGACAAGGTTTTCTTCACAAGAAATCTGATTAGTGATTCTAGTGCAGTTTTTCATACTGAATTCAGATATGTAGTCAGAATGTTTCCATCAGGCACAGTTCTTTTGTGACAGCTACTTTTTAAAATCGGATTTTAGCGTTTTCTTTGACCTGTCATAGGAACCGTTACCTCATATGTAGCGATTTTATGCCAGCTGTATTCAAGGAAATGATTTGTAATATCATGCTGAAGCACCATAAGACAATCCTGTGCAGGTTCATTCATGTTTGGACATGCTCAGACCTGTTCATCTGGCATTGTGATGTGTCAGTATCGAGCTGGCCGTGAGTTTGTTCAGTAGTGAAATAGTTCCTTCCTTTCTTTTCGGAAGTGTATTGTGTATGTAGTGTTTTATTGCTTAGTGTTGTTCATCATGCCAAGAAAGTGTGTAAATCATGTAGACAGTTTCTGCTATATTTGTGGTGAGCTGACCTTCAAGTCTCAGAGGCGACATTTGACCCCACTTGTAAAGAAGTGTTATCAACTTTACTTTGGCTGTCAGGCTGGTGATTTTGATAAGAGCTGGGCCCCAAATACATGCTGTGTTTCGTGTGTTAGATTGCTGACTGGATGGAAAAAGGGTAAACATCGTATGCCATTTGCAATTCGTATGATTTGGAGGGAACCGAAGGATCATTTAAGTGATTGTTATTTCTGTTTGACAAATATTACAAGAATCACATCTAAAACAAAACATACAGTTAAGTATCCTAATTTGAAATCTGCAATAAGACCTGTCTTACACAATGAACAGTTCCCTGTACCAGTATGTGCCGATACGACCTTAGGTAATAACTCTGATTCTGACCTAACTGAAACTGCTTCAGATGAAAATAAAAATGATCCTACATTTGAAGCCAATACCTGTTTATCAGAACCATACTTTTCCAATCAGAAAAACCTTAATGACCTGATTCGGGATTTAAATCTGTCTAAACAGCAAGCTGAAGATTTAGCTTCCAGACTCAAAGGGTGGAATCTACTCCAAAAAGACGTAAGAATATGTAGTTATCGTGGACGCCATAGTGATTTCAAGGATTGCTTCTCTGAAGAAAATGGTATTATGTTCTGTAATGATATTTGTTCAGTTATGGAAACTCTTGGGCTTCAACACCGGCCAGATGAGTGGCGACTATTCATAGATTCGTCTAAAGTTAGTTTGAAGGCTGTGCTGCTACATATTGGCAATGAACTTCCATCAATACCTGTAGCGCATGCCGCTGATATGAAAGAGTCATATCAAAATATGAAAGTAATTCCAGAGAAAATACAATATGGATAATATGAATGGTATATCTATGGTGATTTAAAGGTCATTGCTTTATTGCTTGGTTTGCAACTTGGATTCACCAAATTTTGCTGTTTTTTGTGCCTCTGGGACAGCAGAGATAGGAAGTCTCACTATGTTACAAAATCATGGCCTAAACGTGAATCTCATATCCCTGGCCAGAAAAATGTGTCATATGTCCCTTTAGTGAATCCTGAAAAAATATTGTTACCTCCATTGCATATTAAGTTAGGAGTAATGAAAAATTTTGTCAAAGCTATGGCTAAACAGTCTGATGGATTCTTGTACTTGAAATCGAAATTCCCCAAGTCAGTGATGCTAAACTGAAAGAAGGAATTTTTATAGTACCACAAATCCGGCCATTAATGGGTGATGATCATTTCGAAGGACTGTTAAATCGACTGGAGAAAGCAGCCTGGCAGTCTTTTAAAAGTTTATGTTTCAATTTTCTTGGAAACCATAAAGCAGAAAACTATCGTGGCATAGTGACTGATCTTCTGCATTCTTATAAAGCTATGGGATGCAACATGTCTTTAAATATTCACTTCTTGGACTCTCACTTGGACTTCTTCCCCGAAAATCTTGGAGCTGTCAGCGATGAGCACGGTGAGCGTTTTCATCAGCAAATTTCTACTATGGAAAAGAGGTACCAAGGCAAGTGGAGTTCCAATATGCTGGCTGACTACTGTTGGACCAAGAAGAGAGACGTTCCAGATGCAAAATATGCCCGAAAATCACTATCTACCACTTGCTAGGTAGGTCAGAATGAGTAGTTATACTGTTGAGTTAGATAGCTAGTTACAGATTTTTTTAGAATATTATAAAAATTCAAATGAATATCACAAAAAACTCCTGCCCGATGGGGAAAAACTGAAATTATATTTGAATTCAGCACGAAATATTCTTCTAGAAAATGTTATTTGACTTCTTGTGAAAGAAAAATAGTTCATTTTTGTCGACTAGTGTTACTTGACATGTTGATCCCTTTCTCGTATGTATGTATTTACTGTATTTACACTGCAAGTGGGCAAGCACCCGGTGGCAGTGGTATACACAATATAAACAATACACAATAAAATTACAATACATAATATAATTATACAATACACAATACAATTATATATACACAATACAATAAGAATACACAATACAATTTAACACAATAATTACAATCATTAATAAAACATAAAATACCTAATTTTACAATACAACCTATATATGTATAGGCCCTACATAAGTTTCAATAGTCTTTCACTTTACTCTCGTCTTACTCACTGTAGTGGCACTATGACGCATTTCACTGACACATTAGGACACATTTCACTGACACTGTAGTTTGCCTACGAAAATATGTTACAAATTATTGAATTATTTAGAATAACTTTCCAGCATAAAGTACGGTAAATAAATGTCATTTAGTGCGTAGGATTATGTGATATCTGGTAACAGCTGGCAACACTGACAAGACGGAAATATTTGCTGTTTAGGAACTGTTCTTATGTGATTCTCACTATAGTTCAATCGTACTGTCCATAGATTTCTTAAGGACTCTTTTTCAAAAAAGAAGATAGCTTCCACAATTGATTGCCCTGTAGGAAGCTGATTTATAAAATAGATATTAAAAGACTCACTAAATGCTATTCAGACAATCAATCAATCGTCTATTTTGGTGAAATGGAGGTCTTACATCTGTATTTCCTAGATTTTCTTAGGATAAAGGTAGAAGATCAAGTGCTGAATGAATGTCTGTAATGCAGCGCAGCAAGAGGTTAGATCATTGTCAAAGTTCCGTAATTAATGGACGTTTAGTAAGCTAGTATACTTTTGACCTTGCAGAAACTGAGTTGTATGTACTTCGATATTCTAAAAATAAATTCTGTAGCATCTTTTAATTTTGTTATTCAATGAAATCATTTATAGGAGTAGATTTACAGCCAGATGGCGTCGATAACGTGATTAAACAAGCCTTCTCCTGTCACACCAATTGAACATGCAGCATGGAAACAAATTCTAATAAAGTAGCGAATATGAATCGTCTCCAGAGGTTTTGAAGGTTCGCTGCGCAGTGTTTGCACGTAGTTAATGAGGTCAGCGTACAAGGTGCGGCGCTCGGACTTTATGTTCTATTTTTTCCCACGCCATAAGCCTAGTAATATGTACATACGGAAGCCACAATATGGAGGGCGGGCCCCGGCAAACTTCCTGTTCATGTCAACATTCAAACAAGCACCGAAATATAAAGTAGATG
The DNA here is from genome assembly GCF_040183065.1 of Periplaneta americana. Taxonomy (NCBI): domain Eukaryota; kingdom Metazoa; phylum Arthropoda; class Insecta; order Blattodea; family Blattidae; genus Periplaneta; species Periplaneta americana. The sequence goes on along the minus strand of NC_091124.1, from coordinate 97,273,117 downwards.
TTTCCACTGCGAGTAGTCCAGGATAAATGTGTTGTTGCAAAGTATTTTAAAAGATACTACCTTATCTTTAAATAGAACTATAAATGATTGGAATGACCTACCTGCAGCGGTTTTTAGGGCTGTCCTTCCTTAAGGAGATTCAAGAATAACTTAAAAAGTTGTGTATAAAATGTAAATTAAAATTAAGGTGACATATAACATTTAATTTTTTAAGGTGACATGTATTTATTTAGCCTGACGAGTTACTACCTTGGTTTGAATTGTAAATTATTTTAAAATAGCGTGTAAGAGGTCTCAGATTATAAATGTTTAGTTTAAATGTAGTTCTGTTTATAAGTATGCATAAGGGTGTAATTATTTGTCTCATTTGAGCTGTTGTATCAGTGAAGCGTGACGAGTCAGTGAAGTTATGGTTTTACAGTGCAGTGAATAGCTCCGATCAGTGATAATTTATAGTGTCAATGAAATGTGTTCTATAGTGTCAGTGAAATGTGCCCTAAAGTGTCAGTGAAATGTGTCATAGTGCCACTACAGTGAGTGAGATGAGAGTAAAGTGAAAGATTATTATCAGTACCAGTGTGAAACTTATGTAGGGCCTATACATATTATATAGGTTGTATTGTACAATTAGGTTCACTTATCAATTATGTTATTTCATGTATTATTATTAATTGTAATTATTGTGTTGAATTGTATTGTGTATATAATTGTATTGTGTTTTGTATAATTGTATTATGTATTGTATTGTAATTTCATTGTATATTGTTTATATTGTGTATACCATTGCCACCGGGTGCTTGCCCACTTGCAGTGTACATACATACATACATACATACATACATACATACATACATATGTATATTGGTGATATGCAAGAAAACGTGGACTATTATGTCATATGAAGGGTTCTTTTTCTATCCCAAATGTATCTACTGAAATATCACAGTCGTTGCGGCCTTAACCATCGTGTTCCGGTGTCATATTAATTGTTTGCATCATCTCATATTCACTCTCTTAGTTTTCGACTGTACACAATAATTAGTTTATGATGCTGTTCCTTCCATTAACTTTACTTTGTTTATTAAGTTATATCTCATAATGGATTAATAAATTATTTAGTATTTTTTCAAGCTAATTTAAGATGATATTCAATTATATAAAGTCATATGCTACTTATTCGCTATAAACATAGACTAATTTACGATTGTCAAATAAAAATATCCATTTATAATTCATTCATGGTGGAAACTTTTTAAATCCACCTTTGTCCAGCAAATAACTAGAGAGATCTTAGCTTACCAATAGTTAATATTTGTGATAGGAAATCAATTAAAACTATTTCGGTACAATAATCTTTGCGATATAGTCACAACACTATGAAATCAAATCGTAAAATAGACATTATAGACGAGAACCCTTACAAAAGGATCAAACAAAGGAAGATATCCTATACAATGCTCCGACTACAATAGAAAAATATTTTACTTTACATGCATTATTCATATTTATGTCAGAAAGTCATTAAGACGACTGAAGTCTAACGCACAAGGCACAGATGGCATCAGCATATCACTGTTAAATAAAATAATTGATATGTCGTGCCGACAGTGATCCATATATTTCATGTACCCCTCATAACTAATACTTACTTATGGCTTTTAAGGAACCCGCAGGTACATTGCCGCCCACAGGTAAGCCCGCCATCGGTCTCTATCCTGAGCAAGATTAATCCAGTCTCTACCATCATATCCCACCTCCCTCAAATCCATTTTAAAATTATTCTCCCATCTACGTGTCGGCTTCCCCAAAGGTCTTTTTCCCTCTGGTCTCCCAACTAACACTCTATATGCATTTCTGGATTCGCTCATACGTGCTATCTCAAACGTCTGGATTTAATGTTCCTATTTATGTCAGGTGAAGAATACAATGCGTGCAGTTCTGCGTTGTGTAACTTTGTCCATTCTATTGTAACTTCCTCCCTCTTAGCCCCAAATATTTTCCTAAACACCTTGTTCTCAAACACCCTTAATCTCTGTTTCTCTCTCAAAGTGAGAGTCCAAGTTTCACAACCATACAGAACAACCGGAAATTATAACTGATTTATAAATTCAAACTTTCACCTTTTTTGAGAGAAGACTGGATAACAAAAGCTTTACCTTTGCTAAAATTTGGAAAATAGCACTAGTAATATCTATATCTAAGACGAAAACGCCAACCTCATGAAACGACTACAGGCCTATAAATATATTCTCCCCGCCCCTTCCAAAGTTCTGGATCACATTGTACACCGACAGCTGTCAGACCACTTAAACATGTACAAATTTATCAACGATCACCAATCTGGTTTCAGATCTTCTGTTACTTTGCTTCCATATTCATTCAGAGATAAAATGTTCTAATGGCGATAGGATAATCGCACGCGAGTGTGCTTAGCAATACTACTGCTACGTTTCGACATTCAATAAAAAAAAAGATTCTAACATTATTAAGTGCCTGTTTTGTGACGAATTCGGTAAAGATAATGAACTCTAGTATCATTGTGTCCTGTGTTCAGGATGGGTTCACTCAGATTGCAGTGGTGCTGAAATTCCTCAAAATTACATATTGGTGAATTTTGCCAATCCACATGGAAGAAATGTAGCGTTAGGTTTCTATAATTGTTTAATATTGTTGCTAAATGTTGATTCTATAACTATTAATAAATATTCCAATTGCAATTGTATCTGTGTACTCCTAACCCAGCTGCCTGCGTTCCATTTCCCACTTAATAGGGTAATGACACTCATTACAAATTGTTCATATATCAATAAAAAAGAATGTTGCTTATAAATACGTTTTGTAACTTGTAAATATTTTTAGAACGTAGTTATTCTAGTATCTCCGAAAGATTCAGTGTTACATTAAAATTATCGTGGAATTTATAACAATAGGAAGTTAATGTAGGTGCGTGCAATTACCCCACTCTCCCGTACGTTAACTAGGTTAATTTTCATCTTATATTAGAGCAAGACACTTAATTTTGTTTAGTGATATTGTAATATGCTATTTTCGTGAAGTAGCGTTTATTAAAGTTGCAACGGAAATACAACGAATTATTTCAAAATTTCTATGTGTCTTGAAATTCATTTCTAGAATGTGACAGAGGATTCATAGAATTTATATAATTTTATGAAATATTTACGCTCTCGGTTAGGTATTATATATATTTTAAGGAATTGTTTCTATCCATAAGACGTCTCAATACGAGAGCGAAGTAAATGAATTGTAATTTATCTGTCATTTTGTAATGATAATTTTTACTTAATTTTATTGAACATATACCATAAGCCTACATTTATACAAGTATTTAGGATGAAATTACTGTATTTAGCTTCCATGTTGAAATGCGATCATCATTTTGACTGTTAAATTTGCTTGCATTATATGTTTGGTCATTTTAGAGGTTAGTTCACCTATTTTTATTTCTAAGTTTTAGAGAATAAAATGAACGGCCACATCCTGGACAACCCTGACGAGGAAAACTTTCATCGACAAACTTCATCCACCCACGTGTTCGAAAGAGAAACTTGGCTTAGTATTTGAAGAGGATATATCAAAGTTTACTCAAGTTAACCTGATGGATGTGTGTGCGTGCGTATATGTGTGAGTGTCAGAATTTGCTCAAGAGATACTTCGAAAATTCGTTTTCACTAATCTCAAACTGTAACGCAAAGCTAAACTTTTCATATGCACAATTCTACGCACTTAACATACTACTACATATTAATGGACGTAAAAATCAGAAAAGTTGTCTTCATTACTGGATAAATAAAAAATTATGTGGCTCTCTAATCAACACCTCTGTGTATCAGAACTGTTTTGGCTCCCTGCACTTTAGTCATAATCTGTTTGATGTTTCTGATATTTTTTATCGAAATTGTATACCTTTTTTATAACTAACCAATGGTGTATTCGTTTCTCATCTCTTTATTCTTATAAATCCTTCAATATACTCGTATTTCAGAACACTCATTTGAGATGTCTCCATACTCCATCTACTTTTATTGCTGTCCATAATTTGTGCAATGTGGTTATATTAGCATGATCACTACATAAGCAAATTCTTTTCTATGTACAGATTTGCTGATTATTAAGAATTCATTTTCAAACTTGCGCGCAATTTGTATTTAAATAAATGTATGTAATGCAATAAATTATATTTGTCATAGCATTTTAGCAATCCTAACTTGAATATAGGGAAGTTAAACCTGAAAAGTCACAAAATAAGGCAAGAAACTTACAAAAGTTGCTGAAATACATTTCCAAACTTAAGTCAGTAGAACACACAAGTTTATACAAAAGAGGCAAGGAAAAATTTAAAGAAAATTAAGCTGCATAAATCAACAGAAATGGAAGAACCATGCCTCAATCCAAATAGTGCTGACAATTTTTTAATTGCAGACGAAACATTTTACTAGGGAAATGACGTTTGAGAAAGAAGGCATGAATTTATTGAGATCAAAATCAAACACTAATTCTGCACAATCTTAAAGGTAATGCTGATGGTTGTGATGATGATGATGATGATGATGATGGTAGCGATGTTTTCTTTTTGTTGGTTATTTAACGACGCTGCATCACCTACGAGGTTACTTAGCGTCGAAGAGACTGGTGATAGCGAGATGATATTTGGCGAGATGAGGCCGAGGATTCACCATAGATTGCCTGGTATTCACCTTACGGTTGGGAAAAACCTCGGAAAGAACCCAACCAGGTAATCAGCCCAAGCGGGGATCGAACCCGCGCCCGAGCGCAACTTCAGACCGGCAGGCAAGCGCCTTAACCGACTGAGCCACGCCGGTGACGATGGTAACTTAAATTCAAATAATATAGTTAGGAACACTGTGTAGAATTTATATCCAGAATTTGAATCTTAACTTTCGTAGGATATTGTGAGTAATTTCTTTTAATTTTCAATTTTATGACCTATCATTAATGCGAGTACATATTGACATTTGCTAATACATAATGATTATAGAATAAATATATTATGTTTTCGCCTGTTATGGCATCATCACATAGGCTATATGGCTTTATTTACTACGATATCTGAATAGGTTATGTAATTGAGTTGCCGTATCATCCAAATTTGTATAACAAGTACTAAGTGGGTCACGATTTTTATATAGTATGTCGCATCATATGGAATAAAAATATATATGTTTAACAATCTATTTGAATTTGATTTTACAATTCTGAAACTTTAAAATGTATCTATACATAATGCTCGTATTACAAAGTATATTACAGTTGTTGAGTTTAATACAAATTCAAAGTTAAAATATTGTAAAATTGTAAAAACCAAGGGCAGTACTATCGTACAACAGACCAATAGGACGAAGAGATCAGGGAAGACCACAAACAAAATGGTTAGAACAGTGAACAGAACTAGGCAAAAGTGTCTAAACCGGAAAGTCAGGAGAGAAAGATTATTGTTGTTGTTTAGTCAACTGTCCGAAGACAGGTTTGAACCTCATAAGCAACACCAATAAGGCATCACTCAGCAGGCAACTAGACCAGGAGATAATGGAATAGGGCGACCAATTCCTTTTCCCCTCCAATGCATACATCGCCGATTAGCTACATATGCCACTAATCAGACTTCAGATGCAAACAATAATTGTTCTTCCTTTGACACACATCGTAAAGTGAGATGTACTGCATGATAATATGTAGATATACATATTTGCCAGAACCTCAATCAGAGGTATGATTATTATTATTATTATTATTATTATTATTATTATTATTATTATTATTATTATCTGCTGCAAACTGATATATTGTATTAGGGGAGAAAGGGGTTTTCGAACGCAGCGGGTAAATGATAAGCACCTAAATTTTGGGATATGACAGGACTTTATTGGCCGTGTTCGGTGAGTTAGTGTGGCTGGCGCAGTGCCGTATGTCTATGGCAAGGGAAAGATCCCAGACCATATTAGAATGTCCAGGTGCTGAAAATGTCGTAAAAGGAAATACAATATTGTTGCTGCTGCTCCAGATACTGCTGCTGCTGCTATACCTTCAGTAGGTTTCGAGAAAATAATTTAATATTCTGATGATAGGAATTTGCTCACCAATATCACCTTAAAAGCATAATGCGATAGAAGTTTTGTTATGGAATATTAGTTACGCTTAAAACATATACAGTACCTAGGTAACTTTGCTTTGTACTTTAATTTTGTTTTGATTAGTTCACTGATTACTTTTATGAGGCTAAAGATACCATCAATATCAATTCAAAGTTATCATGTCACACTCAATCTCTCTCTTTGGGGGGGATATCACTATTTTTATGAATGATGTGTATCATCCACTTGGTACAGTATAATTGTACTACTATGGAATTTATGTGAATATTCCTTCTTAATTCTTTAGTATGTTATTAACGTTTAACACAACTGCAATGTTAAGAAATTGGTGTTAGTACTTTTGTTTTACAGACAATATAGATAATATGAAACAGAAAGAAGCCATATAAAATAACGACATGATATTTCACGTTCCGTTTGAAGTTTGTGCACTACTGTTTTCTTAATCCAACAGGCTGCTTATTTCTCATTCCATACCTAGCACTTCATGCCCGCGCACGACGTCGTCAGAAAAATGCGCTTGGTTTGACATCACTGGGCTACAGAGTCCTCCAAAAAATGCATAAGGAACGAAAACTATTTATTATGTGTTTGTCTTACATTGAAATACTGATGACACATATAGTACTGTCTTCAGTTAAGCGCATGGTTACTTTAGACATTAAAAATGTTCGCCGTTGGAGGCCAGACACATAACGCAACGACGAGCGGTCGCCGGAGCTACATCGGTCAATGTTTCAATGGAGATCGCTGCACATGCCGCTGTAATCTCCTGGCGAAGGTCCTCCAGCGTGTGCGGCTTACGTGGATATACTTGATCTTTCACAGTTCCCTACAAGTAAAAATCCATAGGGGTTAGATCTGGCGTGAAGGGAACTCAATGGGCCCTCTTCGTCCAATCCAATGTCCCTGCAGATTGTCATCCAGGAAAGTTTGTACAGCTAGTTGGTAGTGTGGTGGTGCCCCGTCCTGTTGGTAGAAGACCTCATCATCGGTTCCATAAATCGTACGTAAACCTAGTAAAATTTATGTGCGTAACATTTCGAGGTACACTTCTCCAGTGACAGTACCATTAAAGAAAAAGGGTCCTACTAAGCCCTTAGATGATAGTCCACACCACACATGAACCCCTGGTAGATAGACCGCCTTATCCACTTGAACATGCGAATTTTCCTGTGTGCAGTAGACGCAGTTATGCTGATTCACTGTTCCATTAAGTTTAAACTGGGTCTCATCAGACCACACTACCTTCGTCACAAATTGTTCGTCTTCAGTTTTCATTCGCTGATACCATTCGCAAAATTGCATTCGACGATTAGGATCGTCATCATTAATAGCGTGCAGTAATCATGGGATTTAAACTTTACACTTGCAGCTTTCTGAATTTGTCGTACACTTGTACTGCTTATCCCCACTTCACGTGCACATTGCGTAGCAGACTTCTGTGAAGAAATAACAAATCTTTCCAACACGACAGCCGACGAAGCAGGACTTGTAGCTGTACGCGGTCTTCCCGATCTTCCTTTGTGAATATCACAAATCGCTCCATGTGCCTCAAACTTGTCAATAATGCGTTTAATTGTCAGGCTAGTTGGGAGTTCTGTTTCGTACTCCCGCCTCCACTGACGCTGCACTTCAACTACATTATCAAACCTCATAAACCACTCCAGGATGCATTTTCGATGCTCGAACGTCAAGCGTGCTTCAGCCATTTTGTTTTCTCACTATCTTGATGAAAGTATCGACATGTGTTGAGCGAAAGACCATACTACAACATATTCGTAATTCAAATTAAATGACAATATCAATATTCCGATACAGTCTGACAAAGAGTGTATTCATTCTTTTGGCGGACTCTGTATATGTAACTACTCAGGGAAAAGCATAAATAATTCATTTTGATCATTCATTTTCTTAAGTTATTTTTACAGTTGTGCTCCGTTCCTACCGAAATTAGGCATGTACAGATTTCATTTTCCCTTTCCGTTTTTCTCCCTTTTCATTTTCCTCATTCACACTTATGCATAGACGCATATAGAATTTTTTCCCACATATTATATGCTCTCCAGTTAGAACTTCATTAATACTTTTTACACACATACCCTACAACGTACAGTTTTGACCATTCTATTATACCACTAATACTTAAAAATTGCAGTTATTCATCATTAATGAATAATTCTTTACAGTTCTGATATTTTTAATTTAATAACACAACACATAACACCACATTTAGAACGTCAGTCTGTCTCACTTTTTAAAGTCAACGTAAATTAACTTAGAACAATATCATGAAACTCTTATAGAAAATCGGATTTTGAAATCAGTATTAATTTTTTTTTTCTATATAACAAGTTGATGCATAAGTTTCTATCGCCTTTTTTCAGAACTATAGGATATTTGTAAGGAATTTGTTTGGGTTTCGTAAATCTTCATTTTAATGTCATAGTATTATGCTACTCAATACGTCTTGTACGTTCAATTTCCCGAAAAATTTGTGCTAATTATGAGCTAAAGAATATGGACTGTTGAGTAAAAAAATCGGAGTAAGCTGTGTAAGCTACGAGATTTATGCGTGAATACGTCGCTGATAGAATTGTTGTTGAGATAAACGTCAGCAATGACAATAAACATCTCCTCTTTCCAGATATCATGAAAACCTGCTTTATTTTCCCTGTATTGGGACCTCTGGCAGTAGCAATCATGTATACATAGAGAGTAAATATATCGGTGCTGTATCTTTTAATATCAACTGCTTATAGCTACGCCCGCTCCTATACTGTATTTGCGCTGCACCAGCATCGACATTGTAAATTTTCTCGCTTCTCTCAAATTATGATGCTCGAAAAAATCAGGAATACAATATCTGCATTTTGCTGCTATTTATAAGATAAATTCGTTTATTGCATAAAATTAATTTATTTATTTTGCTTTTCAATATTAAATTAATTGCTGGTCTCGTATTAAAAATCGAATACCTTTTTTCAGTGTTATTTGTGCTACTTTTTTGTAACAGTATGAAAGTTACAATACTTCTTCCATAAACCGTTTAATAAAAACCAATTTATTTCAATGGTCAGTATGGTTGGTCTCTTATTGCGTAACTCCGTCCAATTATTAATTTTGGTGTAGAAACATAATAAAACTATTAGCAATATAGTACCATAACATAAAAATGCTAAAGATATGCAAGAATGTAAAATAATTTTACCCAAATAAACATTATTTTGTGTATTACGATTTACACGATTTTAAGAATGGAATCAACGTAAAAAAGCTGATGTTACATGAAACAATATGTTAGCGAAACTTGGAAACTCACGAAGAAATTTGGAACAAAATACAAAGGGCAGAAATGAATTTTTAAAATGATATATGTCGTAAGAAAGTTAGATTTTACATAATTCAGGAGAGCATAATTAAAATTAGACATTATAAACAACTGAATAATCTCTGAGGGCACGAGTTCCAATTCCACTTGGACTGATAACATGGATTGGATTATTCCAAGGTCAGGTAATCCTATAGCTATTCTTGGCTTCAATTTTCCAAATAACTAATACTAATTCCATTGACACTAAGTAGCTTAGGAGTTGATATAAAGTCTTTAAGTAATCTACAAATGCAATAAAATACATGCATAACAAATAATTGAATACATCATGAAGACATAAAATAAGAATAAGGAACAATTAAACCACATAATAAAGAGATCATTATGAAACAGAGATGTCGGTAAGCCGAGATATAGGAAGATACCCTTGGAATTCAAGACATTAAGTATACCTATTAGGCCTACTTGAAATGTAAAATAACCACAAGATGGATTCTCTAATGCAGTAGATATTAGCTTCTTTAGAATTGAATTCAAACATTGACCTACTTACTATATTCTGAAAACTCCATAGGACCAAGTCTACCTTGAATTTCAGATTAATACTGCGAAACATGAAAAATTACCTATATCATTTAATCTTTCAAATAAGAAAATTACTTATTAATTGATATTAACTTTTGTGAATATTTTTTACAAATTGTTATTTTTGTGAAGAATCCTGTTTTCTCACAAGTTCGTACTACTTTACGAGACGTAGCTTTAATAATAATAATAATAATAATAATAATAATAATAATAATAATAATAATAATAATAATATTCATGATGAATCTCTTGTCCCTGTGAGAGAGCTTTCAATATCCTCAACTATGGATTTGTTAATTATAGGAATGGAAATAATTTTAATTGTAATTTGACTGCATTACTACTCTCAGTAGAACCTATTTCCTATTTCACATTATAAAATTAAATGCTTATAAGTTGAAACATTACCCTAATGAAAGAGAGAGAATTGTGATATTCAGCCAGTTCCATGAAACGTTATCCCTTTGATCCATTATTTGCATGAGGATTTTGGCATAAAGATCATAGAAAAGTACGCTCTACCAGCACGGGGAATTTAATCCGGCAAGGCGGCTGAAATCCCTTCCCTCAACTTTTATGCAGAATCCTGCCTATGCAGGTGCTTTTTCCACCGAAAAATTCCATGAATACCATCTTCATTAAGCGAATCAGAAATACTTTTTCAAACACCTGATCAATATTCTCTCAATGTACATTACGTAGCAGAACTGTCTCAGCAATGAACTCAGAGATGTGTGGGTGTGCTTAAAGTCTTGGTTTTCCTGAACCGACGCATGCGAAATGCAGTGTTGCCAACTGGATATCACTGAATCCCGAGAGACGGAACTTAAATATAAGCTATTTTCGAGCGAAAAAAGCTACATTTCCATAAAGTACTTTAAAATCAAGTAATTAAAAACTTCATTTATAGATACTGTTAGTTATATACAGGGTGGCCAACTTAACTCTTTCACTTCCGATAGCGTGTGAAATATTTCAGATACACACAAATCGACATTTACATGTTAAATTACATCGAAGGGTACATCTGATACAAGTTATATATTTCTTGTACATACAATAATTTTCAAGATAGGCTATTAGAGTGAACTTTCTTTTTTTTTAATGGGAATCAACTATGTATTGCAAATGTTGCTTTAGCTGTGTCTAATAACAACTGACTACTATACTTTACTGACGTAAGCAATGTCTGACCAAGAATCGAAAAGAGGGAGAACAATTCTGGTTAGAGTTGTGCGTCAATTAAATCACAATTACAATATACCGTGCATTTTAATACTACGAAAATGTTGCACATGATGAAGTGAGATATAAAAGTAGTGAGCAATAAAAAATAAACAACTGTTCTCAAAAAACAAAACACAAGATCTCCGGTGTGCAATCAGATTTCTCGCCGATGTCTTATCGTTCAACTGTCCAGTACAGAACTGAAGAAAGAAGGGTTGTATTGGGTAGTGTACAGTACTATGGATGTGTTCGATTTTCAATTACGTCAACATTATGAAGAATACGTAAAAATTGTTTATGTTTATTCTTACCGGTGGTATTCAAACAGTCTGTAAAGTAGTAAGTTGTTATTAGAGGGAGCTAGCGCAACATTTTCAATACAAAACATAGTTGATTCCCATTAAGAAAAAAGAAAGTTGACTCTGATGTCTTGAAAATTATTTATTGTACAAAAAATACATTATATGTATCAGATGTCCCCTTCGATTTAATTTAAATTGTAATTGTCGGTTTGTGTATGTTTAAAATATTTCACAGCCTTTCAGAGGTGAAAGAGTTAAGTGAACCACTCTGTATACTGTATTACATGTTTTAATATTGATTAATTTAAACTATGATTACCTGATTTAAATCAGGATCATTAGAATCAATGTATGGATCCTCAATGTTCAGTATTAATGAAGAAATACTGGCATTGGCGGCAATATCTCTGCTATTAGATGTATGTGAAGTACTCGGTGACTTGATTCCTCCTTGTATGCAGCCAGAATCCCTACTTTACGCATCACATCTATTGGATATATATATACTTAATCTTTACAACAACTGTTCAACTTTCTTGAAGAAGAAAATACACTTGATAATGTATTTGTGTTTTAGGTTTTCAATATGTCTATAGGCTATATTGATTAAGTGAGTCACATCACCTCAGTTAAAAAGGAAAAGATTTGGGAGGGAAGGATGATAAGCAGGTCATAATTATGTTCTTGCATAATGAAACATGTTTCAAGCTCCTCTCTGTCTATATTATTACGTGCTTACCACGAATAGTTCGAGATTTATATTTATACAATATTAAATGAAGTTGATCTAATATTGGATTAAACTACGCAGCTGACGTGACTGCTAAGCGAAGGAAATTGGCTAGTCATCCCGCTAAGCGGGATGGAATTTCTTTTGCCGCTGAGCTAAACATCAAAAGAGCTACATTTAGCCTTAAAAACCTATATTGGCAACACTGGCGAGGTGTGAGGTGTGGTGGCAACACTAAGGAAACAGAGCAGTGACCTTGAGCAGTTAGTGCCCTTCAACTGAATAGCACTCCAGCTTAGTGTACTGTAGAGAGTGTTTAGCGGTATCCGTTGTCAACGTAACTGAGTACTATAACTGAGTGTGCTAGCGCATCTACCTCTCTGCGGAGAGAGTTATTATGCTAAAGCTTTGTATTTCATCCACTTCTGACAACACTAATTCCTTTTCACACATTTTATACAGTACAGTAACTAAAGGTCCACGATGCTAGTTATATAGTGCGCTATTTAACAGAAATATCACATCACGTGGGCAGAATAGCCCGCTATTTGTAATTTTTTGTATAGAGCTAGAAGCTATCACGAAGATCTTGCAGTACATGTTTACATGTTGCTATGAAATTCGCGCTGGATTTTCTGGCGCAAGAGCGTTCTACTTGACCTTGTAGCACTGACACTCACAGTGTAGACCTAGACGTATTCATTGTAATTATTTTTCCATCTTGACCTAAAACGAATAAAGTGAAAATGTAAAACAAAATGTTAAATAAATTAAGAAATGTTCTTGATTATACTGTATGTCAATTCACAATATCACAACCATTCCTACACCTTATATATCAAGATCATACATAGGCCTACATAAGTGTTCTGCCAATGGGCAGGTCTTCCACTGTAAACCCAGTTTTCTTCAATCGTCCCTATTTTCTGCCTACCTCTTAGTCTCCGCATATAATCCATATACCTTAATGTCGTCTATCATCTGATATTTTCTTCTGCCCCGAACTCTTCTCCCGTTCACCATTCCTTCCAGTACATCCCTCAATATGCAGTTTCTTCTCAGCCAGTGGAACAGCCAATTCCTTTTTCTCTTCGTGATCAGTTCCAGCATCATTCTTTCTTCACCCACTTTCTCCAATCACAGCTTCATTTCTTATTCTGTCTATTCATTTCACACTCTCTAGTCTTGTCCATATCCACATTTCAAATGCTTCTAGTAGCTTCTTTTCACTTCGTCGTAATGTCCATATTTCTGCCTCTTACAATGCCACACTTCACACAAAACATTTCACTAGTCTCTTCCTTAGTTCTTTTTACAGAGGACCGTAGAAGATACTCCTTTTTTTTATTAAAAGCTTCCTTGCCATTGCTATCCTCTATTTTACTTCTTGGCTGCAGCCCATGTTTCTGCTTATAGTACATCCCAAGTATTTGACGGTGTTCACTTGATCTACGGCCTCATTCAGTATTCGCAAGTTTATCTTTATTTTTTCTTCCGACAACCATGGTCTTCGTCTTGTTTATATTTATATTCATCCCATACTGCTCACAGCTGTCATTTAGCTCCAGTAGCATATTCCTTAGTATCGTTTTGTCTTCTGCTAACAATGTCACATCATCAGTTATCATTTACTTACGTTTTATTGTTCTTTAGCGATGTAAATAATAATCATGTTATAATTTATATTGTTACCATTCTTTAGCGATATAAATAATATTCAAGTTATCATTTTTATTTTATTATCGTTATTAGCGATATAAATATTCTTCAAGTTATCATTTATATTCTGTTATCGTTCTTTAGCAAAATAAATAATATTCAAGTAACATTTATATTCTGTTATCATTCTTTAGCAATATAAATAATATTCAAGTTGACATTTATATTTATGTAGTTTAGCGATATAAATAATTTAAATTTAATTTTAGATTTAGAAAACTACAGTTGCATAATTCTAGTGTTAGTATTTTCTTCTTATATTATTACATTATACTATCCTGTAACGCAATACAGTGAAAAGGAACGACGAGGATTTCAGCTTGAGACGTTGACACCTGAATTCAGACGTTCTTTCATCTGAACTACAGAGGCACAAGTAAAGAAGCATAATAATATGCGGCAAAAATGTCACAATCCCTCTCCAAGACGTCCTGATGATTTGTGGAAGCTCGTCCAGGACATGTCCACTCGACTGCAAAATATAATCGAGATTGGGGGAAGATGGACTAAATATTGAATAGTGGCTTTTGGTTTGTTTTTTCAACTTTTAATTGTTTTTTTATGTTTTTATTGGGTTATTTTACGAAGCTGTATCAACATCTAGGTTATTTAGCGTCTGAATGATATGAAGGTGATAATGCCGGTGAAATGAGTCCGGGGTCCAGCACCGAAAGTTACCCAGCATTTGCTCGTATTGGGTTGAGGGAAACCCCCGGAAAAAACCTCAACCAGGTAACTTGCCCCGACCGGGATTCGAACCCGGGCCACATGGTTTCGCAGCCAGACGCGCTGACCGTTACTCCACAGGTGTGGACTTTTAATTGTTTGAATTTTTTAAGGCAGACGCCAGTATGCTTGTTTTGTTTATGACACGAAAGATATTTTTGTTGAGTGTAATATTTTTTCTTTCTTTCCATTTGCAGCCATACTGTCATAATAAATAATAATAAAGTCATGGCTTAATGCATTCATGCATCTGAAGTTAAATAGGCCTACTAAAACAGTCATAAGAGAGACAGCAGCAATTATATTTTCTCTCAATCTTAAAAACAAAAATAAAGATAAAAAAACACTTTGTGGTGTTCGAACGCACGACCTCACGAATAGCAGCCCGGAACACTATTATTACGCTACAAGTGTAACATGCAGCATGCTTTACTTATAAATGTATATAGCAGGCATCGTAGTCCAACAACTTCGTCTGGCTTCGAATTGTAGCGGAGGTACCCGAAGGGAACTTAGTATCTAGAGACCGGCCACTTTTTCTTTTGACAGCTGCATAAAGGACTGGCATCCTTACTGCTATTAATGTCATTGATACTATTAATCCCACTAAGGTGGAAACCTTAACCTTTCGCCATAATCTGGGCCAGTTTGGTCTGTAATGGGATTGACTTTACTTTACCTCACTATAGATATACATAATTGTAAGTGTTAAACATTTCATGAAGTAGCTTCCGGTTCAATTAAAATCCATTAAATGACCAGTACACGAAAGTAATAAGCCTATTATATATTGAAATTTCATATTGGTTAAAAGTCATTTTTTTTTTAATATTTGTTATAACAATTGTGCACTGAATTACGGACGGTTAAATTACAAAATTACATTTTTCGGTTCTGAACGCGTGTATATCCATGATATTCTTGTGAAAGGTTTCTCAACAGTATATGCCCTACATTAAATCCAGACGTTTGCGATGGGCAGGGCATGTAGCACGTATGGGCGAATCCAGGAATGCATATAGATTGTTAGTCGGGTGACCGGAGGGAAAAAGACCTTTGGGGAGGCCGAGACGTAGATGGGAGGATAATATTAAAATGGATTTGAGAGAGGTGGGATATGATGATAGGGACTGGATTAATCTTGCACAGGATAGGGACCGATGGCGGGCTTATGTGAAAGCGGCAATGAACCTTCGGGTTCCTTAAAAGGCATTTGTAAGTAAGTAAGTATATGTCCTACTCTCTCCATAATTCGTTTGATGAAATACTGAAAAGTAACAAACCAAAGATTCTCACTGTTTTAAACTTGATATGTCATATATGTCAATGCGAGAAAGATTGTAATATTTATTTTGTAGTGAAAATATTACTCTATAAATATAATAATAATAATAATAATAATAATAATTGTTATTATTATTATTATTATTATTATTATTATTATTGTTATACGATGAGACGTCGTGACGAAATTAGCATGAGACTGGTCTATGAGAAAAAATTGACTGAACAGATTCCTTGTAACAAAGGAACACTAATCTCTTTGAAACTGTCTAAAAATTATATTAACGACATGTTAAGAACCGAGAAATCTTATACTGATCCAGGAATTTGTAATAGAACAATTCATTTTTGAACAACTTTCCCTTATAACTCTCTCAGTTGATAAGGCAATCATTTTGGACAGAGAAGATAAGCTACAGAAACCAATATTTCCTTTAATTAAAGAAAAAATAATATTGTTTTAAAATATTGTCTAAAGAAACTAATATGACGTTTAGGGAAAATACACCCAGTAAAAATTTAGGAATCAGGCCCTAATATAAGGAAAGGTTACAGAACAAATGCAATGCTTGAGTACCCGAGATGTTACATACCTAGGCCTATATGGGAGAAAAAAGATAGGCCTACTTAAACAAAATTATGTAAATATCTCTGGAGGAATTTATGAACGTTTAGAGAAGAAAAGGTTCCGTCATTTTTTTTTAATGTTGCTGTGTCAGTGTTAATATATGAAAGTGCAGTCAAACTAATCAAAGTAAGGCCAGATAAAGGTAAAGGTATCCCCGTAACATGCCATGAAGGAACTTGGGGGCATGGAGGTAGAGCCCCATGCTTTCCATGACCTCGGCACTAGAATGAGGTGGTGTGGTCGGCACCACGCTCTGACCGCCTTTAACCCCGGGAAAGACCCGGTACTCAATTTTATAGGAGGCTGAGCGAACCTCGGGGCCGTTCTGAAAGTTTGGCAACGAGAAAAAATCCTGTCACCACCTGGGATCGAACCCCGGACCTTCCAGTCCGTAGCCAGCTGCTCTACCAACTGAGCTACCCGGCCGCCAAGTAAGGCCAGATAGCTCGTAAAAAAATACATTAGAGCAGTGGTCGTCAGCACTCGCTGAAATGGGTAACGGAAAAGCAGTGTATCGTAATACGCAGCGTCATGCAGAAGGTCCCTTCTGAGAGTGGAAGCATACCCACCAGCAGTCACGGGTGCACGCTAGTGCAATGTCTTATCCGCGGGTAAGAGAAGCTAGCTCGAGGGTGCACTGTGCTGATGACCGCTGCTTTAGAGCATACAATCCTAGACAAAATAAGATGTCAATAAGAAAGAACTCGAGATAATTATAACCCTCGCAGAACAAACTAAGAAGAAACAATAAAAAGAATATTGGACAACAGGTTATTACCTTCATCTATAAGATACAGAACAACAGAAAAACAATGCGTAGGAATATACGATAAGAAAACGCTGGTGCTGGTGGCTACGGAATAAGTTCAAGGTGAACCTAATCTGCGAAGTGAAGAATAAAATTATTATTACAGAAGAGTGCGTGAAGTAGCACCCATGAGCGTAAAGCAAGTTAGAAACCACGTTGGGAGAATGTAATTATCACCACAGTTTTTTTTTTTACTAATTTCGGCACCGCAGCCTGAGGCTTATTGTGCCTAGACCCACAACTCTACTGAACACACACACACACACAATGCAGGCCCCCCCCCCCCCGTTTACTGGATCAGGGTACCCGGGGGCCACTGCGAGACACCACACATACTGGGACAATGGACAAACAATCAGTCCCCGTGAAGAGGTCCGATTAAATCCCCCTAACTTCACGACCGGGAATCGAACCCGTGCGACCTTGATCAGGAGTCCAGCACGCTACCTCGAGACCAAGGAGACGGACATCACCACACGTTCCTCGTGCGAGGAGTAGCAGAACTTTTTAGGTTGGATTGCCGTGATATTTCTGTGCTTACAAACAGTAGAAAGGAGCAACAGTAATATTGTAGACACAAAAATAAATACGAATACGTTATAAAAATTATATAAAGGAGTTTTTAAATAAAAGGACCTTTTTATATTTTCGTGCAGAAATGAGTATTTTACATTAATATTATTGTTCTACATAAAACAATAGTACTAATAGAGTCGAAAGTAAAAGAAGCAGCTCTAGTGACACTAGTTTTAATAGTAGAATATTAATAGCAATAGAAGAAGACAAAAGGGAATATAAGATCTTCTGAGTAACATTTTAAATTAGCGATCATAACTAAATTTAGTACCAAGTGAATGATTTTAAAATGTTGATATAGAGAATTCCCAGATTTTCTCCCTTTTACTGTTATCAAACAAGAAACTTCACCTTTCTCCTAAGGAGCGTCTCCAATATTTTCGCAATAAAATTTTCATAGCTAATATTTCTGAGTCCCATAACTACATACGTACAAAATACATTTAAAGCTACCGCTTACTAGATATGAACAACGATCGAGAAACCGAGACTAACAGCGCCATCAGTGGTTCTTTTAATATTCTCTTCAACCACCTGATACAAACTACTGAAGCTTCGATTGAATAATATATTTCAAATTAAACCCTTTTATTCTTACTATTATTTTGCAATATTAATTAATAATTGCCATAACAACACTTCTGATTGGTCTGCTAGAAACACTAGGCTTATGATTAATTCTTACACTTTAATTGAGATTTAATTACAAGTAAGGAAGTAATAAGTGTATACAAAGAGATAATAGGTTTTCAGAACTTTGGTTTAAAATGGAGTTAAAAGGAAATCTGAAAATGGAAAACATTAGTTATAAAAAAAAAATAAGATCCAGACGTCCAAAGGAAATAGGCAATTGAAAATACTAAATAGATACGAAGATAGATAACAAGTAGATTAATAGGAAATGAAAAACTCAGCTTATACATGTAATTTATAAACATCAGATACAGAAAAATACAGTACTGTGTGCAATATATTTGAGTTAGACGATCTGTCATGGAGCGGCTTTAGAACACAACTGACTTCCACCAACATATTCTGCGCAGTAAAATAATAAGCGCAAATGGCGCAGGTTCTTTTCTACCTTGCAGACCAGTGATGTCAAAGCAAGCACATTTTTCTGACCTTGACGTCGTGCGCGGGCAGTAAGCGCTAAGTATGGAAAGAGGAAGGGTTGTGTATATAAATAAGCAACCTGTTGGATTAAGAAAACAGTGGTGCACAAACATCAAACGGAACGTGAAATTTTGTGTCGTTATTTTTATATGGCTTCTTTCTGTTTAATATTATCTATATTGTCTGTAAAACAAAAGTACTAACACTGATTTCTTAATATTGAACTTGTGTTTAAAATCTGAATAACATAATAGAAAGTTAAGAAGGAATATTCACTTAAATTTCATAGTAGTATAATATTATACTCTAGCCTATTAAGTGGATGAAACACATCATTAATAAAGAAAGTGATATTCCAAAGAAAGAAATTGAGTATGACATGATAAGTTGGAATTTATGTTGATGGTATCTTTAGCCTTACAAAAGTAATCAATAAACTAATCAAAACAATATTACAGTACAAAGCAAAGTCACCTAGGTACTGTATCTGTTTTAAGTGTAACTAATATTACATAACAAAACTCTTATCGCATTATGCTTTTAAGGTGATATTTGTGAGCAACTTCCTATCATCAGAATATTAAATTATTTTCTCGAAATCTGCTGAAGCTATACAGCTGATATTTTTACAACACATAGGCACGTATCTTTTGCTTATGATGTAACAGTAGTTGCTTTGTTAATTAATTTCCTTACAAACAGTTTCCATGCGAATATTTTCAAAATTTTCAATACACTATCTTCAGTAATACGTATATACGGTATATTAGATTTACGAAAACATTCTGTAAGGCTACTAAATAAATAGGCCTATATCTGAAAATTTCACTTTTCTATACGAAAAGTTGAGAAAATATTTCTTTTCAATAAAAAAATCAAACTTCTGAAAAATGAGCATTAAAATTAAAACTTACATTCTTGTAATGCAGTTATACTTCTCAGGCACATCTAAAAATTAACATGGATACAGTTTTAATAAGTTCTTTTCCCTTTATCTATAGATTGAGTTCTGGCCATCCCTGAATATAGCTCGACCAAGCGGCATTTACCACCTATTTCGTCTGTCTCTCTCTTTCCGCTGTAAAGCACTCAGGCTCTCCTGGGCTCTAAAGCGCGCGCTTGCTCCTGTGGGCATCAATTAACATGCCTGTTGTAGACTTTATAGGTCGCAGCGTTACACACATATACATGCATACGATAAGACACAGACTACAAGAAGCCAACATCTCTGTAACACCAAGTTTCACAGTCCTCGTCACAGATCACTAAAATCATATTAGTCACAATTTGAAGATTAAAGATGGTACTGAATGTTAATATAATATAGCAGAGCAAACGATAGACCATAAAATATTAGAGTTTAAAAATTAGAAAAGGAACGAAATAAGTAAAAAAAAAAAAAACAAAATGTTTCAGTATAAGTCTATGACAAAAACTTAAAAGAAACACCTTATACACCTTGACATAAAATTGATTTTTAACTTTTATAATCAGAGTAAATTCAATTCCCAGTAGGCTTAATTGTATATATTTCAATGGTAATAAAAATGTCAAGACGCTAATAAAACAAAAAACACACGAAAATGAAACCTTAAAAAATAAGAAAAAATTAATTCATCTGAAAAGAAATCTATTATGAATTAGTTTGAAGATTGCTAAAATAAAATATGCAATAACTAGCATATAATATTGCTTCTGAAGTAACTTAACGTGCTGAAAAAATACATACATACATACATACATACATACATTACACACATATACATGCATGCATACATACATACATACATGCATGCATGCATGCATACATACATACATACATACATACATACATACATACATACAGACATACATACAAACATACAAACATATGTAGGCCTATACATTAAGACAAAGCTGCAGTTAATGAAAGAATGTATACCCCTGAACAGTTGCGTCTTCATTAGCTAATGGCTGAGAGCCTCGCAGTCACTGCGCCCCAACACTTTACTAATTATATCGGGATCAAAGAGTCCGCACACCCATACGCGGATAGCGAAGAGGGCGCCCTTAATCTTACACAATTAACACTGAACCGCGCGCCGCCACGGCAAAACACGGAGCGCAGTCCACGCACATTTTCTTGCAACACTGAATACGCATGAGTGCAATTTTAGAGTCTGAGGAATGCTGACTACTTCGTCCATGATTTATTATTATAGGTGTGAATTATAAATATGTCTTCAGTATTAGGCAACTAACATATTAAAAAAGTTAATTTGAGATAAAACTTTTGTTTTTTTTAATTTACGTACACATTCTCTTACAAATTACAAGCTAATTAAGAAAAGTAACGTTACGAAGTAAAGTTCTGTCAAATGATCAAATTGAATCTTTAGAAACCAGTTACTTTTTCACAGTTGCAAAATAATTCCAAACGTCGAAGCTTTCTATCTGCTGTACTTCCTGTAGCCTACAGAAATATATAAAATACATCAACAATAGGAATGCTTTCAACCCACATCAATCCAACGGATTACTGATAAAAAAAACATTGCTAACCAGAAGGTGATATTTCTAGTGAATCACGTTTCTTTCTCCTCTTACCGTCTCTATTAATAATGATTAATATTAGTTATTTACTTATGAACTTATAGAGACGAATAAATGGAAGCTTAAAGAAAATAAGTAGACAGTTGGGCAAGCGTGTTAAAAATTGACTTAGGCCTATATGGTACCGTGCGGAAAATATTTTTAGCAACAGTGAGAAAAGTTATTTTAACACTGACATTCAAATGTGTGCGCCGATTACAATTGACTCATTTTGATTCAGAAACTTACAGAAATTAAATTAGTTGTTTCAACACCTACTTTATTGATAACTACATGAAATAATTATTAAAAATGAAAATTAGTTATAAACATTGGTATGTACTCGGGTATTAACAAATGAACTCTGGATTTGCAGTCAATTGCTGCACTTCGTAGTTTAACTACCGTCATTTCCCAAACTATTATCCTGGAACACATCTGTGGTACACGATACAACCATTCAATGAACATTGTAGAAGCAACTGTAACTACAGTACAGCAAAAAATATAGATAAACGAGGTACTACGTTATGCAGTACAAAATTTGAATGGGTGTATCGTGGACCATAGCTGTATTCTAGGGCCATAGTTCTGAGAAATGACGATACTAGCTGCTTTTAATGTAACAAAGATTGATTATTACGAAGGGAGGGAATATAGCAGTAGAGAAATCAAAGGGATTGTCTGTATACCAGCACGGACGAACGACTGTCTAAAAGTTAATGTAGGAGACATACAATTAATTTATGTTAGTTTGTAGTCAACTGTCTTATCTTTACACGGATAACTAATTCAAGTTTGTAGCATGTGATGCAGTGTATCCCGAAACTATTAAAGATACAGGGTGCAAATATTTGAGAACATTTATCCACAAAATTAGCAGTAAAATCATTAAGAATGTTGTAAATAACTTACATGGCAAACGATAGATTACAAAAGACCATCAGTTTAAACGACGGATTCTATTATTAGGCAAAGAGAAAATCTATTACGCAACCAAGACTTCAGCTGTATCGACGAAATAAATAGGTAAATGTCTTACGTAATTTTTTTCAGACCAAGTACGAGTAGGAATACCACAGAGTAAGAGCAACGCAAGTCTAGCTACGGAGTCAACCTTATATGAAGCAAACTAAATGCTACAACTTGTAATAAGAAATCTGAGAACATGTACACTATACGTTTTTAAAACTGATTTAACAAAATATTTTGTACAGAATGACTGCATGTACTGTACACCATTCATTAATTAAATGAAAAAAAAAAACTACATTATAAAATGGATGTCTATAGACTCCACAAGTGGATAACTTACATAATTTTAATTGTAGTTTCAACCTAACATGTTCTCACAAATTAGCGAATCCTATCATGCGAAGTAGCTACGGAACGTTATGGGCGAACTGAAAAACTAAAAATTCCAGAAGAAGACGGGATACGCAATGAGCAGAAAAAATTGGGCTAAGACTGATGAAACCTATCATAACCTCATTCAACAGAATCTTAGAAACAGAAGAAATAATTCCACAGCAGCGAAAAAGAAGCATAATGGGAACAAAAGGAGAACAAGGAGAACACAAGGATAAAAGTTGGATTAAAAGAAAAATCATGGAACAAAAGGAGACCAAGAAGAATACAAGAATAAAGGTCGGAATACAAGGAAAATCATGGAAATAAAAGGAGAACAAGGAGAATATAAAGATAATATTTGGAAAACAAGAAAAATCATGGAACAAAAGTTGAACAAGAAGAATACTAGGACAAAAGTTGGAATACAAGGAAAATCATGGAAATAAAAGGAGAACAAGGAGAATATAAAGATAACAGTTGAAATTTAAGAAAAAATCATGGAAATAAAATGAGAACAAGGAGAATATAAAGATAACAGCTGGAATACAAGGAAAATCATGGAAATAAAAGGAGAACAAGGAGAATATAAAGATAACATCTGGAATACAAGGAAAATCATGGGAAGAAAAGGAGAACAAGAAGAATACAAGGATAAAAGTTGGAATACAAGGAAAATCATGGAAATAAAATGAGAACAAGGAGAATATAAAGATAACATCTGGAATACAAGGAAAATCATGGGAACAAAAGGAGAACAAGAAGAATACAAGGATAAAAGTTGGAATACAAGGAAAATCATGGAAATAAAAGGAGAACAAGGATAATATCAAGATAACAGCTGGAATACAAGAAAAATCATGGAACAAAAGGAGAACAAGAAGAATACAAGGAAAAAATTTGGAATACAAGGAAAATCATGGAAATAAAAGGAGAACAAGGATAATATCAAGATAACAGCTGGAATACAAGAAAAATCATGGAACAGAAGGAGAACAAGAAGAATACAAGGATAAAAGTTGGAATACAAGGAAAATCATGGAAATAAAAGGAGAACAAGGAGAATATAAAGATAACAGCTGGAATACAAGGAAAATCATGGAAATAAAATGAGAACAAGGAGAATATAAAGATAACAGCTGGAATACAAGGAAAATCATGGAAATAAAAGGAGAACAAGGAGAATATAAAGATAACATCTGGAATACAAGGAAAATCATGGGAAGAAAAGGAGAACAAGAAGAATACAAGGATAAAAGTTGAAATACAAGGAAAATCATGGAAATAAAAGGAGAACAAGGAGAATATAAAGATAACAGCTGGAATACAAGGAAAATCATGGGAAGAAAAGGAGAACAAGAAGAATACAAGGATAAAAGTTGAAATACAAGGAAAATCATGGAAATAAAAGGAGAACAAGGAGAATATAAAGATAACAGCTGGAATACAAGGAAAATCATTTAAATAAAAGGAGAATATAAGGATAACAGTTGGAATATAAGGATGACAGTTGGAATACAAGGAAAATCATGGAAATAAAATGAGAACAAGGTGAATATAAGGATAACAGTTGGAATACAAGGAAAATCATGGAAATAAAAGGAGAATAAAGAGAATATAAGGGTAACAGTTGGACTACAAGGAAAATCATGAAAATAAAAGGAGAACCAGGAGAATATAAGGATAACAATTGTTGTCCTACTTCATAAGAATGGCACCAAAACCGAACTCAACAACTACCGCCCGATCAGCCTAGTACCAAACCTCTACAAATACAGAGTTGACAAAATCCTGACCAAGACACGAACGAAAATACTAGATGTAAACTAACCCGAAGAAGAAGTCGGATTTAGATTAGGTTATAGCACAGCAGACCACCTCCAGACAATAAACCAAATTTTGGAAAATTCAGCGAGTTCAACCGAAGACTGTAGGCCTACGTCGCATTCATTGACTACAACAAAGCCTTTGACTCCGTAGAACACAACAAAGTACTGCACGCACTGAACAAACGAGATGTAGAAGACAAATTCATCAGAATACTGTCCCAAATCTACAACCAAAGCTTTACAAAAATAAAGAGCAAAAGGGAACGAGCACCATTCTGATTAGAAAGAGGAGTAAAACGGGGAGGCCCCATCTCATCCAAACTATTTACAGCAGTTCTTAAGGAGGTTTTTGGCAACTTGAGATGGAACTCAAACCAATGCATAAACATCAATGGGAGAAGGATAACAAACCTCCGCTTCGCGGACATCATCCTGTTCGCCAAATCAGCACATATACTGCAGGAGAAGATAAGTGACCTAAACACTCAAAGTAAGGCAATGGCCTAACAATGAACGGTATGAAAACAAATAATGGCAAACAGTCAAGAAGCCCCAAGAAAACTGGAATGACACAGATTATAATACATCTCAGAATGCAAATACTTAGTACAACACGTAGCCTTCAACAGAATGCCACCCTAGAAGTAAAACGTAGTATAACATCTGCTTGGAAAGCATTCTGGAGTCTAAAATTCGTACTATTAGACATAAAAATCAATCGTAGACTAAGATTCGTGACCCTAGAGACTTGGATCTTCCCAGTAATTCTATATGGATGCCAAACATGGGATCTAACATCAAAACTCAGTGATCCAAGTACTACGTACGAAAGTTGCAAAGGAAAATACAAGGTGTCACTCCGAAAGACAAATCTCAAACGACAACCTACAAAAAATGACCAACATAGCTGACGCAGCAGGACGAGCCAGGATAACAAAGTGGAGGTGGGGAGGCCACGTGGCAAGAATGGACTCACGCTGTCACCATGTGGGACCCACGCATAGGAAGAAAAAGTCAAGGAAGAACAAGACTCCCATGAGAAAACTTGTTAGTGACAACAGCAGGCAACCAGTGATCAAGAATAGCGAAAGGTAGAAAGCAGTAGAAAAAAGAAGGACTTACAGTAGTCTAACAACAACCAACAATTAAGAGTGCAAAAGTGTAAAGATAATAGGACACAAAAACTGAAGTGATAAAGAAATGTAAAGGGACAAAATTTTACCTCACCCCAAATGGCTCACCAGGCGAGAAATAATTAGACAATCCTCTTTTAGGTGAACTTGCTCTTTAAGGGACAAAATATCTCCATTCATTGAATAAGGTAAAATGTCTTTTAACTCAACATCATAAAATATATAACACGATTAAATCGCCAATATAGTGTTCAATATAAATTACATTAATAGGACCTGAACATGTTTTATGTAAGAGCAAAAACGTTACTCCATCTATATATGTAAAATAAGGTGTAACACTGATATATTCACTATTGTGTTAAGTATATAATAAAGAAATGCCTTACGCCTTTCTTGAAAATCCGTTAGCCCTGTGAAAATCGCCGAGCGAACTTAAAATCAGGCCTGTCAACCTACGAGAGATGAGATGGGAACTTAGTAGGATAGCCTTTTCAATCATATTAACAATAATAGTAATAATAATACTAATAATAACAATAATAATAATAAATAATAATAATAATAATAATAATAATAATAATAATAAGAAAAATAAAGTAGCCTACACAATCTTGTTTACATTGTGTAGGCTACTTTATTTTTCTTTTCCATTTGTCTTTAGGCTATGGTTACGGTCAATGTATCTTTTGTGTAAAACTATAGCTCTAGTATATATTTGTAAAATAGGGCTACCCCCATTGGAGATTAATAATAATAATAAAAATAATAATAATAATAATAATAATAATAATAATAATAATAATAATAATAGGAACAAATCATATCAGTGAATGCGAAAGTAATGCGATCATCTCTAAATCGCGGAGCATGTAAATGCAGGAAAACGGGAGTCTTGATCTAAGTGCGTGTGACTCGCAAATTATGCGTGAACACAAACTCATGAGAACAAACCTACAACAGCGATCTGCTTTCGATACAGCTCACCTCTTGGCCGCACAGTTTAGAATGCACTACAGAAATAAAACGTAGGCCTACTCATGAATTTATCATACACCCAGTATCTAGAGTAATAAAAGCAATACATTTTTGCAGAATTTGTGATAATAATAAAATTTGTGGAACTTAAACTGAGAGGATTCGATCCGACATCTGGATGGGACTCCGGTGTGTCTTAGTGGATAGAGCATCGGCACGTAGAGCTGAAAACTCAGGTTCAAATCCCGGTGCCAGAGAGAATTTTTTCTCCGTTTCAATCATCTTTCATCAATAAAATTTGTGCCTGAACATAAAATATATGATCAACTATTTCCATTTTACCACCTTGGTTATGATATGAGAATATTTTCTAGAAGACACAAATTGTAAAATCCTCAAATTTCAAGCAATATGCAGCACCAAGAGTATAACGTAAACAAAATGAGACATACAAAAATTGTATATGTAACCTACTGGTTTTCTCGATGCTATTCTATGGCAAACAAACTTTTCCAAGAACATTACAATAGAATTGAGCAATTCCATCAATGTAAGGAATGTCTCTTGCGGCCCAATCCTATACTGAACAAATGGTAGTCGATGTATGCAATTCATCGGGTAATACTGAACAAAGTACTTTTTGTAATCTGAGTATTATTCCTATTGGAGAAAGGGATAACTAGAATAGAAAAATGAAATTCTTAACTAATGGTACGTCGAAATATGGACACCCTCAGAACGAGGAGGTAATTGTATTACTCTGTGAACTAGTTACAGACCGAGGTGGCCAATATTACGATATTGATTAGAAGAATATAGAGAAAAAGTGAAAGAAAAAATAACATGAACCAAGAGAACGTCAATTATATAACGTCTCAGAAACAGTGGAGAAAGTTTTCTTTAATCTGGGAACAGGTTCTGGTGGCCAATATTACTTGTGATAAAAAAGAATGAGAAGAACACAAGAAAATAAAGAGGAGAAAAAGAAAGGCACTTCCTTCATAAAGGAACAAAGTATAGACTACAGAGTCCAAAAACAACAAGTTAAAGCAATGATTTACCATTTTAAAGTGCAGATGTTAATAAGATACCCATGATAATAACGAGAACTAAAATTATTCAGGAGATATGTATTCGTAAAAATCTTTCCCGTAATCACAATGTCTATAAAATATCTGATAGGATCTGCAGTAATATACAGGGTGATTCAAAACCTCTGCGACAAACTCTGAAGGGTGCTAGACCTAACAATAATTAACCTATTTGTTTAACAACCTATGTCTTTTGACGCGTCGTTTCGAAGTTACCGTTGAAAATGTTTTTGCGCGTGCGGGCGTACGTCTATGTATGCGAATGTGTGCACCCCTGTTTGTTTGTTGAGATGTTTGTAAGGAAGAGAAGGGTTGTTGTTTCTTTACGTTTAATCTTCAATACCTTTTCCTTTGAGTTCAGTGTAATCATCAATTGAGAATGGCTGTGTGTTATGGGAAGACTCGCGGAAACGGAATAAGAGGGTAGAACCGGGATACTTTAGCAATCAGTGTACGCAATTGACTATAGCTTTTACACACTCGGTACTGGGCACATACTGCGGATACAAACAAAGGTAGTAAAGTCTGGTTATGATTGAAAATAAAGTACATGAATACATACAAGGTTCCGTCTTCTTTGGTTTCGTTACCGGCATTACAATGAACAACAAAATACATCCGAAGATTTGCGAACTGAAACGTCCTGCGGCGATCACTCAAACAGTTTTTATATTTTGAGAACGACCATTCAAAACCACAGGATGTCAATGGTGAATGCAAATAATACGACTGGTATTTCGATATTGCACTTGTACACGTTACCAAATACAGTAGAGCGTCTCGTTTAGGCACAGTGAAAACGCAAAGAAATACTGGGTGTTCATTTCAAAGTGTCATGACGTCACTGCTGATGAGTCAGTGATTTGAAGCGAGTTTCAGCTTTTGTATCAGAGAAGTTGCCTATTAATCAAGGCTTTCAATCTGAACTTGAGAACGTGTACGGTATAACTTGAACGTCGTAGTAACAGATGGCTGTCTGTGCGGTCTGTGTGCTACGATAACCTCTTTCGAACTGTGTTTTGCGCGGGCAAGTCATACGCAGGGTATTTGTTATCATAGGTTGCGTACGGAAACAATCCACAACACAAATGAAATGCTCCGTGTCCATGTTGACCGTCGAAATTAATGTCAACAAATACGTAAGTAATCGTCTTAACTCTCTCCACATATCCCGACAGTAAGAAAAAAACTCACCTCAGTACACGTTTCGAAACAGTTCACATTCCTGCCACTACCGGCGTTACCGTACGTATCAGTAAGTACTCTTCTGAATGATCGCCGTACTTGCTAGGCAACTTCTCTGGCACATAAGTAATACACCTCCGCGGAAGTGTAGGAAGATTGAATTCTCTAGGCTCATCGACTAGCCACATGACGGCATACAGCGAGCCATGACACCCTGTAGAAGGTAACGTGTGGGAGAGGACGAGACGTACGATAAACACGAGGAATGCACAAGGTTTTAGTTACAACATTTATGGCGGAGCATTAATTGAAATTATATTTTCAAAAACACACAAAACAAAAGAACACAAATTGCATAACTTTATCATACACACATTTTAAGAAACAAGCAATTGTAATGTTGAAATAATTCAATATAAAAAATCAAATTTTACTACATATATGATGTTGCTTGCAACCAGCATTTTTCATAGTCACAAATTTCATTCTCTGTATGACTAACATAATATCACCGTCTTCTGTGGCCGAATTAACAAAACTATAGTCGCGACGCTGTTATTCCCGGCGTGACTCCTCCTCTTTGCTTACGTCTTAGGAAGTCAAGGCTCTATGAAGTCTAGGTAGGTAGTATCGTTCGCCATTTTTGTTCTTTCGTTACCGAACTACCAGACGAGGGATCTATTTGCCACACCGTTAAACATTATCATGTCGTAGCTCCTATGATAATAAATCAAACGCACTGCAATTCAGCAAATAATTGAGCGGCAAATAACGTCCTCGTGTGCTTTCTGCGAAGGCCAACGAAAGAGCCAAAATGGCGAGCGATTATATATTAAGTACTTATACAGCCTTACGAAATGCTTTACATCTTCATCAGCGAATCACAAGACGCACCCGTTTAAATGTAGCCGACCTGCAACATGATTGGCTGGAGGAAATTAGAGCGACTGGACTATACAATCTATTGGCTTGAAGTGACAACACTATTTCCTAATCATAATAATTATCCTTCTCAAAGTTCAATTTATTCAGGTACAGTACAGAAGACGGTGACATTATGTTAGTCATACAGAGAATTAAATTCATGACCGTAAAAATGCTGCTTGAAAACATCATATAGGCCCTAAGTAGCAACATTTGATTTATACGATGAAAGAGTAATGGAACGGAGAAAAATTCTCTCCGGCGCCGGGATTTGAACCCGCGTTTTCAGCTCTACGTGCTGATGCTTTATCCACTAAGCCACACCGGATACCACCCCGGCGTCGGACAGAATCATCTCAGATTAAGCTCCAACTCTTGGGTTCCCTCTAGTGGCCGCCATCTGCACTAAGTCATAGATGTCTATGAACGAGGACCGAAGTCCACACATGTGCTGAGATGCACTCGTTATGAGTGACTAGTTGGCCGGGATTCGACGGAATAAGCGCCGTCTTAAATCACGAAGTGATTTACGCATATCATATATATTATTTTAATGTACCGAAGTGCATATGATATTTCCATGCAGATATTCTGCATCATCATACGATGAAAAAGTAATGGAACTGAGAAAAATTCTCTCCGGCTCCGGGATTTGAACCCGGGTTTTCAGCTCTACGTGCTTATGCTTTATCCACTAAGCCACACCGGATACCACCCCGGCGTCGGACAGAATTGTCCCAAATCTCGGGTTCCCTCTAGTGGCCGCCCTCTGCACTACGTCATAAATGTCTATGAACGTAGGACCGAAGTCCACACATGTGCTGAGGTGCACTTGTTATGAGTGACTAGTTGCTCGGGATCCGACGGAATAAGCGCCGTTTAAATCACGAAGTGATTTACGCATATTATATACAATTTGATTTCTATATTGAATTATGTGAACATTACAAATCCTTGCTCGTTAAAATCTGTATATGAAATGTTATGCAATTTGTGTTCTTTCATTTTGTGTGTTTTTGGAAAATATAATATCAATTAATGTTAATTGATATAATTAATTATAACTAAAACCTTGTGCATCTCTCGTGTTTATCGTACGGCTCGACCGTCCCCACACGTTACCTGGACTTTTTTTACGTTTTCACTATGCCTAAACGAGACGATCTACTATACATGTAAACATTGTGACAAACAATCTCGACACTAACGTCAGACAACTGTTCACTATGACTGCGCACAAATCTCTGCTGGCTTAGGTTCGGTCCCTACAGCGCGCAACGGGACGGTTGACATGTCATTTTGCGTTCTTAACAAAATGTACCTACGAGAGTAACGTCACATGTCTAAACTGCGTTGTGCATCAATATATTGCCGCCGTATAGGTAGTCTAGTGATAATGCTAGCGAAATGAAACCAAAGTCCAGCGCCGAAAGTTACCAAGCATTTGCTCTTAATAGGTTGAGAAATAGCCGGAAAAACTTCAACCAGGTAAATTGTCCCAACCAGTATTTGGACTTGGGCCCACTCGTTTCATGGTCAGGATGGCTGACCGTTACTCCGCAGCTGTGGACTCCTGCCCTGTTGTGTTGAACTGAATTTTGCACCGCAAAGTAAATGTTTCTAACTTATTTTAGAAAAGGATTACTTGCCTAGGAAAATACCTTCATTCAAGGAGTAGTTTAGTAACTTCTAAAGAAAAATAATTAACCCGAACAAGATTAGAATTCCATTGACTTCACAAAGACATGAATGCATCATGAGTGAACTAATGATCCTAAAGATACCTTCTCTACAGACTACCATGTATTTGAAGAGTCCACTGCAAGAATAATGGATGTCACTTGGAATACATTTTGCAGGAGAAGCAATTGAAAGTTTGAAATGCTTAGCGCTCAAAGCTTAACTGAGGTAGGTTTTCCGATCATTACTGGACAATAGGGTGTATCGAAAAAAAAACTTTTCTTGAAAAATGAAGGTGGCTAGTGCGGAAAAGTTGCTATTTGTGGCAGAAAGAACGTAGAAAAAAAGAAAATACTAATTCGACAATATCCTGTGTTTCCGCATCAGCCCTAAAGTTTTGCGAGCTTAATGCTCTATGTCTCTTTTCAAATTTTGTTTCGTAGTGCAACTCTTCACATATATATATTTTTTTTTAAATTTACACTAAAAAATAACCCAGGGCTCACTACGAGGAGTTGGTTGCACTTCCAGCCCCATCCCTCGACCCACCCTTATTAGTATACCCAGTGTCAAATGTTGATATACGCTGCATACTCAGACTTCGTTTCGAAGCATGGCATTTCTCAGCTGTGCATACTAAATTATGTGAAGGTTTACTAAAGCTCACATACAAGTGGAGAATCCTGTAAGTAGTTCTAAGTCATCGAGATTGAACAACTGGCCCTGGTTTCTTCCTTCAGGCTCTATCGGACAATGGCCAGAATGAACAACTTGGTAGATCCCCAGAATATACTCGTGGTCAGTAGGCCTACTAAGATCGGAGATACGTTCCACGTTAATTTTGTGGATCCAGGATACTTCAATAACTTTGAAATTCGCCATGATATGTCTCACAATGGAGTAACTCTTCTCCGATACGTCCAGAACGTGTTTCTGGACCTGTAGTGATACCAGCAAGATGTTTCATGAGATAGCGGTGTCGAAATTCATTTACATGGAGAAGACAAATTATTCGTTTCAGTGGCCTGCCGATTTCCTTTTCGATGTACACCATCGATCCGTTTTTTCTTCCTGTATTTGTAGAGGCTCCATCATAACCAAGTGCTGCTAGGGGCGGTACATCTAATTTACATGCCTTTAAATATTTAAGCACGGCTCTTCAAATCTGATATCCATGTCCAGAGAAAGGGGAGACATGTCGAATATACTTTGAATATGGTTATTCTAATAAAGTTATAATTATGCTCCTCTTCGTTTTCTTGGCGATATAATCCGTTGTCCTTTTTCTCCTGTGTTAGTGCCTTGTCCTTACGACCATCAAAATATTCTGTTCGAATGAACTTATTATTAGATGTTTCTTCTTTCTGAATTTTATCTCCAATCTTAATTTCCCTCGTGACCATCTAGTATAAGATTCTTATTGCTAGTAGATATTATTCTCGCGCTTGTAGCATAGCTGTCGCAATTAGAGCCACATCTCTCTTCGAGGTGCCTATCTTCAGCAGCCTTCAGATAATTTTGGTAGAGGCAAGCGAGCCTAAGCACCAGAAGGCTTTGATTCGAAGTCCGAATACACACTCCTTCACTGCTGTTCCGAGTGGTGCGAAGGCGAAGACTCAGAGCTTGTAACTGATGTCTATTTTTCTCTTCCTCGGAATTCAAGCCGCACTTCTTCAGATCGTTGGCGAATGGGCCTCTTCGCTTTCCTCTCTTCACTCTTAAATAGTGTCTTCGTCGTCACAATGTCAATATTATCATTAATCATATTTCGTTAATTTCTCTATTTTATTAGAAGAATAGTTCTATCGATGGAAATTTCCTACTTCACTCACATTAACAGAGGCTTTCCGGGTCCGGGCACTTACAAGTGCATATATAAAAAAATGTTCGACCTTTATTAATAAAAGCTTATTCATGCGCCCTTGAAGTTAGCCCACTTCGTTAGTACGATTTCAGAATATTCTGATATTTACTATGATACTATTTCATCTTTTCCACTACTCTACGATTGCTGATGGTAGGAAGGCTTGCTGTTTTTCAAACCTCGATAAGTCTGTCGGCAGTAACATGAGCGAGGTCTTTTACTGAATGGTGTTTTCCACCTAGTTCGCTTGTCTTTAAATCTCTGATCCAAAGAAAATGTATTATCACATCTTTATAGATTGGAAGTTGCGACTCTCTTATCGGTCCTGGTATATCAACAAAGGACTCAGAAGTACGGCAGTACGAAATTATTTTTTCCACTCATGACAACACGATGCATAAGAACTATTGCATGTACCACTAAACCACTGATATGATACACGATTTCACAGAAACAACAGCGATACAAACCTGGCCAGCATAGCCTACGAAATACGACTACTGGGCAGATTCTACCCTGACTGCCAGCATCCCTCTCTTCTCTCATTCCACAGGAAGATACTGGTGCAAGGTTCTTCTCTCCTTGTACTATCTTTGCTAACTTTTAAAAGATCTGGTTAACGAGGGGTAGCTGAATAGGTATGCAGACTGTCTTTATAATAATTTGTACAAGGTGCGTTATAAATTCGAATCTTCAGTATTAATGCGGAGACACAAGATATTGATTAAATTTAATTTTCTTTCTCCTGCAGTCTTTCTGCCACAAGTCGCAACTTTTCCACACTAGCCACTTTCATTTTTTTTTTTCAAAAAAAAAAAAAAAATCGATAGACCTTACTGGACAATGACTATCAGTGTTAATGTCATATAACTCTGTATGTACATTTTATATGTCTTTAAGCTATGCATTGACAGTCTTGGTTCATTTTCGACAAGAAAGTGACATCCATCATTCTTGCAGTGGACTCTTCAATTTTAAAGAAAATTCTTCTACAGGCAATAACCAACGACTATCAAGTCAGTTAGAGAGAGAGAGAGAGAGAGAGAGAGAGAGAGAGAGAGAGAGAGAGAGAGAGAGAGAGAGACAAACTTGCAATCCATTCCGTTTTGATTCGAATGCCATTTGAATGTGATATTTAGGGAAATACTCTTGTATCGACCAACGCCTGGTTAAAGCAAGAGTTGGACACTGAATATTTCATATGAGTACGCCTCAACGGAGCAAATAAATAAAAATTTCTGGACTCATATTGTTATAACTAATTTTCCTTCTCTACTTACGAGAAATTCAGTACTGAAATTTTGGCCAGTATTTTTTGTTACATTCTGTATACTCAGTGATTCATATCATAAGTATAAATATTAGATGGGTGTATATGTAGAGTATCAGTACAAACAAGGCTAAATCATCTGACACTACTTTCATATTTGTGTAGCAAAGAAGCAGTAACAAACTCAATACCAGCTGTAAGTAATTCCTGTCAAGATGTTTACGTGGTCTTCGCCTAAGAGATTTTGTAACATCACCAGTTCAATTCATTCCGAAAACTTTCAAAACTTGGTCCAATTCGTCGCTACACTTCAGCTCTATCCGAAGTGTCAGTGATGTACACTAGTGACTTCAGCTGTCTCCACAAGAGGTTTCATGTTCGGTGATACCGACGGATCCTCCACTACGTAACCATTTTACTGCAGCTTAACTCTGGAATACAGTATTTTTAGATAATATACTTTAGGTCGTTTTAGTCTTATTCTTACTGCGGCATTAAATCCACCTTTTATTTATAATTAGGAGAGCGCAGGGTTTTGGTACGCAGCGGATTAATGGTACGCTTCTAAGTTTTAGAATATGTCAGCACTCTATAGCCGTGTTCGATGAGTTAGTCTAGCGCAGCCCTGCACTAGGTTTCCGCTCTCCGAGTCGACTCACAGCTCTCGAGCGGAATGCAGATCTTGGCTGCGCTCTGTATAAGGGAGGACTCGTATAAAATGTACAAAAAAAGTACTAGTACGAGTGTTCATGACATTAATTCCCGTTCAGTGTCTACAAAACTATCTTGGACTATTATTAATTAATAAATAAATATTTATTTAACAGAAATAATAGAAATTCTATAGCTACTTAAATATACAATATCATTTTCTTATATTTTTATTTATCAGTACTTCAAGACGGAGTTTTATGCTGTTGGCAGCTGGAAGGAGAGTACTAATAGTAATGAAACGTCAGTTACAGATGTTCGATTCCTGTCTTTATTAAAGTTGGTTATACAAAACAGTTGCTCACAAATATTAATGTTGAACCAAACATAGCAATCATTTTCACAGACAGCCTGTGTAGTCGTGGATATTATTGCTGAGGTTTCGTATTGTAAATTTCAACCAGGCTAGTAGTATTATTCAAACGGTCTTTACCCCTTAGATCACATTGAAAATCAATAAGTTCAAACTGTAAAACGTTAAATGTCATGTTTTATTTAACGACGCTCGCAATTGCAGAGGTTATATCTGCGTCGCAGGTATGCCGGAATTTTATCCCACACGAGTTCTTTTACATGCTAGTAAATCTAATGACATGAGCCTATCGCATTTAAGCACACTTAAATGCCATCGACATGGCCCGGAATCGAACCCGCAACCTCGGGCATGGAAGGCCAGAGCTATATCAACTGCGCCAACCAGGCCGACCTGTAAATCGTATGACACTGTTTCAACTGGTGTTAAAGGCATTTATTATGATAACTTTAAACTTTTTTCCAATTAAGACAAGTTCTTGGAACCTAGAATTAAATTCATTTTGAATTTCAATTAATATTTGCACATAATCGTTTAACATGACTTCATCACGAGGAGTTTCTATCGTTCGAAAGTGAGACATATTACCTTCCTGAAACTGACTTACGAAAAGTGTAAGTTTACGACTGGAATCCCGTAATTTATTCAATATATCAACAATGAGCTGGCCTTTTCCCTAAAGAGAGATATTTAAATTGTTGAAGATCAATAAATTCTAACGTACTCTACCTCATATGTGATAATGCAACTTTCCACTACTGAACCTTTTTACTGCGATCTTCACCAACAAAACCATCGTATCTCTATGTGTGGGCTAGTAATGACGCATTATATTACGCTTTCCTCTTTCTTTCAAACTTTGTGGCAGATAAGGCACTGAGTATTGACGCCAGCTGCTGTGAAAAAATAAGCATTTTCCCATAATATATTGAAAGAATTTGCCTGATGATCATTTTTCCGTCTTTTAGATTCCTCCAATATGTAACCGTAGATAGGTAAAGTGAAATAGCTACTGACAATACACACCACAGCAAATAGCTGCTGGACTATCCTCTACCTATAGCAGGGCTATGTCATTCCGACGTAGCTTTCCGGCGAGCTGTTAGACGGCTCTCCTGCTCCGAAGGAGCGGCCGCGCTCAATTAGCGCCGTTTGTGCAGGCCTGGTCTAGTGGCAACATCGAAACATCAATCTAGTCGAGTGTGAGCGCTGTACTGTTCATTCAAGCGCTTCCGCTCTGTCAGTCGATTTTTCTGTAGTTTTCTGTAAATTTGTGGCTTCATTGTGTTTGAGGTAAGTAATATGCATCTGAATGATCAGGATTTTATGTAATGTGTCCTAAAAGTGCAACTAATTACCTTCTAACTTGAGTATAAAGATCTTCTGTTACTTCGCTTCCATGACCATTCAAAGCTGAACTATTCTAATGGTGACAGTTGGGATATTCGCAAGCGGTTGTGCTTCCCAATACTCCTTCTGCATTCTAACATTCAATGAGAAAAATTACTTCAACAGGTAGTGCCTGTTTTGTGGTTAATTCGGTGAAGACAATGGATCCTGGTATCGTTGTGTCATGTGTTTAGGATGGGTTCACTCAGATCGCAGTGGTGCTGAAATTCCTCAAATTTCATTTGTAACTTTTTCCAACCCACATCAAAGAAAATTTAGTGTTAGGTTTCTCTAATTTTTGCATATTGTTTTAAAATGTTGATTCTATAACTACTAATATATATTTCAATTGCATTTTATCTCCGTACTACTATTCCAACTGTATGCGTTCCATTTTTCCCACTTAGTTATATAATGGCAAGCATTACAACTTTTTCGTTATCATCAATGGAAAAGAATTATGTTCGAAATACATTATTTAACTTGTAAATATCTTAGAAGCTAATTGTTATATTATCTCCGAAAGTTTCAGTGTTACATTAAAAATTATCTTGGAATTTTTAACAATAGGAAGTTAGTGCGTGCAATTAAACCACTCTCCCCTACTTATGAATTACCATGTATATCTTCTCATTAAAAAAAAATGTTATGTTATATCCGAATTAACCTAAAGTGACTAGTGTAACATGTAGCTAATCGGCGATGTACGCAATAGAAAAGGAACTGGCTACCCTAACCCATTATCTCCTGGCCTAGTTGCCTCATAAGTGGTGCTTTTTGGTACCACTTGTGAGATTCAGACCTGTCT
The DNA here is from genome assembly GCF_040183065.1 of Periplaneta americana. Lineage (NCBI taxonomy): Eukaryota > Metazoa > Arthropoda > Insecta > Blattodea > Blattidae > Periplaneta > Periplaneta americana. The sequence goes on along the minus strand of NC_091124.1, from coordinate 97,234,858 downwards.
TCGAACAGTTGACTAAACAACAATAACAACTGTCTTTGATGAAGGGCTTCAAGAATTAATATTATGCCATTTATCGCCCAAGTTCATTTTCGATTATAAATAATTCAGCAGTTGGTAGAGTTATGAAATGTACTACTACGAGTAGTACTAGTACCAGTAATACTAGTATTAGTATCACTACCATCACTATCATTACTACCACTAATACTAGTATTACCACTACTACTACCACCACCACCACTCTTACTGTACTACCAATACTACTTCCACCAACAATACTACTAGTACCCTCACCAATACTATTACTACTGTCACCATCAATACTACTACTTTTACCACCAATACTATTACTACCAGTAACACAAGTACTAGTACTGTCACGGTCAATACTACTACTACCAGCACCACAAATACTACTACTGTCACCATCAATATTTCTACTACCAGTACCACAAATATCACTATTGTCACCACCAATACTACTATTACCACTACCAAAAATACTACTACTGTCACTACCAATACTACTATTACCACTACCACAAGTACTACTACTGTCACTACCAATACTACTACTATCAGTACCACAAATACTACTACTGTCACCTCCAATACTACTACTGCTACCAGTACTACAAATACTACTGCCAACACCAATACTACTACTACCAGTACCACAAATACTACTACTGTCACCACCAATACTACTACTGTCACCACCAATACTACTACTATCAGTACCACAAATACTACTACTGTCAACACCAATACTACTACTACCAATACCACAAATACTACTACTGTCACCACCAATACTATTACTACTACCAGTACTACCACTACTATCACAAATACTATTACTATCACCCACTACCACCTACTACCACCACCATTACTACTATTAAATGGAGCATTAATACGAGTAAAGTAGAGCACTGAGCGCTGAATTTATTTCTCTCCCAGTTCATTACATTAACTACCAAAGTAATGAAACACTGACGTTCACTATTTGGATACAACAGTCAGCGAAATTAAATCAAAAACAGTAAAGGAAGCATTTAGAACTGGAATGAAATAACGCAGATAGGTACAAACTAAAAATTTCTGTTGTCACGATATTGGACAGAGCTGTCGAAAATTACAAGCACGACAAAATGTTTTGTTTCTGAACCACTGCCGCATTGACAGTCAAATTGGTGTGGCGAATTGACAGTTCGTTTATTGGGGAAAATAACCATCCCGAGTTTAAATGGAATTCACGTAATGAATCAGTCAAGACTGTCAAAAAAGCGGAGCGCGAGAACATATACAAACTTAATAGTCAATTAAAACGCAAATTCCAGAACTGATTACATTTTACTTGCTGAATGACAAATGAAACTGAAGTGAGGGAGGAGGCGAGGGACCGCGCCTCATCAACAGCGGTGTCGAGCTCGTCTGGGAGGTCACAAACATCAGTTAAACTATTATTTAGCTGATGTAAAATTAGAATTAAAGTGACTGTAAAAATCAAATTAAACAAGAGAAACACGAGCCCCTTCCTCTGCTAGTTCGTCTACTTCAGAATGTAATTTCATACATTTAATTAAATACTGGAGCAGATCGTCCACTCATCGTTTGACTGGCTCCCGTTTATATAGGTTGTTGTATAACAGTGGAATATTATGTGTATATCGGTACTGTAGAAATCAGCATAGAACTGAAGCGTTCTGTGATGTTTTTCTAAGAATATATTGAATCAGATTACAATACAAAGAAACCAGTAGCAAACAATGCAAAGTGAAAGAAAATCTCTTCAGCACATTGTAACAGTAAATAACCGTGTTCATAATAGAGGTTTGAAAAGAGACGTGCCCGTTAATATAACACAAATGGTATGGACTTCACGCCATCCCATAGGTATAGCCTAAGTCCAGGAGTTAATATGGTGATCTCAACATTACTTAATAATCCGTGGCGCTACAGCCCGTGAAGGGCCTAGACCGACCAGCCGGCTGCTGGCCTCACGCCCACATGCCGAGGCAGAGGTGGACGATCATCCAACCAGAATGGAGGTATCGTGTGGTTAGCACGATGAACCCCTCTGCCGTTGTAGCTAGCATTCGCAACCGGATTTCGCTACCTATCGTAGCTCTCCAAGTGCATCACGATGCTGGGTGGGCACCGGTCCCATACACTGGCCCAAATTTCATGAGAAAATTTCTTCCCCATGAGGACTCGAACCAGTGCGTATTCCGTAACGCGAGACCTAGGCAGGATGTCTTAGACCGCGACGCCACGGCGCGGGACCAATATTACTTAAGTACTTACTTAAAAATGGCTTTTAAGGAACCCGCAGGTTCATTACCGCCCTCACATGAGCTCGCCATCGATCCCTATCCTGTGCAAGATTAATCCAGTCCCTTTCATCATATCCCACTTCCCTCAAATCCATTTTAATATTATCCTCCCATTTACGTCTCGGCCTCCCCAAAGGTCTTTTTCCCTCCGGCCTCCCCACTAACATTCTGTACGCATTTCCGGATTCGCCTATACGTGCTACATGCCCTGCCCATCTCAAACGACTGGATTTAATGTTCCTAATTATGTCAGGTGAAGAATACAATGAATGCAGTTCTGCGTTGTGTAACTTTCTCCATTCTCCTGTAACTTCATCCCTCTTAGCCCCAAATATTTTCCTAAGAACCTTATTCTCAAACACCCTTAATCTCTGTTCCTCTCTCAAAGTGACAGTCTAAGTTTCACAACCATACAAAACAACCGGTAATATAACTGTCTTATAAATTCTAACTTTCAGATATTTTGACAGCAGACTAGATGACAAAAGCTTCTCAACCGAATAATAACATGCATTTCCCATATTTATTCTGCGTTTAATTTTCTCCCGAGTATCATTAATAATTGTTACTGTTGCTCCAAGTTATTTGAATTTTTCCACCTCTTCCAAAGATAAATCTCCAATTTTTTAATTTCCATTAGGATTGGTAATTCATAACCTATCCATCTCCTGGTACACATTAAGACAATGTTATTAATAGAGCTTCTCTTCAAATACGTAGGAGCACTAACGTATTGAAGCCATAAACCGCCTCCTGTAATTTGAGTAACAATTTGTGCTGTGTATTACACTTTCATTTCATAATAGCTATGAATAAAGCATTTTCAAAATACAGCCTACATGACCTTAGAGAAGTACAGTCCGTCGCAGCACTTACGGAACACGTTGCATAATCTTAACCGCTCTTTGTTGTGAGCTCTCGTATCCGTCATGCAATTCACTAACTCCATTTCCTGATATTTTTTTTATTTACTAAAAAATTGCAGCTCAGTTCATCAATTTTTCTTCTGATGCTAATCATGAATTCTCAAATAAATAATTTCACAAAGAATAAAGTCGTCAATTTGGAGATATAATTTTGTATTTATCTGATATTGTCTTCATCAAATAATTATTTTTCGTAATACGAATGAAACATGACATCAAATGTAATTGAAAACCATTAAAATTTTCCAAAATATTTTATTGACTACTTTACTTCTTTAGAATATATATTTGCATACGCCAAATTGATTTACTTCAATTCTATTACAAATATATTTAAATTTTATTTAATTAAGGAAGGAGAGCAGTCAAGATTATTTCTTCATTAAATAATTAATTTTTACAAATATACTGGTTACAAATGTATAACTTTTTCTTCTAAAGTTAGCTCCCTGAATGCAGCGGAGAAGAATTTTAATAGTTATGTGTTATATAAATATTCAGTTTACTTTCAAATTCATTTTTTCGCAAGTTTATTTTACCTGATCAATATCAACTTTTTAATGCAAAATATTAATCAATCTGGATGAAAATTTTGCTACAAGTGTTGATGGGAAGCTGCATGTTCCTATGCGTTTATTTTGTAAGAAATGCTGCTAGCTTCTTTTATTAATATTTGTATCATGAATTATAGAAAAAAATAATAATTTTAAAAGTTCAAAGAAATGTTTGAATGCGAATAAATGAGATATTTCATAAAACGAATGCACAGAAATATTCATTTATGTATTGTGAACGTAATAAAAAAGAAAGTAAGCTGAAAATTGGGATCTTGTACTAAAAACTTGGGTTTGAAATTATTTCTAAAAAAAATTAAAAGTCAAAAAGATTTGGGAGTTCAACATTTGGATTTTGTTAGTCTTTACATAGTAAACACGCTCTCAAAATTTAGTTAAAAGGATTAGGAAAAAAGTTGTCGTTTTAGTGGAGTGTTCCCTTAAAACTGCTAGTACAAAAGTGACAGACTATCCAGCGATACACTAAAGGAGTACTTGGAACAGGCTTTGACGCAGACAAGGAAAATAAAATTATATTGTTCACTCACTTCATGGAAATACTGAAAGCATGTAATATAAGCTTAATTAAAGAACAGGTTGCTGCTGTGTACATCTATATTGGTACGTTGAGATTAATTCTCTATAATGTTTGCTGCTCTCTGCTTTTAACCTCTTGCTCAGAAAAGTTATACACAATATTGTTATCAGAAGCAAATCTCTTTTGTGTCTGGTCTATTCCCATATAGATAGATACAGTTTTGAGTTAATGTATTACTTCAGAAAATATTTACCTTTAGATAGTTACGCCACAGGTATAGAAGGATCATCCAATGTCTTGACGTAAGGTAGGTGAACCAAAGGTGCCAGGAGTAAGCTTCGATTTTTTTTTGTTTTTGTTTGTTTGTTTGTTTTTTTTTTTTTTTTTTTGTAATTTTGATGTGAGAAAAATTCCTGCAAGAATAATTTGGATTCCTCTTACCATTGTTGACTGGAATGTAATGCGAATATCTTAATTACTTTTTTCAATGGCATATTGGTCCGTTAAGTTCAATATTAATTAAAAGAAGAATGTAATTCAGTCAATACTTAACAGTAAGAAATACATTAAAATTATGTTATAACAAAATTAATATTACATATATACAGGGGGTTTCAAAATTACGGGGCATAACTTCAGGTATGTATTTCCCACATGTAGAAAATCAAAATAGTTCATTACAACATGTGTCCGGAAATGCTTCATTTCCGAGTTATGGCCTTCACAACATTGAAATTCACGGAACGTTTTTCTTTCCGCAGGTCGTTGTCATTACAGAAGATGTTCAAAATGTCCACCTCCTGCTTGAATACAGACCTCACTCACATCGATGTCTCATTGACCTGCGAACACGATCCCAAACTCCAGGAGTACTGCGTATGTCCTCAGAACATGCCACAATTCGATTCCGAAAGGATTCCAAATCAGGCACCGGAGACGAATAAACCAATGATTTTAAATGGCCCCACAAATAGAAATCGAGAGAGTTCAAATCAGGTGAGCGTGGAGGCCAAGCAATTGGGCCACCTCTACCTATCCATCGATCAGGAAACCTTCGATCCAAGTACCGGCGAGCAGTACGACTGAAGTGTGCAGGAGCGCCATCATGCAAGAAGTGAATGTGTCGACGATTGATGGAGTGTCTTCTAAAACAAGAGGTATGGTGTTTTCCAGGAAGTTTGTGTACGCCTGCCCCGTAAGTCTGTTTACAAGTACATGGGGTCCAACTAATCGATCACCAATGATACCGGCCCACATGTTGAGGGAGAAACGCACCTGGTGAAGAGATGGAACAGTTGCACGTGGGTATTCATACGCCCATACATGCTGATTGTGGAAATTTGTTATGCCATCTCGTGTGAACTGTGCTTCATCTGTAAATAATACTAAGGCAGGAAAGTTCGGATTTACACCACACTGCTGCAAGAACCACTGACAGAACCTAACTCGTGCAGGGTAATCTGCTGGTGACAGTGACAGGGCCTGTACACGTTGCAAATGATAAGGATACACTTGATACTCTTTCAACAGTCTCCAGACAGTCGTATGAGGAACATTGACTTGCAACGCTACCCTTCGTGTGCTGATAGGAGGAGTCATGTTCACAGCCTCCAGAATCTCCTCCTGTACTTCTGGAGTTGTAGATCTTGGTCGTCCCCTTCCCAAACTAGGAGAGTTAAATTTTCCATACTCACACAGACGGTAATGGAGACGTACAAATGTCTTCCGATCTGGACATTGTCGCTGTGGGTACCTCTCCTAGTACAAACGACGAGCCAGCGCAGCATTGCCGTCCGCCTTACCGTACATGAAGTGTATCTCTGCCAGCTCTTGATTTGAATACATGTCGCACAGTCTAACGCCTACACAACACTGAATGTAACCTTCGCCTCGGAATGAACTATCAGAGTGGCCTCTTAATGTCTCCTTTGACGGCAACGACCTGCGGAAAGAAAAACCTTCAGGTGAATTTCAATGTTGTGAAGGTCATAACTCGGAGATAAAGCATTTCCGGACACATGTTGTAATGAACTATTTTGATTGTCTGCATGTGGGAAATACATACCTGAAATTATGTCCCGTATTTTTAAACACCCTGTATATGTATTTTTTTCTTTAAATTTTAACGACAAACGTTTTCGCCAATTATATTGGCATCTTCAGATCGAATGAATCATGTTAACAAAATGAACACTTGGTCTTAATTAGTTAAAATAATGTTAAAAGCAGGATATGAAATTAAAACAGTTAATAAAATTGAGTAAAGCTACTATCAAGTTGTATGTAGAAACTGATGTATAGTAGAAAGCATGTATGATGAGGGGGACGACAAGACCTCTTCTAGTATTGCGGTAGCAGTTTTAAAATCAGATTAAAGATGCTACAAATAGGGCGGTCGTGTTGCCGAGTAATGGTGACAGGATAAAGCCCTGTAATTAGCAAAGGATGGTATGAACAAAAGTGTTTGAAAGTATTATTTAAGATCGTATAAAACTTTACTTACAAGAGTTGAAAGAGTTGGCTGGAGTTCATGAGAGCGGTGGCACGACTGACCTTTACATTAAGAAATAGCTTACAAAGAAAACTGCTTACCCGACAAGACTAGTAGATGATCGGAAGTTACTTCTGTATAATCTTAAACAGCGGGTTATTTGAATTTGGATATTGTTCATTAAGCAGATGGCTATTGTTACTATTAGAGTGAGTGCTAATGTATAATTCTTCAGCAGCATTCATATAATATCAATAATTGAATAATTATATACATTTTTGATAATTACTTATCATCAATAATTATTCACCCTTATTGTTAAAAAGTGGTGCTGCTCCCTTTCATTGATTATTCTTAGCAATACATTACTGTCCAAATATTGAAATAGCATTTTCAAGAACTGCTCATATAATTGTGATCATTGATAATTTTTAGAACCTGCAAAGCATCTTCTATGCCCGTGAGATCGTGATTTTGGTTGATAAGATGTGCGGCAAATTTTGATTTATTCCTATTGAATTTAAAGTCCGAAACATGTTCTCTGTAGCGAGTGCGAAAGATCCTTTTAGTTTGGCCTGCGTATTTGCTGGGATAATTTTTACTTTGCAATAAGTAGATCCCACTATTGGCAAATTTATTGTGATTTCATAGGTTATTGGGAATAATATTATTCAATTTGTTATTGGTACGGAAGGACACGTTAATCTTCGTTTGTCGTTAAAATATATGTAATGTTAATTTTGTTATAACATAATTTTAATTTATTTCTTACTGTTAAGTACTGACTGAATTACATTCTTCTTTTAATTAATTTCTTTAACTTTGGTGTTATTATTTTAGATTTAAAAAACAGTGCAGGCGGGACAACCTTGGGTACGGGTGAACCAAATGCCTTAAAATAATTCTCTAGATTCTAAAAAACTCATACTTATTTTGCAGGAAACTCCTTTTATTTATTACTGCTAACAGAACACTTTCTTTGTTGGTTTCATATAGACACAAACAACACACATATTTGAATAATTTATTATATAAATATTATTCAGGTCTGCTTCACAGGGAGCTTTACCTGAAAGCTAGATTTGCATAACATACATATTTGTTTTTAAATATCACACGCTGTCTTTCAATCGGTGTCTGACAGAGGATGCATACAAAACCTGGAATTTTGCTATTCTTCTCGGCACTAGTGATATCTATGGGCCCGTTTGTAGAGTCGAGATGAGTAACTGCAATTTGAAGGCTCTAGCATTGGACAAAAATTTGTTGCTTCAAGAGGAACTCATATATATAATCATGCATTCACAAATACTTTTTCTTCTTCACTCCGAGATAGACAATTTTGACTGCTTTGACTTCAAGGATCGAGCCGTTGTTTGTGGGCCTTCTCTGATCTCTTCATCCTGCTAGCAACTAACAAAATATAACTGAAAGGAAATGAGACGTCGAGCTTCCGGTCTGTATTCAGGCAGAATGTGGGCATTTTGAACAGTTCTTCTAAGGAAATGTAAACAGAAAGCATCAAAATAATTCCAGGAAACAAAAGTACTGGAGTACACTATAATGAAACTTGCAAAATCTATTCAGAAGTAAGCATTTGCGGACTCATGTTGACAAGCATTTTTCCTTCTATACATATAAAGAATCCATACCTGAAGTTTCGCCTGTCTTTCTTTACGACACGTAGCCTATAATTCTGCTAACAATTTTAGATAATGAAGGATTTCTAGTTAAAATAATAGACAAGCATATCAATTATAGAGTATCTAAATAGATGAAAAAAGTTTACATAATCTTCGTTTCGCGAATAATATTATAACACCTAATAATAACAACTTCATCAAGAGAACTAAGAACATTATTAGAAGTAAACAATGGAGATTGGTTTATAAATGAATTCAAACAAGTCATTGGCCTAAATACAGTCATGAACTTTGTGCATACTCCAAACCCTCATCTACAGCTCAAAGGCTTACTGACCAACAAGGAAAAATGGAGAATCAACGTCAATCTGGCAAAGAAAGACGAAGAGGAAAGTCCTGTGCATTAAAATAAAAGACGACAATGGAATGAAATTATTAGAAGAACGAACATCCAAGATGCAGAGATCGCCACTATAAGCCTCAGTGTACAGGACATGTGGCACTCCGAGACTTCAACAGGTGGATGCATCGACTCATAGCTTGGAATCCAAGAATCGGCCAGAGGAGTGTAGGAAGAGAGGTGACCAGGTGGGCAGACGATCTTAAGGGATACTAGGAATAAGTTTCGAAGTTTTTACAGTTTTTGTACCATATCCTTTCATTTTTCAACTGTTTCTTAAAAGCATTAAGAATAAGATATGTTCAAATTTTCAGCTCTATCTGACTGTTACTTTCGAAGCTAAATATTTTTTAATTATGCAAATTAGTAATGTAATAAAATGTTCGAGTCACATTACATTTAAAGACAGCAAGTTCATATATATATATATATATATATATATATATATATATATATGTTTTTATATCGTCCCGCATTCATTGACAATACCTAAAAACTGAGAAATTCATGATATCTTGGTTAGTTTAAGCTGAATAAAATTTGAAAATCAGACATATATTTTTTCAGGTTTTTGGTTAACTTAATAATTTTATCTCTTATTTTTTAAGGTATCGGTACTTACTATTTCTCAACGTTAGATCTCACATAATATACTCCTGAATATGTAGGCCTATAATATTTTTCATTAAATTTGGTGAAAACTGCATGCGAATGGAGCATTTTGAATATCTAAAAATTTTATTTCTAGGAATAGCAAGTTCGTTAAAAAGAGGATGCAATACTGACCTATGCAGCAGGCCTATATAAAAATCGTCCCTAGATTTGAAAGATCATTTTTGTACCAAAAAGGAAAATTGCTTGTTTGGCCTTTTTTTTTTTTTTTTTTTGTAAAAATCAGTCTCAGTGTCCGTTAAAAAGATATCCAGGCTCAGATGGACAACGAAGGCCAGAAGAAAAACAATCTGGGAAAGTGAGATCAAGCGGAAAGACCCAAATTATCATGATTTTTTTTTTCGTAGCAACTACCTGCGATTGCATAACTGACATACTTTCCCAGAACTATAAGAGACGTTTACACTCATGGGTGCTCTGAGCTGTTTTCATTTCGTTATTTTTATTTATTTATTTTAAATTTATATTTATATTTCCTAATAGTCTCCGTGATTCTAATATTAAGCCTGTAAAACCAACTTCTTCTAAGGCTGAAATCTACTCCTTTACTAAAAACTTCATATTCTTCTGGTATTTCACCACTTTTTCAAAATATAAAATGTTGCTACATATCAATAATTATTAACTATATCAGGCGATTCAGTGGTAAAACACAGGGCTTATATTTGGAAGAACATGAATTCAAATCCCCAGACCAATCGAGGAGCATCGTTTCAATACGTATTAAGTCCCCAGTGGGCGAAATTAAATTTGTTATTTTCTATTTATTTTTCTTTCATACTGTGAATTGTGATGATTTCAAGTCGTCATATTTGTAAACTGTGAAACCAGTACTTAAAAGTGGTTTTCTGTAGTGTTTTGAAAACTTCTCCGGTTAACGAGTAATCCAGTTTTTCGTCGTTCGTGTAAAAAAATTGTAAGTTGCACATAATACGTTTTGAAACGATGCTCTTATCAATCTCATCGGGTGTTTCAGTAATATCCTCGAATATTAAATAAGATAGCAAGAAATTTATTTTGCAGAAAATATTTTGAAATATCCACTTGATGAACATATCTGCAGATATACAGACTAGATGACAATGCCCCAATCAAATGTATGTACAACAATTTCGGCTATGGCTCAAAATGCTTTTCCAGTTGAGTCGACTCAAATTAAAAAAAATGATTATGATTACTTATCAGATGGACCAGTACGTGTTTAAGGCGTAATATAAATATAATCAAATCAATTTTATTAATTATGAAAACGAACGGTCGTTGAAACATTATATCTGTCATAATTCTGGTAAGTTAGAATACTGCAGTGATGAAAAAACAGAGAAAGCAAAAACAAATAATTACATAACAAATCTCACTAAGCGTCCTTATTCATTTGTATTTTGTCAATTACGAATCACTAGTGGTTCTAGAGGTATGGTTTGACGCACGGCTATTCTGGAGTATTAGAAAAAATTTAATATGAACATATATATTTGAATTGATAGTTGCATAAACAACATGAGTCCAATTTTTATAGAAATTAAGTTAACTGCTGTGCAGTATTCGTATGTAGTAGATACATGTCTTGATGCATAAATAACATGACTACTTGTATTTCAAATGGGTAAGCTTGCACATTCACTTTGATATTCTTTGTATAAACAACTTCAGTCCTGGATTCATGTTCTTATTCAAAAGAGAAGGGAGATGACAGCATCTACATTTCTTTGAACAATCAACATCACATTTTCAAAATTTACAAAACATTAATACAATGTCTTTTAAATTTCTTTTATTTCCTCAAACCACTCTTCCTGGACTTTACACTTTCTTCTTGGTATTTTCACGCTGAACTAGAGAATGCTGTAAATTCACTAAATTCACAGTAAAAACACAGTGAAAAAAGAGAAACGTAAACAGTAAACAACGTGAGAATGACGGCAAGAGAGCACTTTTTGAGTGGCGGAACCGGATTAACGTTGGTTAACATTAATTATCCTAATAACTAGCAATGCTCTTCTAGCACTGCTGTCAACTATAAAGAAGAAATATAGCTAAGAGTAAGATTCTGCTCAAATTATGGCTATGCGGAGTGCCGTTCCGACACAGTGGGCAACATTCCAGACTATACGAATTTAACAGAGTATCCAACTTGCGCGAAAGAAAAATCCTAAACTATTACGTTGCCCACCGCGTAGACACAGATAGAACTAATCGTTATGCAACCACACTTTGAAGCAAGCGATTTCACATCATGGTCTTTCTTTTTAAAAAGCAGTTTCGTGTTATAAGTATAACATTATCAAACAATTAATTTCTTATCACAGTTCAATTTATTTGAAATGTGATCAAAAGGGCGTCCGGAGACTTGGGCAAAGATAATAAAAAATCTACTGTCCGAGTTAAATCCGGACGTCTAATTATTGATAATAAGCATTTATATCAGCTTTAAAATTCTATCTTGCTATAATAACACGAGTCCATAAAAGTAAAAAATTTGCAGAAAGTAGCAGTAAAAAGTAGCATCCTTAATTTTATACTCAAAGTAGCCTAATATGGAAGCTTAATATTGCACCAATTGAAGACACTTATGCATTCACAATTTAGGCAAATTTGTTTTTTTTTTCTCGCCTGTAAATTTACATTTTTTGGACTGATTGTATGGCACCCTTGTACATAGAACTCAGTGTTTGTGTAATTCTGTGAGTTTTGGACTGTTGGTGTCCTCAGCCTGTTCTGGATCAGACTTTGATGTAAAAATCAATAACTGAAAATAACGATTTATAATGAAAGAATTGGAAATAATTACGGTAAATTAATCCCAGCAGTAAGTGATATTTAAAAGTCTTTAATATAGTTTTGATGCAAATATTATCGACAGAAATAAAAATAAGTAGAATTTACGCTAAAAATTCTAGAATGTAGTAACATTTGTAAATAAAATTTAATACCATTACTATATTTCTTATTATCTCGAGTTAGTATTTTAATTGTTCGAGTTCGAACGTTTTGTAATCTCTATGGTGATATGAAAATTGTCCGGCAAATGAGGATATTACCATTTTCGTTTCTGGAGTCTACCGTAGAGTTTAAAGACAACAATTCATTCGTCTTCAAATGACTTCATATATTTTTATAAAATGTTATCCATAAGTATCACTTGTTTTTAAATTGTACATTCTCATCTTTCACCAACACAAATTTTGTTTCCAAACAAAGATGATTTCACTTAAAATTTCAATATTTCTAATATTATTAAGAGACACATAATTTACATTACTTATATTAATATTGTTGTTAAATGTTTGTTTTTTCCCATGGTGAATTATAATTCAATAATTAAATACGTCTTAAATAGTAATTTAAAATAACGAAAATTTAGTTCAGATTGGATACTAGAAAGCAAAGCTGTAGCTGTAGACATTAGCTACAGGTCCGATAACAGCAGGTCGTCCCACATCTTCATTACTACTTCAAACATAGGATGTTTCATAGTGACCTATACAGTTGCCACGTTCAAACGACATATAACCCATCAATCATTGGACTCTACTGAACAAGAGTTTCACAGAATATTATGAAGTTTAAATCATAACACTACCTTGTTTCTAATTTTAATATTATTTTAATTTTATGACCTGTAACATTACATTTTAATTATGGAGATGTTGTACATTATTAATTTTAAACAGTTTATCTACCACCAATGTAATGACTATACAGTTTGATATTGAGATATTGTATAATTACGCCTGAAGATGCCTGAATAGGCGAAAACGTTTGCAATATGTAATTTATGTGTTTAAAACTTAATGACCATATAATATAAGTCATTATTTTACATTGATTTGTCATTTGACTGAGTAACAAATATTATATTGCATTTATCTATATTAATTGACAATCTGAACAACTTTCATCATGCTCTCTAAGTTAGTATTTATTTATTTAATATTTCATTCATTCATTCATTCATTCATTCATTCATTCATTCATTCATTCATTCATTCATTCATTCATTCCTCCATCCATTCATTAATACAATTACTTATTTATACTTTTACCTGGAAGAGATAAGCCCATTAGACCTTCTCTTTTCCTCTACCACACGGTATTGCAACTACATTACTGATAATACAATTAAAATTAAGATCATTAATGATATTAATAAAACAGTAGCAGAAGCAGTAATAACTGTATAATACGATTAAATCAATGGTAGTAATAGTAGCAGTAGTATTTATATTAGTAGCAGCAATAGTTTCAACTCATAACTGCAAACAGGGAAGAATTAGTTTTTGGGAACCATAGGATAATAACCATAGGTCGATTACTGGATCAGGAAACCATTACTAAACTAGTTAACATGGAAGATTGGTTTGCCAATTTGTAACTATATCGTGATATAGGCGCATATTCCGTTGTTCTTTTAAGCTGTCTGGTCTCTAATAATCGTCGTAATTTAACTCTCCATTAATTAAAAATGTATTCAAAATTAATAATGCAATCGGTCATGTTGCTATGACATTCAAAAGCTGAAAAATTCTATCACTCATAGATTAATTTCAATGTGTAAATAACGCGATGCCAATGTAACACCCGTTAGAAGAGCAGTAATTTCATTTGAAACCTTACTATTATATGAATCAATATGAGCCCATGTGTGGAACTAGTTTAAATATTACATGCATGCTTTTTTCTGTGCGATGCAATCAGTTCGTATTAAATTACTCAGCAACGCGTCGTCATGGAAGCTAAAACGAACAGTTTGAATCACATATACCAGAAAATGTAACAAAACTTGATTTCTTGCTTGCTACCTCTCTGTTCCAGATCTCATATTTTCAACCGTACATCATTCACTGCCTCCAATACAGCAAAAACAACTTTGATTTTTCAGTAGTTTGTACCCTGTAGAAGATTAATTTGTGTTCGTCTAATATGCATTATAATATATCTATCTTCAGAAAGATTTTGGTGTCTGTAACAAGTTTACAGTAAGCCATTATGTATGGTTTTTCGACCGATACTTGACGGAAGTAGTGTTGCAAATATGCATTCGATATGAATGAGATATAATTAATTATATTTCCCTGTTATTTATTGTTGGGCAGTTATCATTATCAAGAATCAAGAGCTGAACTGTTTGCAGTCGTACTGTAGCTACTTGAATTTGTTAACGGCTTCTTATCAAAGTACTTTGTATTCGAGATCTGTGATACTTATCATAAGTAAAAACAAGTTCTATATCTGAAAAAAAAAACAAAGGCAAAGACGTGATCTTATACTAACAATATACCTCGGCTAATAAGTAGATCCGGACTCACAAGGTTCTTTCCTGTAGTGAGTGGATGGAAGCGATCAAGATGAATGCGAACGTGTCAGCTGTGAGTAAGTACACCTGGCAAGTCTTCTGGCAGTAATCTCTGTCGACGTTGCGACAGAGAGGTTGAAACCCTTGTCCATGTCGTGGGGGGCTTGTCCACACGGTGAACACCTACGAAATACGCGGCATCATACAGTCAGATCTATAATAGCAACTGCCTTAAGAAACAATGGCTGTTCAGTATATGAAGAAGTACATGGCATATCCAGTGAGGGCAGTAATCGAAGAATAGACATAATTGAATTTAAACCTCCCTCTCTTCAATGTTACAACATAGATCCTACTGAGAGATTCAAATCGCATGAACATCAGCCAGAAGAACTACACGAGGAAAAAAGGAATATATATGAACCTTCCATCAATTTTTATAAGGACAAATACCATCTGGAATCCATAGTCATTACGGGACTAATGATAGGAGCCCGTGGGACCATACCCCGGTTCCTAGTCGACATCTGTAAATCTGTTGGCCTGCATAAAGATATTTTAGGAGATCTAGCAATTGCAACACTCAAAGGAACAATAGCTATTTTCAGGCATCATAAATATGGATCTTGGCTTTAATTCGCATCTTCTTGACATTACTTGTATATTATTATCTGTTTCAATCTACAGTATTTCAAATTGTTATTTTTCACTCTAACAACAATGTTTTACTAAGCCTCAAGACATTTACTGTATATTTATTGCATCATGGTATTCTTTTCAATGACAATCTGTAGTGGTTACAGGAAGAAATAAGTAAAATAAATATACTCTAGTATTTCCAGGTTATTTGCTATTATTATTCTACATTAGCATCACAACTTCTCAATTAACCATACATATCTTGTAGTGTTCTGCTGTATTCGAACATGAGAGAGGTAACCAAGACATTACAAACTTTGTCTTATTCGTATGAAAAACTAATCGCAAGATTTGTGCTAAAATCCTTAAGCAGTTAAAAAATGAAATGTTGGGAGTGGAGCACAGCGAATATTTTTATAACATGGTTAAACAAACACGTCAGGCCTCCTTTTGCAGAGCGAACATTGGCGAATATCGAACTTCGACAGACTCGACAAACTTGAACCGAACATAGCGCCTGTAATGCCCGATGCTAATACATACACTGAGCTGATTCCCTAATTTCAGTCTCCAGTTGTAGTTCATATTAGGAATGATAAAGGGTAGCTACATTTAAGAAGGATATTTATATTTATAGATATGCTGATTGTTTCCATTTCTGTTACAGACTGTTAGCGATGGTACTAAGAATCAGAAGGGAGAGTTTGTCATGAGAAATCTGTGTTCGGGGAAGTACTGTTTGATCGTGGTAAGTCATTAAAGCGATTAGTAAATGTGTCCGTATTATTATGTACCAGAGCAGCCTTACGTATAATGCTGAAATAATGAAAGACACAATAATACCGAAGCAGAAGCTTCACTGAGGGAGAAATTAAATTAGATTTCGGTAAAGAAATTTTAAGTCGAAATGGTTGTCAACTGAACTTGTAAAATAAACAAGAAGAACAAAGAATATAATAATAGCTACAATATACATTTAATTATTCTTCGTTCTTATTTGCCAATGAAAGTAGCACATTTTGAAGTTTAAGTTAAATCAATTATTTTTAATTAAAAAACGTAGTACTAAGATTTGCTTAAAGACACCTATGAATTATCCAAATAAATCTGTATTTTCGGATTTTAATTTATTAGAACTTATGCAACAGTTATAAGAAAGGAATTTACTTGTTTTCTTTCACAAATATCAAAATATTTAAAAGGGCCATCCTCACTCTTACTACACACGACGAAATGTTCCCCTCCCCTACAAAGAAACAAGGTGTTATATCTACGCTACCTGGGTCAAATCACAGTTTTTTGTGGTACAAAATTGTAGCCTATATTATTTTATGAAGATTCCCTGACATTTGTAAACTTCTGCATATATACGAAGATCTAAGAAAGAAATGTTAAATGTTTATAGAAATGTTTATAAGTTATTTAATTATTTTTTACTAATAACAATTATTACTAAATGATTCTACTTTATTTTTATTGCAGTTTGTTTCTTATATTCGCCCTTTACTAAGTAAATGGTTCTATATTTTGCTTATTACTTTTAGTCTTTAATAATAATAATTAATAATTACAAAGTGGTTCCATATTTTGTATTTAATATATTTTGCTTTCGTTTTTAGGATGAAAACGTTGATTTTTGTAGCCTTCGGAAATTTTTACATATTATATTGAAGAGACTCCCGAATACGAGAAATTGCTCTTTCATAATCAACTGTATTTTAATGTATGTATTTTTATTTTCAGAATCTCTCTGATATGGAATCATAATCAGAAATTCATTTCACGAATTTTCTTCTTATTAAAATAAAAACTACTGTTTTAGGCATTTGTCATTTATTTACACGTTGAAGAGTTAATATTAGACCGCATTGAAAAAAGGCAATTGAAATGGTTTGGACATTTCAGAATGGAAGAGCACAGATGGTGAAATAAATTATACCAGTGGACACCTCAAGGGAGGAGGAGAAGGAAAAGGCCTCAGTTTTTTGGGAATGTTAACTAAGAATAGTTATGAAAGATAGAAACTTGGAAAAATATTTAGCAGAAGATAGGCATCTATGACATTTGGAACGGAAAGGCGGCTTTCAGCTGTATAAACCCTAATAAAGGAAATATAATCATAACAATAATAATTTTTATTTCAAGATATTATTATTATTATTATTATTATTATTATTATTATTATTATTATTATAAAAGCAACAAGAAATTAAAGAATAACAGTAACTTAGAATATTAAGGAAATATACAAAATTGAATGAGGGCTGAATTTCAGAAATTAGCATAGAAGTACTCATGACTATATTTCTGTACTTATAAACATATACAAAAATTGAAAAAAAAAAAATGAATAAATTTTCTTAATCCCTAAATCGGATTTAATTATACCGTATTTAGATTGTAAAGGTAGGCCTATTAGTGCTCCAAATAACAATAATGAAGGTCAAATTTGTTAACAAAGTTGTGGAGGAAACTTTCTCTGTCACGCATTATTGTAATATTTACATTTATAGGGGAACCGAGAACTAAGTTCTAGTATATAAATAATGTATATGCTATTATTGTAAAAGCTAGAGAGACGATAACAGTGACTTGGGTGAGATAAAATGCGTTCATATTAATAATATAAAATGCTTAATCAAAACTCTTAGGAATGTTAACATTTGGAAGAAAACTAAACAAAAATTAAAATATTTGTTTGCGTGTTTGCGTGCGTGCGTGTGTGTGTGTGTGTGTGTGTGTGTGTGTGCGCGCGCGCGTGCGTATGTGTTCGCGCTCACCGTATGTGTGAACTTTTGTCACATTTGAGGCTAATTCTCGTATGTAAACCCGGTAATGAGAAAACTTAAGAGGTGAAGTTTATTGAACATAATTTCTCAGCTATTACAAAGTAATTTATGTAATGATTATTTTATATAAGTGAATTTCAAGGCTCGTTTTATTACAAAAGTTTTCATTCTCTTGGGTACAATAACCCAACGCATAATTAAATGAAATGCTTGGTATTCAATATTGGAGAGTTGTAAGGCAGTAATTTAATTATAAAGAACTACATAATTATTGGCCACTAGACTTCAGAGACTGTAAAATGTAAATCTTGCAAGCGGCAACCAATATTCTACTATCATAAATAAAGAGGGCAGATAATTTTTCATTAAGATAATCTACGCCGGCGAAAGGCAATGAATTGGTAATGGTTTAAATGAAGCAACTGAGAGACGAAAATGGTGAAGGACACCTGCGTGCTTGGAGGAAACTTGCCTCGAAGTGCATTTTCTCGTAAATATCACAAATTATCTCGTTAATCTAACCCAGGTCCATGGGGTAAATAGCCACGTCTAAACTATGGTGGAGTATGTACTCGTACATAACGCTCGAAACTCAGTGTGGAGAGCTGAGTCGTGCTTGGAACCTCAAATACTATTCTGAAATTTTTTATTTTGCAGACTTTGCGCGCTCCTAACTCGAATTTGAATCGCCGTGTGTCTAAAAGGAATTTTTGGTGGAGAAATACGGCACTTGGTAGTATATTTTCGTGTGATACTCCGGTTTATTTTACAGTAATTTCGCCATTACTCCAACGGTGGCTGAGTGGTTAGTCCTTTGACCTGTTTGGGTTCGAGTCTTAGGCCATGTCTCAAAGCTCAATTCTATACTACATGCTAATAACTAGCAACTAGCTGACTTGTAAACTACACACTAGGGAGCTTTGAACATGCATGCTTAAATCATGGTCTTCTTCGTAGACTATTTTTGTCAAAGCCATGAAATTACGGTATGGCACTAAATAAAGAAGGCAGTGTCCTAATGCAGTTTAATTACGAGTTATCAGCTGTTATTTTTTTGGAAATTCGAATTCTTTTTCTATAAACAGTTTCCAGTAAACAGTTCAAGAAACTTAATTCTGAGGTTTATGAACTGAATGGAAATTTCCTCAGACACTAGAAAAGAAACATAAAAAGATGTAGAATTGTAAAAGATGTTCAAAACATATCTATGAAAATTACGTTTGGCTATCAACAATCGAAATAAATGTTGAAAAGATAAGAGCCTGAAATATTACAATATTAAAAAAATGTAACGCAGATACCAACAATGGCAATGTTCCAAGTTAACGTGTTATTCTACATTGAACTCACATTTTATTTCCAAAGCATTGTCAGATATCATAACCCTCAGTTGTGAATGAGGTATCCATGTTTGTTTAGTATACTAGTCAACAATCAAGCAAGCATTTTCGTTTACTAGCTAATACGGACATGATTGCTATTCACTACGTAGCTTTGGATCGTAACTTCTGATGTCATATCCGTCTATTTAGTCAACAATCTAATTCGCTTCAGCTGAAAATGTAGCTTTGAGACACGGCCTAAGCCTGGCCTTGAATTTTTTATTTGAAAAATTCATAATGACATTTCTGGCGGACAAGGTCACAGTTGGGGCTTTTCTCGGAATCCTCGTTTCTCCATTTTAAGCGTCGGTACCAATTTTTTCTATCTCCATTCCGTTGTCACTCCACAGCATCCCCTGAACGGGCTGACAACGCACGGAGTAAGTTGGTCTAGAGATGAGTGAGGTTCTGTGCTCAAAACCTGAATACCATAAGAAGGGAACCTTAGTATAGTCAGCAGGTGTGAGTTGGGAAAGCACCTCGCTCGAGAATAAGCGCAATAAATCTTATATCTTGCAATGCTGGGTCGTAGTGCCCCTTTCCGAAATTCAATTCAATGTAAATGCACCGCGTCACACGCTTAATCAATGACGATGAAAATGCAACGGCGGTAAAAAGATCTATAGTAGTAACGGCGCGTCACTTCTGTAGGGGCACTTGGGTGAATACACAAAGTCGAGTACTACCATTTTATTTAATGTTTTGCTTCTCATGGGAGGAAAGATATTCATTCATTCGTAGTTTTCTGCCGAAGGGTATGTCTTTCACTGCAAACCCAGCATTCTCCAATATTTCCTATTTTCTACCTTTCTCTTTATCCCCGCATATGATCCATGTATCTTAAGGGGGAACTAAGGTCAAAATTATGATTTTCCAAACTATACATGCCAGAAACCTACTTTTTTGCACAGACAGTTTATGTGACACTAAAAGTAACTGGAAAGTATGAATTCAATATCTCAATTAGTTTTGAGTTATTTTTTGTATTTAAATTTTCCAAAGAATATAACAAAAATGGATGTACCTTCTGACACAAAAAATAATGCTACCTCTGTTCCAAAATATAGTATATAAAAATATCACTAAATCTGTTCCAAGATATAGTACAGATTTGTTAAAAATCTCGGTAATATATTGTAACTTTAATACATCTTCCTGATACTTATTTGTTTGATAAATTAATATAAGAAGAACATCTGTGTGATGTCAAATTAATAAAAGAAGAAACAAATATTGTTTTGAGAAAGACAAATTAACATAAAAACTTGCATAAATTATAGCCCGTTTTTATACGAACATTGACTGGGTTGTTATTACATTTTCTGCAACAGAAACAACACAGCAGGTGCCCATTTGATTTCTGTTCATAATGAACTGTTTAAATATTATAGTTTGATGCATTGGAAGAGATTAGAAACATTCACAATTGCACTGTCTGATAATCCTTACACTACTGAACAGAATACAACACCGCGAAAAATTTCGTGCACGCATGTACAATAATAATCAAACTAGTTTTGTTCTTTACTAAATCGTATTTTGGAACGGAGGGAGTATTAAGCTCTAATATTTTTATTTGCCATTCTTTAGTATGTCATGAATAAAATGTGCGAGGAAATTTTGAATATATTTTTAGTACTCGAGAAAATAAAAAATATACAATAAAATAGAAAAATAAAACAAATTGGTCAACATTTTACTTTTTTTAAATGAAGTTCAGCCCTGACAAAAATTCCATGGATCATTTTAAGAAACACATTTTAGATAATATTGTGTAAAAATTTCAGAGCCGTAGCTGTCACATTGTGGGAGAAGATTCGCTTTAGATATGAAAAAATTATCAAAATATTACAACTGAGAAAAACCTGTTTAAAGTTTTGCCTGCTATATCTATAAGAAAAAACACTTATTCACTGTACCTGTACTTTTAGAAGTGCCCACCTTTATATGATAGTTCATCCTTCTTATTGGCAGCATTTTCAGCCCTGTTAAATCTGGAGACCTGGTCGGTCATTCTACTGGTCCATGCCGAACAATCCAACGTCCAGGGAACTGTTCGTTCAGATAGTTTCGAACAGCCAGATCATAGTGGGGTACGGCGCCATCTTGTTGAAAAAAGATTGGAATTCACCTTCTTCATTTACTAAATCAGGAAAGATATTTTCTTGCAACGTGTTCAAATAAGAAATGGCACTCAGGTTCTCGTCAATAAAGTACGATCCAACAATACGACTTCCCCAAATTCCACTCCAAACCATTATTTCACCAGCATCTTGCAACATTTCTGTGGCTCAAGCTTAATATGAGTTTCTTCAAAACGCAGTAAACTTGAGTCCCGAAACGCAGATTGTATTATTAAGCAACTGTTTAAAATAATTTAAAGAAAAAAGTCCCGTTACGTAACTGCTATATGATTTTCTCCGCATCTACGACCTTGCAACATAACCACTCGGACGGACAGTAGATATGTCTCTGTGGAATGCTTTGTTAGACTGCAGACAAGCAATAACCGAAACAGAAAAAGATTTCATCAATATGGAATTTACAGTACGAGACCATCACCATAAGGGATTAAGAGTTATATTTATTTTATTGAAAATTCATCATAATGAAGAGCAATATTATTGACCTCATGTTTCCTTTTCCATGTAATAACTGCATCGTAAATAAACTTCAATAGTTCACAAAGAAATATTCAGCTCGTTAAAACTGCGTAACTTCGACAGGTATATTGCAAAACTCCCCGCAGAGGCGGTGAAATCCTGGCTCCAATCCAGATTGCTTGTTAGTGATATTTTACCACAATATTAGAAAGAGATATTTCGCCGGCATGAGAATTTTAATTAGCAGAGGGAAGTTAAAATGAACCACTGACTACATGCAGAATTTGTTAGCTAACTTTATAATAAATACAGTGGCTTTCTATATTAAACATTCAATACAGGTGTAAAATATGTGTAAAAAATGTGTTTTGAAGATCTGAAAATCCTCTTCACGAAAAATGCTTATGACACTCGGAATAAAAAGGACTTTAAGATAAATACTATTATAAATGTATAAATATACATCATCGTCGTCGCTATCATCATCATCATCATCATCATCATCATCATCATCATCACCTATTATATCATTAACTTAATCCGTTTGAACTTCAGTAATACTTGTAGCTGTGCTTAGGTCTGCTAATACTTAGCCGTTCTCTTTATTTTTACTGAATGTTCAATTTTCGATATATTTTTCCGCCATTCTACTTGGGGACCAGACAGTATTTTGTTGTATATATTTTTATTTTACCACAAATATTTCAAGTTGCCAATCTTTTGCATTTCAAATTTTGTTTTTGTGGTAAAGGTTTATGTAAAAGCGAATTTTATCATTACGAGTTTTGCTTCAGTTAAAGTCTTTTTCCTTTAATATCACTCAGAAATATTGCACAATACTGGAACGCGTAAAACATTGCATGTGTTAAGACAAAATAGCAAGGAATTTTTAAATTATACAATTTATGATATTGTAATTGGTATGCCTTTTACTTTTTGTATAATTTTTGCTTTGTCGTTTCATAAATACCTTCAGATATTGTAATTCATTTTCCTACATAATCGTCGTAAACAGAGTCTCACAGTTCAGGCACTTTATTTGATATATGACAACCTCCGTCACTTCACCTTTTCGTAAATAAATTTGTATCACATTTATTGTTTCCATAGACTGCAACAAACTTCTGCTTCCTTTCGAAGATATTTAGTATAATTATTCTTTAGTATACGATTCTACTGAGTGAATCAAAAGTCTGGAACCATATAAATATGTTCCATGTGCTTGATTTTCGATTACTGTAGGTGTTCCCAGTATTTGTAAGACCAAATGCTCTACCAGTGACACATTCGATTTTAGTCCTCAGTTATTTCAAAAGCCACTATTTTGTTTCCAACTTTGAAATCCTGAATGTAAAGGGGTCATGTAGGTACTCAAAATCATGTGAAATTTTCTGAAAAAATAAAAACAATGATGCAATCTGTTTTGAGATATCTCTAATCGTTTTCAAGTTATTTAAAGATAACTGTCATAATGACATAAACATTAGTTACTGCATCTACAGATATTTTGTAACATAGTACCACAGTCTAGTATATACAGTCACGAAGCTTAAGTTTATGAGGGTACTAGGAACAATAGACTGTGCAGGAACTATTTCGCATCGTCTGTAATGAGGCGATAGTAGCGATCCTAGGGGTTAGCAACTATCTATGGATGCATATTTACTACGTATTGAGCTTCGTGACTCTATATACTAGACTGTGATAATATAGTACTAAGGAGGCTTTGGAAAAGTTATTTATATGCAATTCTGGTAATTAATTTGCCCTGCATTACTGTTTGGTTAACCTGTGCCAGTTTCAATGCATTGTTATTATTTGAAGCTTTCCTATAACAAATTTCTTGATTTTCGTGATGGCATTAACGAAAGAGGGAAGAATTGATATCATTCTTCATTCTGGTGGGTTAAGCCACAGAAATGTTGCAAGGTGCTGGTAAAATAATGGTTTGGTGTGGAAATTGGGGTAATCGTATTGTTGGACCGTATTTTATTGAGGAGAACCTGAGTGCCATTTCTTATTTGAACATGTTGTAAGAAAACATCTTTCCTGATTTACTAAATGAAGGAGGTCAATTCCCATCTTTTTTCAACAAGATAGCGCTCCACTTCACTATGGTCTTGCTATTCGAAACTATCTGGACGAACAGTTCACTAAACATTGGATTGGTCGGCGCGGACCAGTAGAATGGCCGGCTAGGTCTCCAGATTTAATACCTCTTAATTTTTTTCTTTTGGGGTTACATAAAAAGCTTTATATATGAAGAGAAAATTGAGAATGTGGAACATTTAAAGAACCGTATCATTGAAGCCTGTGCTAAAGTCATCCTGGAAATTCTACAAAATGTTATCTCTGAATGGAAAACCCGTCTACAAATGTGCATAGTCGAAAATGGACAACGTATTAAGCACATTTTGTAGAACTTTCTTTTTGTATTGTGACAGTTATCATTTAATCAATTGGCAACGATTAGAGTTATCTCAAAACAGTCTGCACCATTGTTAATGCATTGAAACTTAACTAAGCAGTAAAGCAGGAAAAGTTGATTACCAGAATTGCATTAAATACCTTTTCCAAAGCCTCCTCAGAACTGTACCATGTTATAAAATATCTGTAGATGCAATAACTAATGTCTTTGTCATTATGACAGTTATCTTTAAATAACTTGAAAACGATTAGAAATATCTGAAAACAGACTGCACCATTGTTTTTTTTTTTTTTTTTTTTTTTCAAAAAATGTCGCATGATTTTGAATACCTACATGACCCCCTCTCTATTTAAAATTTCAAAGTTGCATCAAACATATGGAAGATATTTATATGGTTCCAGACTTTTGACTCCGTCTGTATATTTAAAAATACTCCTCCCCAGTTCGTCTTAAAAAATAAAACCTCTCACCGAAATGCCAGCGCTATGATTTCGGATGATAAATTTCTCAAAGTTCAATACACAGCGAACACAACAATAATTGTTAGGTTGGCGAAGCCACACAGCAATAAATACGTGGGGCGATGATTGCTTCGTAATACTTATTGCCTCTATGGGAAACAACATAAAACATATTGCACAACTGCAGGAAACTCTGTGAATAGACAGAGACAAAGAATAGGGGACGTATTGAAGTGCTACATCAAATATATACCTCAGAACTCTAAACTCATTTCTAGTTTCCACACTTCCGTTTCTCGAATAAATTTCTACTGTGGCTCGAATAGCAGCACTCTCATATACAAATTCAGCGTGCTTTGATTCGATTCCGAACACAATACTGGGTAATTGTATTCTATCCACAGGAACTAAGTACTGTATGTAATCCTGATCTTGTATTTGCCTTGTTTTATCTTGTCATGATTCTTCACCATGCTTGGCACACAGTGAGAGTACTATGAATATCTAGTTTCGATACAAATCCAGAAAAATGTAAGAGTGATTGAAAAAATGCTCCAGAATTTGAGGATCGGTGGTGGTGGTGGTGGTGGTGGTGGTGGTGAAGTTTATTCTTTATTATAGATGAAATTTCAGTACAGTTAGAGGCCGGATTTATATGTACTAAAAGTTAATATTGTTACACGGTATAGTTTATAAGTATAAAATCCATGCCACTACTTCTCTTAGATGCCATTCCTGTCATTCATCATTTCCCTTTGGTTTAATCCTCCTAACCAACATTTAGAAATCAGCGCGCGGTTTACAAGTTGCACTATCTAGTCCAGGCATGGGGAAAAGGAGAGGAACTCGCTTTTTGTTTTATTAACCCACACCACTTTCCAACAGCAGCGATACGCTTACTTCCTTCTTTGAACTTCTGTTCGTACACAAGACGTTACCAGTGGCGGAACGCGATCGGATTATAACTATTTCGATCTATTATTATTAAAATCAATAAGGTACTGCACAACTACACATAAATATATTATATTTAATTAAATGTAACCAAAATAATACTCTTTCATTACAAAACATGAACATAATACTAATTTATTACATAACATAAAAATAATATTCTTTTATTCCAAAACATAAAACAAATATTCATCGTTACTGTTTTTTACGACTATCTGCATGACATTATCAAGACATCGTGCTTTAGCACATAATGCCTCTCTATTATTATGCATGAATTGCAACTAATTCATATCAGGATTCATTAAAAGATTTTAGAAATCGTCGTAATATATCTATGAAGCCATTATGTTTCCTTATCATTGCTGGGACGTCATCTGTGGCTATACAAATCAATTTTTCCCAAGATAATTCATATTTTGTCACAACTTCAAAGACAGCTTCGAAAATATCATTTCCCCTTGTATTGCCTCTCAAAGATACAAACTCAAGAAAATCTCCTAATATGTTGAGTTCAGAATCCACACCCCATAGAAAAATGGCTAATTGCGCAGTGTCTTTTGTATCTTTTTGTCGATAGCTAAAGGGTATCATATCAACTCTCTCAATTTTACTTTTTGCTGATCTTCAATGTCCTTAGCTATTTCCGTAATAAAGTTTGTCTGTGCTAGTTCGCCGAGAGAGACTTATTGATTTAAATACTTCAGTTTTTTCCGGACAAAGACGCTCGGAGACAATCATCAAACATTCTCTAATAAATTCTCCTTCCGAGAAACATTTCAAATGTTCGGCTATGTGCTTCGAGATAAGATAACTGACTCGAATTACGTTTGTTACTAAACAAACTGAAGCGGGCTCATGTCTAGTTTCCTTTAACTCTTATAACTTTCTGAAAGGGTTTGGGCGTATGCAGAAGGAATATAAAAAGTGTACTTTTAAATATGCGTAATTCGGAATATCTTAAAATCATAAGCATTTTGTAAAAAATAGTACACATATATAATGAGACAGCCAACTATATATATGACAACCACAATGTGAAAAAGGAAATGAAATAACAATTGAAATACAATGAAATTAAAATATAGTCGCACATGAAACAGGGCACAATAGAACAAACAAAATGCCTCATCATTATGAGCGACACAAAAGTTCTTTAGTTCCCATTCGAGTTTGAAGATATATTTCTTTCCTCTACCACGAGGCATGACTCCACCACTGATGACCACCCAAATGTTATGAAAGACATATTGGTGCTTGCCTAGTAAAGGCACTTTTCCCCATGACTGGTCTATTCCTTATGACTAAGTTCTCTATTGATACTTATCGGAGTCTTGTGGCCAGACTTAAAAACCCTTCTAACCGACATTGCAGCCACTCAACTATGTATGATGTGTCATTTCTTAAATTTTAGTACCTACATATAACTCCAGTTTCTAATGATAACATTCTTAATTTTCTGTCAGCTAAACTTTAGCTGATTAAAGAAATTACATAGCGGTACCTGTTTAGACGCATTTTGAGATACAATACTAAATTAGAAAATAATGCTGCTCAACGTACATAGCGAATATATATAATAAGCATAGAAACTTATGCAATATTAATCGTAGCATCACAGTATTTAATTTTATCTTAAATTAGTGCGTAGTAATACATAAATCACAATAAAAACTTATTTAAATTTCTACCAATGTTATAAATAATATAATTTATTCAAATATACAAAGTATGACAAACTTCTTATCCTTTTAAATATGAATGAAGTTCCTTGCAACGGTCTTAAATCATACACAAACTAATTAATTTGTGTATAGAGTATACCATGAAATAAATGCTAAACATAGCACTAACAATATAAAGAATAACTAAAATAAATAAAAGATTAATTCTTTTATTCCTAAAGGATAGAAATCCTAAAGATTGTTGATTTTGGGAACTGAATAAGGAAAGAGAAGGTATGTGATTTGTTAATGAAGTACATCTGGAGATATATATTAATGCAACCAACAATTTCGAAAATTACGCAAAACTTCAATGATGTACGAAGAGTAAAGAATAAGGAAAAATTCTGGAAGAACAAAGACAATTTCAAGAGAATAAAATGCCTTTTTTTATTTTAGTAGGTTATTTTACGACGCTTTATCAACATCTTAGATTATTTAGCGTCTGAATGAGATGAAGGTGATAATGCGGGTGAAATGAATCCGGGGTCCAGCACCGAAAGTTATCCAGCATTTTCTCATATTGTGTTGAGGAAAAATCCCTGAAAAAAACCTCAACCAGGTAACTTGCCCCGACCGGAAATCGAACCCGGGCCACCAGGTTTCGCGGCCAGACGCGCTAACCGTTACTCCACAGGTGTGAACTAAAATGCCTTTAATACAATGTTATCGTTCCAAGAATATCCGCATAAATCAACAAAATAGGTGAAACTTGAATACAATGTCAGTCGTGCATTAGTATAGAAAATCAGAGGAATGATGTTCATATAAAATGCAGTTTTTACTACCTACAATTGAGTGTTAAAATTTGTGATAGAATAAAGGAGTTCTTTGAAACCTTATGTAAGAAAATGCATCAAAACTCCGATCCTGTGACGCATATCATAATTTCAGATTAGGCAATATAATGGCCTTCTGACAACTCTCACTGGATGGCAGAAGCTCATACACAGCATTCTCAGGGAGTCAATGAGTTGGCAGGTGAACCAGAAAACGACAAATTTGTTCCACTTGTCATAGAAGCATAGTGGCACTTTGGTAATTGCCTGCAGCTATTACGTGATTATGTTATCCGAAATTATAGAGCACAGTTTCTTAGGGTCCTTCAGGAGAACAAGTGATTCTTGCAACATTGCGTTCCTGCGCATTTTTGGAGAGCAGTAATGGATTTCCTGACAAATGGAACGGAAGAAGAGGACAAGTAGTGGCCTGCAACATCATCTGACCTCACTCTGTTGAATTTCTTCCTATGAGGCTACTTTAGTCCAGATTATTTTGGGATTAAAAATGTTGAAGACGTGAGAAGGAATTAGGTATTAGATTTATGTAACAGATCAATCCTGAGAGAGTCTGGTAAAATGTTCACTTACATACACAGTAACAATAATATTTATAAACATTATGTGAAAATTAATGCAGACCAACATATAATCTGTACACACGAATGACGTATTTCCTAAAACACTCTCTTACTTGATTCATTTCCAGCAAAATCTGTAATAAATCTACGAAACATCTTATAGTAATGCTAATAATTATTAAGTTTCGAATAACGTTCTTACAATTTTACAATACATAATCACTCAATTTCGACACTCAAAACAATTATTAAAATCCAAGACGGAGAAAAGCGCATGGAAGAATTATCTTTTACAGATTTGTTAGTAGGCTACCTACTTTTCATATGACACACTTGTCTGTTTATTCACATGCTCTGTAGGTTGTTTATATATGACCAATTTTCGGCCGGCCACCCACCCATTAATTAATCTTCGTTTAATCTTAATTTTTGTGTTAAGCCGTTAAACTAGCGAGTGGTGAACGAAAACTCTAATCCTCATATCACTGAGCCTTGAGTCGGCTTGAATTTTCTAGTAGCAAACACAGGTTGGATTCATGCAGCTAGAATCTCGTTCACCCATTATGTGAAATATATTTGCGATTATTGTTGCAGTCCGAGAGGTGGTCTGGATGACATTCGAGATTGCGATGTTGACAGGCGGGCCATCCTACATCAGTACTGACAAAGCCAGGTCCCAACCCCAGACAAATATTTGTTAATCCTCAGTGCACAAAATCCAAAACCGATAGAAACTATACCAATATAGGTAATCCATACTACACCCAAAACGTCATCTCAGCCTACTTTAAATATTGCAAGTGATAGGTGAAATAATGGAGAGGAGAAAATTTTTGAAATAGAAGAAAGAAGCGGAAGTAGCTGGAGAGAGCCTTCTATTAATATAATGTTTACTATGTCCACCACAAATTCTCTCATAACCAGGTCAGATATCAAACACGGGTCGTCTGGATGTAAAACTAGCTTGTTAGCGCATAGACAGGAATATCTCTTGCAGATATTACTGGTGAAACGTTTACACGCTCAGCTCGCTGCTATTAATCAAATTGTACTGCTTTTACTGCCTAGGTACAAGGGGTAAAAATATAAAGCAAGTAAGTTATTTTTAAACAAATTTAATGAAGAAACTTGAAAATGTTAACTACAGTTGTGTGGTTTACAATGTCGGGCCCATATATGAATAACTATACTATCTGTCATTAGTTGTGCTTTGATCTTTAGTTTTTGTCATGGAACTTATTCGTCCTCGCAACGCATAAAATGAGTGATATCGGAGATCCTGTTGAAATATAAGTAAGAAAATAATAGTTTTATAAATGCATATAGAGTGAATCAATTTAATATAGGGCCAATGTCGTACTACCACTTTTAGGTCTTTATTTGACAATTGAAACAAACATATACAAGAAATTCAAGCTCAGAACATTATTTCAATCTAAACAACACAAACTTACTTCATAAAAATATAAATTGTTACTTGTAGAGATACAACGACTCTCTGAAAAAATAACCTAATATATATGCACACAATTTAATATTGGGCCAGATAAATTAAACTTTTCCTCGTACGTACAAAAATTTAATGCCTACAATTTAGTTTGATTCCCTTTCTGTCTAACGAACACCCTCAACCGTTGCGGCATATTCTCAATTATTATCTGGGTATCATTTGAATCAATAAATGCCCACTAATCCTGCAGTCTCTTTTTGAGCTCATGTTTTGATTATATTAGTCCCCTTTTCAGCTGTTGCCAACAATTTTTCGATTAGGTTTCAATATGAACTTCGTGGAGGTGTTTCTATTACTTTCGGGCAGTTATATAACAACCACATTGTGTTCTTCCAAGCTTTATGTTTTGGGTAGTTGTCCTGGTAGAACTTAAAGTGTCTCTAATACTCAACTTTTGAGAACTCTTATGAAGACTGCTCTTCAGGAGATTCACATAGTCATTTTGGTTCATTTTACCCCCGATGAAGGCCATCTCCCCTATCCAAGCTGAAGACATGCACCCCAGACCGTCACATGTTTAACTGTAGGCTGCAAGTATTTAGTTTTCAGTTCGTCATTTACTCTGCACCATACAGTTATCCTACCATCAGAACCAAAACCATTTACCTTGTTTTCATCCGTAAAAAACACATCTTTCCACCGGTTTTTATCCTTATTAACGTACTTTTGCGAATTGAAGTCTCTTCCTTCTATTCAATTTACTTATGTATGGCTTTTTTCTGGCAGCTCTGCCATAGTACTCTGCTTTCCTAATTACACAAAGCACTGTCTCTGGATGTACTTTTTCATTAAACCTGTCCACAATTCGGAAGCTAGTTTTGGTGCACTTATTCTTGGATTAGTTTGAACCATTCTTAGTACAAACCGTCCTTCTCGCTCAGATATTTTCTTTGGTTGACCTGTTTGTGGTATACTCTCTATCCTATCCTCTTTTCCGTATAGTCTTATATTATTTCCAACACTACTCTTGAACAAATTTAGCATATTGCCTATTTGTCTTTGACTTTTACCTCTTGCACGATGGTATATAATCAGTTGCCGCTCCTCAAACGTAATGTTGGGCCCTCTTCGCCCCATGCCACTCTTGTTAGCTTTGGTACATCCACATACCACAGAGACCGCACCTGACTCCACCTGAGACTGAACTGAATACCTTGAGGGATAATAACACTGATCGGCCTCATATTAAATTGACGCACTCTTACGGTATTTCAAGAAAAATAATACAAATAATGTCTCCTGATGATTGAAATAGTTTTACCACGTTATAGTGACCATAGTACAATACTTACTTTTCTTACTTTTATTTGTACAATATATTTATATCCATGTATTTTACAATATATTTATATTTTAATGCAAAAATGTGATTCTGCACATATAGTAAGATAGTATTGACCCAATATTAAATTGATTCACTGTAGGTTTTATGACAAGACTCACTAAGCCTTAACTTAAAATGTTAACTACGACATTTTCATGAGACAAATTTCGAACATATAGTTTGATTTTACATTAACAGATGACGTTATGGGAAAAAATTTCGATATAATAGATTCTACTATATGATTTTGCGAGTAAGAACTGCTGAAGATATAACAAGCAAAACTGATGGTAAAATCCTACTTAAACTATGGAAGTAACACAATGAATTCATATTCATTTTTTATTCTAATAAAATTATAGACTATGTATTAAATCTCATCATCGTCAGTCAAACATTGATTAAGCCCAATAGACTTGTCCCGTTCTCATGAAGGATTAAACTGTTGAATCCAACGTTTTCTACGTCTACCAATGCCCCTTCTTCTCCTTAGCATACAAATTATTATTTTATGTGGAATACGGGAGTCATCCATTGTATTGACATGTTTCAGATAATTGGTTCTGTGTTGTGCTATTTTGTGCTGTAAGTTGAATACTTTCAGTTCCTGTCTAATGTCTTCGTTTCTCTTCTTGTACAATTTTGTATAGCCCGCCACACGTCTCTTGAATTTCATTTCCGCAACTTCTTTATTTTTTTCTTCCTAGTGTTCAAAATTCAGAACCATACAGAAATATGGGAACAGTCATTATTTTATAAAATTTTAATTGTGTTTCTTTTCTTATTTTCTGTTCTATCTTTCTGTTCTTTCAATATACAGGGTGTTAAAAAGGTATCCAATATTTTAGAAGGTGCTAGTATGCATAAAAAAGAAAAAAAAGTCTAATAAACATGGGTCCTACAACACATACTTTCTGAACACTTGTTCATAGGAGGTGCTCAATGTGACGTCCATTCATGGAAATGCATTTCTCTGCCCTTCGGCATAAGGAATCACGCACTCTTTGAAATTGACCTCGTTGTTCTTGATAACAAAAATTCTAGGGAATTTAGATGTGAGGAACGTGCAAGCCAAAGTGTGGGGCCTCCACAATCAAACCAGCGGTCCTGAATAATGTCAGCGTCAGGTGTTCACGCTCATTGCGGAAAAAATGTGCTGGTGTGCCATCATGCATGAACCACATCTGTAGTCTCTGCTGACATAACACATACTCCAGCAAGGTAGGCAACACGTTAATAAGAAAGTCCTGATAACGAGGCCCAGTTAATCTCTGTGGCAGCACGTATGGCCCTTAATCTATCGCCAAGAACGCCTGCCCATATGTTGGTTGAGAATGGGTTCTGATGTCTTGTTTCTTCAAGTGCATGGGAATATTCATCAGCCCATACATGCTGATTACGAAAATTCACAACATTATCTGTGCTGAATCCTGCTCATAGCCGCAACTTTTCGTTTCAGCATTCCTTGCGACGTGTCAGTATTCCATGCCAGGGGTGTCAACTACGGTATGATTATCTGGTAGCCTGCTGTATTTTAGGGCAGAAAAATGCATTGCCATAAATGGACGTCACATTGTGCACCTCATATGAACAAGTGTTCAGATCTCAGAAAGTATGTGTTGTAGAACCCTTGTTTATTATACATTTTTTTCTTGTTTTGATGCATACTATCACCTCCTAAAGTATTGGATACTTTTTTTAACACCTTGTATATAACTAAATTTCTTATTTCATTGTTAAAACTTTTATCATTTTCAAAATAATATATATATATATATATATATATATATATATATATATATATATGGTATACCCCCGGAATAAGGGTATATGGTGCATGGTTTCCCTATGTACTTATACCCTTATTCCGGGAGGTATTCAATTATTATCTTTGCTGTGGTTGTATCTAATCCTTTAATAGCAAAAGCATTTTGCTTTCTGTACAGAAATTTTCGTATTTTATTCTTTCCTTTGGGGGTATATTTTATTTACTTTAAAAATATTTGTTTGTAATCCGTCTTCAGTGCTTGTTAATTTATTAAATTTATAAAAAAAATGTCTACCACAATTTCAATCGGATATGAGACCATTCAAAGACACTTGCCATCAAAAGGAATGAAGCGGGAAGCTCAAATGCATATATGACTGTACAGAAATTAATATATGCTACAATATATGTAAACATACAATCACATTGTCTATAAACACTAACAGATTTTCTTCCTAAGCTTACCGGTACCTTAATCCAAATCAATGCTATAAATTTACCTCTCATAACCAATGAAAGTAATTACGATTGCAGCACGAAAAATGTTAATTTCATAAAACAATAAGATGGCAAAAGAATTCCGTGTTTTCTCTTGTTGAGCGTTGTTAATTCTTTAATTATTCTTGAACTATGAGTTTGCCCTAAAGTGGAGAATTAAGCACAGCAGCTTTCAACCGTGCCGTTACGATGATAGCTATTTCGAAATAAGTGCACGATGTCGGCAACACATAGGCATGACCATGGATGGCCAACTCGTGCTCACGAAGTGTTAAAAACCTTGATGTAAAGAAAGACAGACGTAGCCAGCCGCAGCAGTTACAAGTGGTTTGTAGTTGGGCTATATAATCATTTCACTGCCATGGTGACTTGAGGCGGCTCATGAAGATGGTCATGATGTCTAATCCATGATTAATTGTATTTTAGAATGATGCAGGGTAGAATAATTTTATTACAATATTTTTATATCACAGACTAAAATTCTAAACATACACATTAAAATTCTATTGTTGCCAAGCTTTCTTAATTAGAATGCTGTATTATGTAGCCTAGTACTTAAAGCATAAATTGAACACAATCCTTTCAAGCTACAACAAATAAACCGGTAACTTCAGCACTTATTTATTATTACACTATTTGTTAATATGTCTTATATGAAACATAAAACGTGAGAATTACAAGTGTTCATACATTAAAGAGTATTCCTCTATTTTCAGAAGATGTTATCCTACATTCCTAAACAGTTACAAATTCAAGGAAGTAATTGTTTTAGATACCACGAAAATGAAATAAACTTACTAGAAGCAAATATGATTACTAGACATGAGAAAAATAAGCGTAGTTTTGGAAATTCTGACTTAGATAGTATATCGAGCAGTTAGATTCTTGATTTAACCGAAACTGTAAGTGTCGTGCTGTTCTGTAGATTTATCAATTCAAGCTCCAAACCTTCAGGAGCTTTTATAGTCTGAAAGCCAAAAGAATTGCAGAAACACTGCATTTCTTGTTCATTGTCACTATCACCCCAAACCACCAGTATATTCTGTTGTAAGGTCTTGGAGAAGAGCCTTATATTTGATAAGATTTTCTTCATCACTCTTCACGGCAGTTTTTAGTGAAGGAAAGTGGAAAGTTGTTTATGTTCCGCTTGATATTGCCAGATTTTAAATATATCTACCAGTACAAATACTCTTAGCTGGTGGACTATATGTCGCGCAATTCTATAAATTGCATGTACAACGTGCGGATGACGTGTGATATCGGTCTCACCTTGTTGATATCCCATTTTAGAGTACTTCATGTTAAGAAAAAAGCATTGATTTTATAGGCCTTGCTTAGTACATTGTAGAAGCTATGTTGTATGTAGGTGTTTCTATCGAAACTGACCATTTGATGGAAGAGCTCCATATGCTCAATGCTTTTTTCTTAACGTGGAATCCCTTATAATGCTTTCTCTCTTGCAGATCCATACAGTATTACTTTACCAAAACTTCGCCATATCTATGTGTAAAATGTCTTCTGATATTAAAATGTTAAGCGTAAGAAATCGTAGCAGAACATAATATAACATATATATTCTTTACCTTCCTTCTTAGCAAAAAGTACTTTTTTCCCACTCGTCAATGAAAGGCAAAAGATCTGATCGAATTTTACTATTTCACTCATAACGAGCCGCCACTTACTGCTGACTCGAGCGAACTTACGTCTTACAAGACCCGCGTACAGACACTACAGCTGGAACAGAGTTCGTTCTGCCTGACTGAGGTTGTGTTGACTGTTTCAGAGTACGAGTTGCCCACCCATGAGCATGACGTTTATTTGTCGCATCGTTTTTTTAGTTGGTATTTAACGACACTGTATCAACTGCGAGGTTACTTAGCGTCGATGAGATTGGTAATAGCGAGATGGTATTTGATGAAATGAGGCCGAGGATTCGCCATAGATTACCTGGCATTCACCTTACGGTTGGGGAAAACCTCAGAAAAAACCCAACCAGGTAATCATCCCAAGCGGGGATCGAACCCTCTCACGAGCGCAACTTCAGACTGGTAGGCAAGCGCCTTAACCGACTGAGCCACGCCGGTGGCTCTGTGATATTGTAGCCAGAATAAATTTCTTCTCTCTCTCTCTCCCCCTGTCGTTTTTAACAGTACTGAGAGATGGATCGACTGTTTGCGACAAAGCTAGTAAGGGTTTGATGAGGAAATATATTAGTGTCAATTAATTAGACGCACTATTAGTGATAAGGTTAAACAGATTATGATGAGATAGATTAGTGACAGTGCTTCACACAAAAATGACACAAGTGAATATTAGGTCCTATGTCGTTTCTCAAATTATTCGATTTCAACGATATTCTCTAGATATCATGTTTTCCTTCGTTTTGCTGTGGTAACATGAATTCCTGTGCAATAAAAATCCGCCGTTATACTCCATAAATCTTTGACTTGACTAGTGCAATAAATTATTAAAGAATATAGTCACCAATTTTAATAGCAATATTTCGATTCTCTTTTGTTTGACATGGCTCGGTACGGACCAGTGACTAGTGGTCAGCGTAGTCGGCGCTGCAGTACTGTCGGGATTATTCACTTGTTCCTCAGATTGTAAACCTAAGTAATTTCGCGTAGAAGCATGTCATTATCAGACTGAATTGCCGCATGTTTGGATATCCCTGTTCACGTGCTGCTTTTACACACTTGAAATAGTAAGGCGAGCCCTCGCAGCGGACACGGGCAGGTACTTACATCCTCACGCCCTGAGAAATCCACTACCTCAATGCTTCACTGGCTGCAGGTCGTTAGGTTTCAGTGGTGTAGAGCGGTACAAGTTGATAGAGGAGGATGCAGAAGATAGAAAACACACGAACTACAGACAAGCATATTTCGCTTACATGTCGATTTAGGCACCAGACTACTGCCACAATCTAATATATACAGTCGACTTATTTTAAATATATTGTATGGTTTTTTGTATACGTTGAACGCAAATATATTCTAATTTTAATTCACTGTTGTTTTTCAGATTGCAATCGCCTCTTTTAAAGTTTAATTAGGTTTATTCCAAAATATCATTCTCCTGCTCACAAAACCAAAGTTTGGGGTGAATAATACATACCGCCTATACTTGTTAGGTATGAGGAATTAGGAAATAGTACTAATTACCCAGGAACAAAAATCATGATACATATTGCTATCGTTAAGCTCTTCTAAAGTATGAAAAATGTACTTACATAATTTATCTAAATTTTTCCACAGGTATGAATCATGCGGTATCAAATTAGGACAGAGATTTCAAGACTTTTATATTAGAACCCGAAGTGGTTATTTTCTTATTCTAATCTAAAACAGACTGGCTATATTTTCTTTCAGTTATTAGTTTTATCACGATACCTCCATTCTGGTTGGATGATCGTCCACCTCCGCTTCGGCATGTGGGCGTGAGGCCAGCAGCCGACTGGTCGGTCTAGGCCCTTCACGGGTTGTAGCGCCACGGATTATTATTATTATTATTATTATTATTATTATTATTATTATTAGTTTTATCGTTGTTAGTTAAGGAATGGGGATGCCGGAATTTTTCTTCTCCTCTACAATTATCAGTTTTCACATCAATATCACTCGCAAATAATAGCTGTTCGTACTCATGGACATTCACACTGAATAACTGATTGTCAGCAGGAACTTAGAAAATTCGCTTTAGCGCTAGGCTAGATTACAGTTTAACCGAATTTGAAATAAAAATACGTTGATTTTCTTCCTCGAAAATATGAATAAATGTGTTTTATTACTACAATTCTTTTCGCGTGTTTCACAAGCAACACTTTATTACGTAATCATGAAGAGCATGTTTTGCGGGGGCAGCAACGGTTTTTGTGGCATACTTGCAGGGCGTTAGAGAGACGTTCAATGTTTACATTTAACTGATGAAAAGAGAATTACTAATTAAACATTCCTTCGTGATAGTCTAGGTTACCCTTTCATCATAGTCATCCACATCATAACTTGCGGAGACTACTGTGCAATATATTTCTAACAGACCAGCTACTGGGTTTCGCAATGAAAACACTCTACAGAAAAATAAATAAAACGTATAGAAATGGCTACGATTGCTACAGTATACATGTAATGTACTCCAAAATAATTTGATAATGAAATGACGTATGTGAATCCAGTTATAAACAGAACAATATCTCGAATTTATTTAAAATAATTTAAAAAATTTATGTGGAATTAATATGAATTGAGAAAACTCAGAACATTTAATCAATTACGAGTACTTATGGGTTTTAAGGAACCTGGAGGTTCATTGCCGCCCTCACATAAGCCTCATTTAATCACTTTATATACTATAATATTTAACAAATGGCACGATTCATATTCGTGTGTAAATTATATAAGTAAAATCGTACATTTCTCCAATGAATAAATTCCCAAGTCATTTTCAGCTGAAAAGGCAATAATAAAGAAAATGTTTCTAAAAATATAAAATTAGCAGATGTAAAATAACACTTGACGTTCGCATAGACATTGAAAATAAACATTTTTAATGTAGAAGAAATTCACTCTATTTTATGTTATAGTAAATAATTATGTACTGTACTTATTGTGTCTGTGTCAGTAATAAGGATTACTTCTTTGAAGTGTATTTAAATAAAATTAGAGACCGTGATTTTCGGAATGTCCAATCTTGATATACCTACAACGGTGTTGTGTCTGACTTATTTTATATTTATTATCTGTTCAGTCTTTAAAAATTTGCATTTAGTAGATTATTACTATTATCATCATCATCATCATCATCACCATCATCATCAGGAGCAGCAGCGGCAGCATTATGTTTGCTTTAATTAAAATTTTCAGTTCGTAATATTATTCTATACGGAAAATGTTTCTGTTGAATTTTAAACAGTAATAGACATTGACTACACCTTTTCCAGGTGTATTTCAGAAAGCATCATTTGTATTTCAGATTAATCAACTGTGCTTCAGAAAACATCATTTGTATTTCAGACTCGTCAATTGTATTTCAGAGAGCTCATTTCTATTTCAGATTCGTCAATTATAAATTCAGAGTGTCATTTGTATTTCACGTTTTTCAATTGTATTTCAGAACTCGTCAATTGTATTTTAGATAATTTATTGAATCATTTGTTTTTGTTATGGAAACTATGTAATTATTTCCCATGAGTTTGCAATTACAAGTTTATTAGGCTTCATTTTGTCTTTGTTTTCCTGTACTTTACAATTTATTTTCTCAATATATACCATTGAAAAACAGTGAATTACAAACTACAGTTCCGTACAGTATGAGTGTTGTAATTTTTAAAATAGGGTACTTATGAAGTGAGACTGAAATACAATTGATAACTTCTGAAATACAATCACTAATATGAAGCTTTTATCATCTAGTCTTCTGTCAAAAAATCTGAAAGTTATAATTTATAAAACAGTCATATTACCTGTTGTTCTGTATGGTTGTGAAACTTGGACTCTCACTTTGAGAGAGGATCAGAGATTAAGGGTGTTTGAGAATAAGGTTCTTAGGAAAATATTTGGGGCTAAGAGGGATGAAGTTACAGGAGAATGGAGAAAGTTACACAACGCAGAGCTGCACGCATTGTACACTTCACCTGACATAATTAGGAACATAAAATCCAGACGTTTGAGATGGGCAGGACATGTAGCACGTATGGGCGATTCCAGAAATGCATAACGAGTGTTAGTTGGGAGGTCGGAGGGAAAAAGACCATTGGGGAGGCCGAGACGTAGGTGGGAAGATAATATTAAAATGGATTTGAGGGAGGTGGGATATAATGGTAGAGACTGGATTAATCTTGCTCAGGATAGGGACCAATGGCGGGCTTATGTGAGGGCGGCAATGAACCTCCGGGTTCCTTAAAAGCCAGTAAGTAGGCCTAAGTAAGTAAGTAATATGAAATACAAATGACGCTTTCTGAAATACAATTGACGGGTTCTGAAATACAAATGACGCTTTCTGAAATACAATTGACGGGTTCTGAAATACAATTGATGAATCTGAAATACAAATGACGCTTTCTGAAATTAAATTGACCAGTTCTGAAATACATGTGGAAAAGTTGTGGTTGCAGAATTTCCGTTTCCTATGTTAGCACAATGCAAGATTGCTGTTCTCAGTAATACAAAATAAACATAATATAGCTATAGGATGTAGATATTCATTGGCTATGAAAAACTGATAGAATTGAATCCAACGTAAGCTATTATTGTTATTACTTTTATTATTATTATTATTATTAATTATTTGTTGCATCTTATAATAATATTACGTTTCCTCTGTTTATATTTAAACTTCATTTATTGTCGTGGGAAATCTAGGACATGTGGATATATTTTCAAACATAAAACGTAATTTATACTGCTGTGAGAAAAACACAGTACATATACGTTCCATAATACGAGTAAATCATATAATGAAATTATGAAATGATTAGCCTAAAAGTGTCCCGTTAAGGACAAAGGCCTCCTCCTATAGAGGGAGAGCTCTATTTGTCATAGCGGTGAGCTACTCCGCGTAAGAGAATTTTAGAAGCTTGGAATTGTTCACTTGGTTCACATTTTGCACTGTTGGATATTGTTCGCTTGTTTCTGTCGCACTGGTTTTAGTCGCTGTTCACTTGTCTCTATGTCTTGCTCTGCTTGACCAATGGCTTCCTACACGTTCACTGAAGAGGTCGGCCCATCTTCTTCTTGGTCTTCCACGTGATCTGTTGCCAATACGGGCATCCCATAGTGTGACTGTCTGCGTCCATCTTCCGTCTCTAAGTCGTGCAACATGGCCTCCCCACTTCCATTTGGTGTTGGTGGCTTGCAGTGCTGGATCTTTAATTGCTGACATCTTTTGTAGCACTTCGTGTGGAATTCTGTCCCTCAGTGATAAGCCTAGTACCCTTCTCAGCATCTTCCTTTTGTATATTTGGAGACTGTTACGAAGTTAGGCAGTGAGAGACCATGTCTGACACCCATATAACAGTACAGGAGTTACGCAGGTCTCCAATATTTCCATTCTGAGTTTCTTGCTGAGTAGACATAAAATACTGCAACATTTTAACTCTACATCTAAGGTGTAGTGTCCAATATTCGTCCCCGTCCCCTTGCCTAAATTCGTCCCCCACAGTATTTCGCCCATAATGTGTCGCACCCTGGTGATGGTATTTACAGACTATCCCTCTTTATGCAGTAGCAAGCGTGCTTTCAGTTGGAGCGAGTGTTATTGTCTGTTTAGTTGTTATTTAAATTTCAAATATCTGGAAGGTGGAAGACTATTCTTCTTATATATTCTCAGCAGTGTTTCACAACCTAAGGTACGTTTTTTCATAACATTTTTTGCTTCTATATATAGAGTAAAGTGTGTAGTGTAAGAATATATATTAAACGGATTGGACATTACAGCGTGCTTAGAATAACATGCCCCAATACGTTTGTGGTGTACATGCCTATATTTCGTCCCGCAGGGTGTGTCTAAATTTCGTCCCCGGGACGGAATTCGGAATGCTATTCCATATCATGTAATTTCAAGGCTGTTGTCATTTATATTTCTGGTGGGTTTCAGAAGGGAAAACGGAAACTTTGGAGCAAGGAGGAAATTATATAAACCATAAAAGCTGTTAGGGAGAAAAAGGTGGGCTACAAATTGCATCTAATCGACATTAACCCACCCAAGTGATAGAATATCTGGAAACTGAATCTGAAACTTAAGATTCTGTGATCAGTCCAAAAGATATTCGGAAAGTTTCAGTGATAGAGCCATCGTCTTCCAATAGGTGTGGCACAGCACTTCTAGTAGCGAGTACACCCCATAACAATAATGTTCAGACAGCAGCAGAAAAGAAAAGCTAATAAGTATGAAAACCAAAAGCGAAAGGAGACGAGAAGAAATCTTAATGTCGACTTCTGCACCACTATCGCTTCACAACCTGCGGCCTGTTTCAACTAGAAAAAATGTACCGAAACAAACAAACAATAAAATTTCCTGCGAGTCTTCTAACGACGGAGGAAGTGATGATGAAGACAATGATGATGAAGATGCACGAGTTCTTAAAGTACGTTCCAAAAGGGATGTAGTAAGTAAGCGGGAAGATATTTAGAAACCATTTTTGTTGCATTGTATTCCCCACACTTCAATTACTTCTCAACATAGTCTCCACCATTATTGTGGCATTTGTCGAGTCGTGGCACAAGTCTTTCTATCCTCCCATTGTAGAATTGCGATGCGAACCACTCCCGCACTGCTGTTTTCACTTCATCGTCGCCATCAAAACGTTGACCACCGAGGAACTTCTTGAGGTGCAGTAAGAGATGAAAGTCACTCGGAGCCAAATCCGGGCTGTAGGGGGGAATGGTCAATTTGTTCTCAGCCTAATTTCGAGATGAGATTTTGGGTGTCACGAGCTGTGTGTTGCCGAGCGTTGTCATGAAACAACACAACTCCGTCGGTCAGCATCCCACGTCTTTTGTTCTGAATTGTGCGACGGAGCTTCTTCAAGGTCTGACAATAGGTTTCACCCCGAGGCAAGAATTCGATGATTAGGACTCCTTTTCTGTCCCAAAAAACAGTGCACATGATCTTGCGTGTTGACATGGTTTGCTTGAATTTTTTTTTCCTTGGCGATGCAGTGTGCCTCCATTCCATGGACTGCTGCTTCGATTCAGGTGTCATGTGAGACACCCAAGTCTCGTCACCTGTCACGATATGGTCAAGAAACTCATCGCCTTGCTCACTGTAACGTGTGAGAAAGCTCAATGCACTGGAAGCTCGTTTGGTTTTGTGTTCCTCGGTGAGCATCTTGGGTACCCATCGTGAGCACAATGTTCGATATCGTAATCGATCTGTCACAATTTTGTAGAGAACACTTCGCAACATTTGTGGAAAATTCAAGGAAATCGAAGAAATTGTGAACCTTCTGTCCTCATGAATTTTTTCATCAACGGCACGCACCAAACATCATTGATCAAAGGTGGCCGACCAATACGCTGCTCGTCATGCACAGAGACGCGGCACTCGTTGAACTTCCTAACCCATCTCCTGACCATTCCATCACTAATGGCATCATCACCATACACCTCACAGAAGTTGATGATGAATGTCAGCTGGTTTGATGTTTCTCGCATTCAAGAAACGGATAACAGACCGTATCTCACAGACGGCAGGGTGATCGAGCACTTTAAACATTTAAACTGATCACAACTCACCACACACACTTACTGAAGCTCTGAAACTGGATGCATAGCTTGTCTGAGGACTGAAGAAGAAAACGCACATGCGCAAAATAACGATTGCAGTGATGCGACGGCTATAATTGAAAACGGAACTTACTTAAAGAACACACCTTGTAGTATGCCCGTTTTGTGGGAAAAAAAAATTGTATACCAAAAACAAGGACAGGAATTGATAAAATGCACGCAATGCTGACGAAATGTGTCCAACTTGTGAACGCAAAAAATTTATTTGTGACTTGTGTCTGAATGGGTGAAACATCAAATTGAATGGTTTTAGTTCTATTGGACGCATCTTAGGTTAGTGTTAAACTCTGTAATTTTGTTTTGAAAGTGCTAAGAAACTTAAGAAAATAACAAAGGAAGAATTTTTTTTTTCACAAAATGTAATTTAAATAATTTTCTAAAAGCTCTCTCACGTACTTTCAATAAATATTAGTTATTAATATACATCCTTGATGTTCTGTGTTTTCATTTCATTGTACTATTGAAGTAATTGTCATTCAATATGTTAAAAAGTATAGAGGACGAAATTTAGACCGCTCTATTGGAATGTCAAAAATTGCACAATTTCATTCTTCATGTTTTATATTCTATTTGCTTCCAAATTTATGAATTTCGAATTCTGTGCCTTGTAGTTAAATGTTGAAAGTTCTTAACTAGATTCGATTCAAGTCTTCAACTTCAATGGTCTATGAATGGTGAGACAAAACTAAACGGGGACGATAATTGGGCACCCTACCTTACCGATACTGAATTTAAAAAATATCCTAACTCCGAATCATTAAAGATAGCAATAAAATAATCACAATTATACAAGAAAATCCTTTGTCACAAATCCTACTTGTAGCATTTCGAGAAACTTTCTACACAATGTCAAAATATATTTAGGCCTATATACCGGTAGATATGTTTTTACCTGATAGTATAAACTGCATTCTGTAAACATAAGACAGAATACACAGACATTAACAATCTCCTTTATTTA
This sequence comes from Periplaneta americana, assembly GCF_040183065.1. Taxonomy (NCBI): domain Eukaryota; kingdom Metazoa; phylum Arthropoda; class Insecta; order Blattodea; family Blattidae; genus Periplaneta; species Periplaneta americana. The sequence continues at coordinate 97,190,314 of NC_091124.1, read as the reverse complement.
GATGAAAATAATAATAATAATAATAATAATAATAATAATAATAAAAGTAATAATAGTAATAATAATAGTCTTATTTTGTCTTCATAGAAATTTCATATATGCCCTTCATTTTGTGTCTCTATGTGGCGTTTTCAGCTGTGCTCTTCCACAGTGCATATAGCAAGAAGAACACTTGTTAATATTTCAAGTTTTTTCGTAATTTTCTTATAATAAGGTAGGAAGAATGAAATAACATTTTGTCTTGTTTGAAATAAGATGTAATAAAAGTGACGATTATTTTGTTTCTCATACAATGAAATGTGTACTGCACATTACAATCGATTTTCTTAAAATATTTGACACATTCGCAGAACAATTCTTTTTACTGTGTAATTACGCTAACAATAGTTCACTACCCATATATACTAAATATTTCATTAAAGAAATCATTTAATTAATGTGCAAAAGAATCTGCAACATTTTTAGAGTGCAATGGAACTCCGTCAGGGGATGAAAAAACAACTTACTCTCAAGTTCGTTAGTATTATATATCCTGTTCTATTAACTGTCTTTATTGAGAGCTGGACAAGATCATTTGACAACGTGTCTGCGTGACGTTTCTTGAGGACGTCAGTCAATGTCAAACTACTCGTGCTGCACATGTCTGTGTCAAGGTGATGTAATCGACGGAGTTTTATTAGTATTCGGAACGTATGTGTTTGAATTCAGAGCGACACAGCAAAATTCAAATCAGAATGATTTGGTTACGGAATGAAACATGATTCATTGGAACTGGGCGTGATTTAGTGTGACACTGTCAGGTAACAGGACGTGACACATTTCAAGATGCCAATCAAGGTTCAGCGAAAAATCGGTGGCATGAAGCAATTCTGTGGTAACATAAATGATAACGTGCATGGATGTGCACAGAATAAAGCTCTTAACTGGTACCGCATGCTTCCGAGTAGATTGTCTGATTCAAATCAGGACTGTATAAATGCAGTTAGGTCTGATAATGGAAAATGGCAATGTGGGATAGAAGTCTCGGTGAACTGCCGTTTCATCTACGATTCTTTACTTCAGTTATTAAGCATAAAACTTAACTTCACCGCAAAAAGAATTGCATACCAATTAAGGAAAACTATATTATTTTGAAATGATAAATATATAGATAACAATAGTAGCCTATATTGTAATATAAGTGTTGAAAGGCACTCATTGGCAATCCGACTGTGGTTGCAACCGAGTTTTACCGAGAGCTGTATATCACGCGAGGCTCGCAATGAGCCATTCAAGACGTACGTTACATACTACTTCTATACAGGGACATCATTTTATTTTTACTTCAATATTTATTGTACCCGAGTTATTGAATGTACTTCACTCCCACCTCTTCTACTAGTAAACTTCCAACCGTTCACCACACAGAACCAAGGCCGCGTATGCAGTCAAAGTCGCCTTATGGTCACAGTAAGCAGTACTGAGTTAGTGAGTATAGTACGTTCCAGAAATATGTTAGCGTTTCCCAGTGACGAAAGAGCTTTCAAAATTGAATCATATTTTCGCACAGGTACTGTCGTCCGTTTGCCTGCGTCGCATCCCGATTTCCCCTCTGCTCGCCCATCTGGGCTGGCTTATCTCTTTTACTGAAAACATTATTTTCTGTTAGGAATTGGTCGTCTACGTAATATTATACAACTGTTTAAAATAACTTAAATAAAAGGGCCGCGTTAAGTAATTAGCTGTCACGTGATTTCCCTCTTTCTACGACCCTGCGACAAAACCACTTGCATGTCTGATAGCATGTAGATAGCATGTCTGAGTAATTTTATCTTTTCGGATCAGGGGAAGTGAAGATGGAATTTACAGTACGTAAGGAATTTTTTTATAGAGTAGGTACAGAATTATTTGACCATGAGTTACTAGTACGAAGGACGAAATTGGTAATTGGAATTAAGTACAATAGTCTATAGTGCGATAATATGCTCAAAAGAACTGAAGCCTGTATCGAAATGAACGGCCACTGTTTTAAAAACTATGTTTACATATCCATATTATAATTATTTTTCAATTTAACTTCATTCTGTCTATTGTACGCTAATGTGCTATAGACAGTATAATGTACACTGCATAATGAATACGTCCGAATGGATAGCTCAGTTCGTGAGTAAAACCACTTAATGTTAATACAGTACTGTATTTTGATTAAAGAAAAACCTAATGAAAGTTATCAAACTCAAAATCGTGATATTTCCTAGTTTACGTAAATGGATGATAAGCGTGGTTATTGTAGAACTGTTGGAGAAAGCAGAATTCTTAAATTTTCGACCAAGTTAATCAGTAGAACTAAGTGAAGTAATACTCCGCAATAAAATCTCTTGCCTCCTGGTGAAATGAAAATTGATTTTCTTAGTTTCTGTCGTCTTTTTCTTATCACAGCTTGTGAAAAATATAACAATACTTCATATGCATTGTTAAAACGACATCTAAAGGTAAGGAAAATGTATGCTTTCACAGACTGTAGAGGCCCAAAGGATAGCAGGAGGTCAAAGCGCCATCTGTACATATAATCGACACCAAAATGGCAGTATCAATCTTAATAACTTCCATATTTATTTCTTTGGAGGCTTTATAAACCCGAGGGGATTACTGAGCCCGTAAGAATTAGATTATTAGAGAAAATCCACGACACTATCGGGAATCGAACCCGCGATCTTCCAGCCTCCAGCCTTATGCCTTAACCGTAACGCTACGTTGGTAGTAGTGACTGAGGAGATAAGATTGCCATAAAGCAGCTCTGTGTTTTCATACTCATATTTAACACAATTCTCATATATATATTCATAGCATCATATTTAAAGATACTTAAAATACTCACTAATCATTTGATATATAAATCATAAATTCATAACATCCATTTTCCACGCAATTTTGTAATAATATACTTCGCATTTCATACACAACATAAATCGCCATATTGTAAACAGTTAACCTCAAATCAACACTTTGGTCACTATTCCCGACCTTTTCTTCTTTTAACTTGAGTAATTCTTAACTCATAAGTTGACTAATTTTAAGGCTCTTTGTTATTTGTAAAGTTGAAATATTTAATTGATACATAAGTAGGCTTAATTGTAACACTAATATAGAACGTGTTTACATATTTTAACAAGGACTAGGCTAAATTATTAATAGCACATTTCAATATAAATACTATTGTTGGTTAAGAAATTGCGTGTGTTAAATAACATAAATAGTGAAGTTGCATCAAGACTGAAATATAAGTGCAGTGAAGTGACGTATCGTGTAGATTAACGTCGACAAGTGTTGTACCGGATAGTGAAGTGATAAAGTGTAGTGTTGGTCCATTGAAATATTGTAGTGTGGTGATACTTCAAAGTAGAAATAATTTAAAACATAAATAGTGAAGTTTCATCTAGACCGAAATATAAGTGCAGTGACGTGTCGTGTAGTTTCAACTTCGAAAAGTGTGGTATAGTGAAGTGATAAAGTGTAGTGTTGGCCTATTGAAATATTATAGTGTGGTGATACTAAAGGGTAGAAATAACCTAAAACTAATATACGTAAGTACATTAAATTGAAAAGTGAGTGAAATTGAATTTGTAAATAAGGTACAGTATATACATAATGTGTGCTATGGCTGCTCTGTCTGGAAACTGTCGTAGTTGTAGAAGGATTGTAGTGAAAGGATTGGTATGTAATAATTGTAATTTCTGTTTTCATTGGAAATGTATAGATATAGATCCTGATAATTTTGTTGACAAAGGTAGTTGGGAATGTAGTGATTGTATATATGATAGAAAGATGCGCGATCAACTGGAGAGAATCAGAGCCCTAGAATTGGAATTAGATGAGGCAAAGTGTGAAATTAATAAATTGAGAGCTTTGAAGGATAGCATTAGTGTTTCGAATAAAGAGAGATCTCACACTTGGATGAAACCGAAGAATTCCAAATCTAGGAGTAGACGTTTCTCTGCGGATGATGCTGCATCAATCAAACTGACCAACAAATTCAGTGCTCTTCAAGCAATGAATGTTGATCAGGAGAACTCAGACCCAGTATCGACACTAGTAAAGGTAAGTCAGAAAACAGATAAGGTTAATGATTGTAGGAGTAAAGTATTGATTTTAGGAAGCAGCCATGCAAGAGGTATTTCCTCACTTTTGAAGTCGAAACTGGGCGATGAGTTTGAAGTATCTAGTGTATGTAAGCCTAATGCTCCTCTCAAGAATGTTGTTGAGGATATGATGAAATTGAGTTCAGAATTTTCTAAGAGGGATCATGTAGTTATAGTGGGTGGGCCAGGTAATAGTATTGATAACGATTGTAACTATTCTATTGAGAAAGATGTCAACAACATAATTGAGATGAGCAGCCATACCAATGTGGGATTTCTCAGTCTTTTCAGCAGGTACGACAAGCCGTATCTTCACAGGAGGGTGCGGAGCGTGAATATGCGGTTTGAGCGGGCTCTGATGAGGCCTGGGGCATCACACATTGGTTTGATTGATGTAAGCCCTATAAGAAGGTATGAATATACGTCACATGGCCTGCATCTGAATGGTAGAGGCAAGGAGCACCTTTCGGTTCTTATTGCTAATAGCATCAGAGGCAGCCATGTTAAAAAGCAGAGTTGTAATATTCCTGTGTTAGTTAATGCTAGGGCTTCTCCTTTTTTAGGTTAAACCTCCCACCGGTAAGGTGTTTGAAACAAGTTCAACTAAATTGTAAATGCTCTGATGTTTCTAGTAATGAACACAGTAACTTCACTATTTTCCATCAAAATATTAGGGGATTAAAACAAAAAACTGATGAATTGATCACTTCTTTAGCAACTCAAAAGCATAAACCTCAGATATTATGTATAACTGAACATCACATGAAGCAACAGGAAATACTACAACTGTCTTTACATGGATATGTATTAGGTTCCCATTTCTGTAGACATGTCTTCCAAAAAGGGGGTGCCTGTATTTTTATCAGAGAGGATCTATTATTTAGTAAAATTGATATATCTGATTTTTGCCTTGAACAAGATATTGAAATCTGTGGAATACAAATTGGTTATGAGATATCAAATTTAATTATCTTATGTGTTTATAGGGCGCCAATGGGAGATTATAAGAAATTTACAACTAACTTAGATTCATTATTGAAAAGACTTTATAAACCACATACCGAATTTGTAATCTGTGGTGACATAAACATAGATTATCTATCAGAAAGCTCACGTAAAAGAAAATTAAACTCACTTCTTGAAACTTATAATCTTAGTCACACAGTAAGTTTTCCAACCAGAACACAAGCTGGAAGTAGTACTGCCATTGATAATATATTTATAGATAAAAGTAGATTGAATTCCTATTCAACAGTACCATTAGTCAATGGCCTGTCTGATCACGATGCACAAATTCTAAGTGTTTTCAATATGAGTGAAAAATTCCAAAGTGTTAATCTAAAAATAAAAAAAAAGGATTATAAATGCTGAATCTCTTCATCATTTAAATACATGTCTACAAAATGAATCTTGGGAAAATGTATATAGTACCGATACCATTGATATTAATACTAAATTTAATGCATTTTTCACTACATTTACGAATTATTTCAATGAATGTTTTCCAGTCAAGGTGGTGAAAAAATGTAAAAGTAAAAACACGTGGATAACTCAGGGAATTAAAATATCATGTGCTAGAAAAAGGAATCTATATTTAATGAGTAGGAATAGTGATGATCCTCATGTTCTTAATTACTACAAGAATTACTGTAAAACTTTGACAAAAGTTATAAAAGATGCAAAGAAAATGTATCTGAATGAAAAAATACAAAATTCAGATAATAAGATTAAAACTATTTGGGATATTATTAAAAATGAAACTAATCGATATTCAAAGAGTGAAAATATTACTTGCATTAAAATCAATGATAGTAAAATAGATAACCCAAAATCAATTGCAAATCATTTTAACGACTTCTATATAAATATTATTCAGAACTTAAACATTCAAGATTGTGCAGAAGATGCTGCACTTGGTTACCTAACTGATGCATTTAACACTGAGTTTTTAGGTCTCAAATTTATTCCCACTACCGCAGCAGAAATCATGCATGTGATAAAACAACTAAAAACAAAATATTCCTCTGGATATGATGAAATTCCAAGTAAAGTTCTGAAAGCTTGTTCTGAAATATTATCCCCTCCGTTAAGCTATCTATGCAATTTGTCAATGCAATGTGGTATTTTTCCAGAAAGACTCAAATATTCAATAGTAAAACCAATATACAAAAAGGGAGATAAATGTACTATTGCTAATTACAGACCCATATCATTATTAACAACATTTTCAAAAGTGTTTGAGAAAGTTATGTATAATAGATTATATCATTACCTGGAGTCCAACAATATATTAGTTTTAGAACAGTTTGGATTTAGAAAACAAAAATCGACAGAGAATGCTGCTTTTAGTTTGGTGGATGAAATACTAAATTCATTAAATTCGAAACTACATGTAGGTGGGATTTTTTGTGACTTGGCTAAAGCATTTGATTGTGTGGACCATAGTATATTAGTAAAAAAATTGAAGTTTTATGGCATTAAAGATGAGATGTTGGGTTGGTTTACATCGTACTTATCAAATAGAAAACAAAAAGTAGAAATAAATGTACCAAATAGTCATAAAGTTACTTATTCAGAATTTAAAAATATTAAACATGGTGTTCCGCAGGGGTCAATTTTAGGTCCATTGTTGTTTCTAGTTTATATTAATGATTTAGCCTTGACCATAAACAATTCATCCCATGTAATTTTATTTGCAGATGATACAAGTGTAATTATTTCAAGCAAACAATACGATCATTTTATAAACACTTCTAATACAGTGCTGAATCTAATGAATGAATGGTTCCATGCAAATAAACTAGCACTTAATGTTGATAAAACCAGTGCAGTCAAATTTAGTACACACAATAGTGCTCAGGTTTCCTACAGTATTCGATTAAATGGAACTCATCTCAAAGAATCTATAAGCACAAAGTTTCTTGGTTTAGAATTGGATAATCACTTGAACTGGAAAACGCATATAGAATGTATTACTCGTAAATTGAGCTCTGCCTGTTATGCATTAAGATCCTTATCTACTATTGGTGATATAAACTTACTCAAAATGTCATACTTTGCATATTTTCACTCTGTAATGAAATATGGCTTAATATTTTGGGGTAACTCGTCTGAAGCTAAACACGTTTTTGTTTTACAAAAGAAAGCTATAAGAATAATGGCCGGTGTGCATAAAAGGACCTCATGTAAAAATATTTTCCGAAACTTAGAAATCTTGACTTTACCTTGTGAATACATTCTTTCCCTAATGATGCTGTATATTAAGAACCAAGATAAATTCAGTACTAATCAAGACATTCATCATTTTAATACAAGACATAAGTCAGATCTTCATCTACCCTCTGTTAGTCTAAGCTGTTTTAAAAAAGGAGTTCGCTATTCATGTATAACAGTCTTCAATGCACTGCCTAATTATCTTAAAGATTTGAAGAACAACGAGAAAAGGTTCAGAAAAGAATTAACCAAATTTCTACATACTCATACCTTCTACACAATTGATGAATTGTTTATGCTTGTGAATTGAATTATTCTACTTAAATGACATGTACAATTTTATATAGCTCAACTAAAATATGTTTTTATATTGACTTAATCTGTTTACTATGTATTGTATTTTTTGTTTAGCATAACTGATGAATTGTATGTACTGTAAATTGAATAGTATACTGTATAAATCAACTGATGAATTGTTTAAGCTTATAAATTGAATTAATCTACTTCATATGAATTGTATAGCTTAACGAAAATAAGTTTGTAAATTGAACTAATTTGATTGTATATGTTTGTATAGTTTGGCTGATGAATTGTATATGTTCTTAAATGATTACTAGTCAGTGTAGCTCTACTGATGAATTGTATACAGACCTACTGTAAATTGAATGGTAATATGTATAGCTCAACTGATGAATTGTTTATGATTATAAATTGAATTAATCTACTTGATATTAATTGCACAAATTTGTATAGCTTAATGAAAGTATGCTACTTTGTATTGTATATATTTGTATAGATTTGGCCGATGAATTGTATATGCTTTAAATTGAATAGTAATCTATATAGCTCTACTGATAAATTGTTTGTTTGTAATTTGAAGTAGTTTGCATGATATGTATTATCAATTTCTGTATATCACAACTGGTTGAATTCTTTATGCCTTAAATTTAATTAAATTGTTTTGTATTATAATATAGCTCAACTTATGAATGATCGTTTGCGTTTGTAAATTTAATAATCTGATTGGCTATGTATTGTATACTTTTAGTAGAGCCATCGATGTTGGTCAGTCGACAGACTCGCTGGGCTGCTGATCCGGAGTTGCGTTCGGGCTTGGGTTGGACCCCCCTTTGGACTTTGGTTTCTTCGGAGGTTTTCCCCAGCCGTGGGACTGAAGCCGGATGGTCTATGGCGAGTCCTTGACATCAACCCCTTTGATTTGATTACCCCCTTTGATTTGATTACCTGGTTGGGTTTTTCCGAGGTTTCCCCCACCGAAAAGGCAAATGCCGGGTAATATTTTGGCGAATCCTCGGACCTCATCTCATCTCACTACATCTCGCCAAAATGTAAAAAAATGTAAAAAAAATGTAAAAAATGTAAAAAAATGTAAAAAAATTGTACAAAATTGTAAAAATTGTAGAAAATTACTAAATTGTAAAACTATAAAAATTTGTAAAAATTGTAATTGTAATATTGTAAAATGTTGACATGTTCCACATCTTAAAGCTTCATTGCTCATGTAAGATCTATGGAATAAAATAAATGAATGAATGAATGACCACGCTCTTTTAAACCCATAGGTTTAACTGCTTGTATACTTTGTGACCTGGTAGAGTGTAAGAGAAGGCCCTATGGCCTTAACTCTGCCAGTATAAATAAAGAATTATTATTATTATTATTATTATTATTATTATTATTATTATTACTATTATTATTATTATTAGGTGTTAATTGTCGAATAGCAGCTTATGTGCAGGACTTATAGATCTTTCTTATTTCAATTCTTTTCGTAGAATGTGACAAAATTATAGGTTATCTGTTAGTAAGCGAAATGCTCAGTAGCTACTTAAAAGGTTATGTCACTATGTGTTTTTAATAGAATGCAATTTTAAAAGTTTAGCTTCTATTTTTGGTGAACAATAACGGAAATGACATCTATAGAATACATTAATTTAATGTTTAATTAATTTTAAAATTACAATACTGAAAACACTGGATCTACGATAATAGCGGTACCGTACTTCATACTTTTCTTTTTTCCTCTCGTAGTTTATTTTCATATTTAAACAGTCACATTTTTCTCTCCATAGTTTCAAAACTGTTTCATTTACGGAACATGCATAATCATATTATTTTACTTTTTATATTTTTAGAAATGTTTCTCTTTGTTTCCATTGCAATTTTAGTTTGTTTGTGCAGAGTATATACTATTCTCTTAAAATTACTTCCATCTATACAACAAGCATCAGTAACGCATTCATTGCGAACAAAGTGAAACTGTTAGTACGGTACAACAATAGATATATATAGACAGTGTTTTGGAATAAGGGCGTTAACAACAATTTTGTGGTTTTACGTTAATAAACGGTTATAAATCATTTCTCCATCGACTAATTTCCTTGATGTATGAGAAATTAAAGAAAAAGTGAAAATATTGAGACAAATTAACACATTTTATGAAATTATGGATCTTAAACCGTTTTTTTAGATCTCCTGATTTTGTTGATAGCATCCTTTTACAAAACACCATCGCTATGCAGTATATCGAGCGAATAAGTTGAACGTAACTAAAGTATTTATATATTTCAGTTGCTTGTCGTATACTCCGTTATGATGTTGTGGCCGTAGCGAAATACGGCATGGCTGACCACATCATTACCCTCGCGGTCCCTTTTCTTACCGTCCAGTGACTATGCGGTAACATAAATTCAAGAACAGATAAAGTAGTCGGTAGAGTAGGTCAGGGTTGGTAGAAGGTGGGGCGGTTTTCAAATGGAAGAGGGATTGTAATTCATGGTGACTAGCTCGTGATACCCCGTTCGGGTCGACTTCAGCCCTGCAAGTGGCTTTTATCGCGACAGTAATAAACCGACGGCGATAAACCTTACCTATCACATAGTATTTAGTGACGCACTAAAAATTGTGGTCACAACCTGCAAATCGGAATTGGTCGGACATTGTTTCTTTCGTGAAGGGTTTTATATGACGGCAGTGTAAAGCATGCCAAAATTTTAGTGGATGTTAGTCGGGATAATGTGGCATAAAACCAATATGGTTTTTTCTAATAATAGCACTGAGGCTATAACATAAAATTGATGACGCTCTCAAAGTATTAAACTTATATTTTATACCAGCTGCGTGCTTGTTACCAAATCTGCTACCTAAATATATTTTACTACATCAGACTGAGGTGTAGGCCTACGTATCGGTTAATGCGTGAAGGTAACGAATTTTTTTTGGAAGTAACAGTAATGGCTTCGATAATCGCTTAGGGTATGAACTTTTATTTATTTTGAATGTGATGTCCTGTTTATTGTCTCAAGTGGCATTTGGTGACGTTGTGAACTCACTTTACCGATAATCTTGTGAATGTTTATCTTCTGAAGAAAAAATTGATCGAAATTTGACTTCGGGACTCTCGAAGTTTGGCAATGATGTCTGCTGGAATAGATTGATTCTACTAGTAATACAAATACGCCAAGAAATATTAACACTATGGGTTGCACAGAAATTTGCCAGAAAGTTGCAATATATTGTGAATATTACCATTTCAGGTTTATATATTATGGTATAAATTATGTGTATTACAATTCCCAACAAGTGACAATTCATTAACTGAAAGAGTACCTATTATTGGAGATATATGAAAGAGTACCTATGATAATGTTTTACTGAAAATGTGAACATAACTTTGTTTTAGTAATAATGAATAAGGAAAACGTATTATGTGTGTTTCACGTGTTACATTTTATTACCTTGTTAACATGTTTCGGCCTGCTATTGGCCACCATCAGAACTGGTTGTTGCTGGTCTTGGCGCCTTTTGTTTTGTTTCCTGTGGAAGTGTGTTTGTGTAGTGTAATATGGAGACAAAGAGTGTGCATGTTCTGAAATTGAGGTGTTGAGAATTTCATTTGGATGTGTTTTTGTGTGTCTGTACATTTCCTATTGTTCTAGTGTGTTTAGTTTTCTGCCTTTTTGGTTGGATGTGTAGAATTTCCATGTCTGTGTTGATGTCTCTCTAGGTGTGGTTAGCATTTGTGATGTGTTCTGCATATGTGGAAGTGTTTTGTAATTTTGTTATGGCTGTGATGTGTTCTTTGTATCGTGTTTTAAATGATCTGCCTGTCTGTCCTACGTAGAAGTCGTTTGAGGTGTTACATTTGAGTTTGTATACGCCTGTGTGGTTGTATTTGTTTGTATTGTTTGTGTGTTGAGATGTTTTTGTAGAGTATTATTTGTTCTGTATGCGATGTTTTAATTTAATTTCTTGAATGAGGTTGCAAACTTGTGTATGTTTTTGTTTTCGTATGTTAGTGTGATTTATTTTTTGTGTTCTTGTGTTAGTGTTGTATTCTTATGTTTTGTCTTTCGTATTATGTTGTCTATTATGTTGGGGTTATATCCATTTTCTTGTGCCATGTATTTGTGTTCAGCTCTTCTTTGTAATCATGTTGGTTCATTGGTATGTTGAATAGTCTGTGTATCATTGCTCGAAATGCAGATTGCTTGTGTTGTGTTGGGTGATTGGATGTGTTGTGAATGTTTGTTGTTGTTGTTGTTGCTGTTGTTGCTGCTGCTGCTGCTGCTGCTGTAAGTTGTCTGTAGACTTTGAATGTGTGTTCGTTGCCGACTTTTGTTATTGTGATGTCTAGAAAATTTATGGATTTGTTTTCAATTTCTATTACATTAAAAATTATCCCTCCATTATTAGAAATATAAGCAAATAGGCCACCACAAAACATTCCGTAAATATCTATAAACATACAACTAAAATTTCAATTTAGTATGTGTGCTTGGTGTGGTACTATAGTGAGTCCCAGGAAACGTTCCCAGTTTTTCTGTCGGCAAACCAGCGGCAGTTTCCCCACCCAGCTACTGCCGATGCTTGCAACACCGAACACAAGATCTTCACATTAGTAATATTTGACGTTAATAACATTGGGTGCTCACTCTCATCACAGCAGCTTCTGGAAGTGTTACCCATCTTGAGTTGTACTTAATTCACATCGTACCATTTACAGAACCTATTTTACTAACCCATTCACGAAAATAAGTACAATTAGTAGACCCCGTATTCCAGCTACCTATAAACTGGAATGAGGTTGCCTGTTTCGAAGTATATTGGACGTCACAGCGCAGGTACAGGTACGTTCGTATACAAAATAGTTACGCATCCTTTGCCTTCTTCTTCTAGAGCCTAGAACTGTGATGTCAACTGATGCCCATAAGAACAAGCGCGCGCTTTAGAGCCCAGGAGAGCCTGAGCGCTTTACAGAGGAAAGGAAAGAGACAGACGAAAGTGGTAGTATATGCCGCTTGGTCGAGCTATATTCAGAGATGGCCAGCACTGATTCAATAGATAAAGGGAAGAGATCTTATTAACACTGTATCCATGTTAATTTTGAGATTTGTCTGAGAAGTATAAGTGTAGTATAAGAATGTAAGTTTTAATTTTAATGCTCATTTTTCAAGAGTTTGCTTTTTTATTCAAAAGGAATATTTTCTCAAGTTTTTTACAGAAAAGTGAAATTTTCAGATATGTTTGTTTAGTAGTCTTACATGTACTAAAACAATGTTTTCGTAAATCTAATATATCGTAAATACGTATTACTGACGATAGTGTATTAAAAAGTTTGAAAATATTCGCATGGAAAATGTTTATAAGGAAATGAATTAACAAAGCAAATATTGTTACATCACAACAAAATACGTGCCTATGTGTTGGTAAAACGTCAGCTCTATAGCTTCAGCAGATTTCGAGATAATTTAATATTCTGATAACGGAAAGTTGCGCACCAATATCACCTAAAATCATAATGCGTTAAGATTTGTATTATGTAATATTAGGTACAGTTAAAACATATACCTAGATAACTTTGCTTTGTACTATAATATTGTTTTGATTACTTTTACAAGGCAAAAGATACCATCAATATCAATTTGAACTTATCATGTCATATTCAGTGTCTTTCTTTGGGATAACACTTATTTAATTTACTTAGTACAGTATAGTTGTAGTTATTATGGAATTTGTGTGAATATTTTTTCTTTACTCTTTATTATGTTATTAACGTTTACAACACAACTGCAATATTATGCTAAGAAATTTGTGTTAGTACTTTTGTTTTATAGACAATATAGAAAATAACAAACAGAAAGAAGCCATATAAAAATTACATAAAATTTCACGTTCCGTTTGAAGTTTGTACACCACTGTTTTCTTCCAACAGGCAGCTTATTCCTCCTAGCATACCTTGCGCTTAATGCCCTCGCACGACGTCAAGGTCAGAAAAATGCGCTTGCTTTGACATCACTGGTCTAGAAAGTAAAAACTGGCACGCAGTCATACCGAGTAATCTTACCGATTAATGCTCTTACTAGTCTTATTATTTAAATAATTATAGCTTTGTAGCTGATAGAAGGTTCATTGCAGAAGTAAAATGCCCCAGGTAGGACGTTCAAGCCTGTAATATTGCACGACATATTTGAGGATATTTCAACTAATATTTTCACTATCAATATAGACAACATTATATATATATATATATATATATATATATATATATATATATATATATATATTGTGTAAAATAAACGTAGAAGTGACAAAAACAGTGCATGAAAGACACTCCAGTACCAAAAGTCACAGAAAGTGTTTTGAACGTAATCCAAAAGAGGAAATATCATCACAATCTGAAAATTATGAAGATATTAACTCCACGTTTAGCATGGATTTATGTAGCCTACCATGATGTTCAGTGCCAACATCCCAATTAATAAATAAAATAATCTACAATTTAGGGAATTTTAAGAAAAATACATAGAATATTAGTGGTTTTCAGCGATGGTCGACATATGCAATATCCTAATAAAACAAGAAAAATGTCAGATATTAGGAATATCTTTTACTATATCATGCAACAATAAGGTCATGTGCCACTCACAGAATTTCTTGCAATATAAAATCATTTCAAGTGACATCCGCATATGTTCAAGTTCCGTAACTTACGAATACACGTTATTGTTCACTGCAAAGATCACGACCAAAATGAACATCTCAGCTCAAGCATGTGTTTCTTAGTGTAGCTTCAAAATGTCGGGAGATGACTGTATTCCACGAACATGCAGCGAGACGTGTATTTTATATCCTTATCCGTTGCATTACCTGTGTTCGGCGTACTACATACCCAATGTGTCTTTAACTTCAATCTTTAGGTAGCTGGAATACGGAGCCTAATACTAATTGCTTTTTTTGTTTACGGAAGAGGTCAGCCAGGGAATTTAGCTTACAATTTTGCCTTGTTCTGCCACACGATTAGTTTTTTTCTGTACGTACGTTCTGAAAAATTTTAACGCTCAAGTACTGAATATCTAACCATTGCAAAACAGAGCACATCGTAATAAAGTGCACTTATTCTAAGCTGAGTTACTGCCGGCTGTGAAGGCCATACTGCAGATTGGCACAGCTAATTTCGGTGGGACGGAAATTCACCAACCATGAAGTTTTCACCTGATGATCTCCACCTCTCTTTTCCTCATCCCCTCTATCTTGGCACATGCAAGCTGATGCCTGAAGGACAACATAAACAGAGATGTCCAATTTTCAAAAAATGTTTAACGATATATGGAGGAATATATCGTGTGGCAGATCAAGGGAAAAATTTAAACGTAAATTCCTGGTCGCCCAGTTCCGTGTACGAAGACAATATTACATTTAGTGAATAGGTTTAATGAAACAGATTTTGTGAATTATGAAATGTCAACTATGTATCACACAAGTTAGGCAACACTTTCAGCAGCTACGGAATGTCATCAATATAACACGGTATTACTCGCGAACCAAGGACAGTGGAGTCCTGCAGCCCGGAGTCGTGGCGCTATTGCTCCTGCGTTCGTAATACCGCATCGCGACAGTTCACATTACGCCCGCGGTTCCACTCGCCTTGGTCGAGTAATACTAGTTTTAATCCAGTGAAGGGCCGTGAGTTCGCGAATACAAGCAGCGGCGGTAGCGGGACCTGTATCTTGTCAGTCGACAGAAATACCGTACACGTTCGCTGTGACGTATTGCACAAGAGTTCTGTATATTTTATGCCGTACTACAACGTTCTTTCAGAATAGGAAATGTTAGAATGTACCAAAATGGTGCTCCGAAGTCTAATGAACTTTCTAATTAATTTGTAATCTCTAACGATTTTCTGCACGAATTGATGAGTGAAATTAAGGTACGAGCACAAGTATGGGAGAACTAATTTAGAGGAAATTTAGTTACAACAACAGGTAAAAATCACTATTAAGCTATGCTTTTTAATTTCTAGTTCTCTAATGAATAGCTTCAGAAAATCGCTATCAACCTACTTTTGACATTTCATACCATTGCACTGTACGATTTATTGTTGTGCTATTAATGTGTATTATAACAACGCTATATCAAACCTGAAGCTACTTGATGCCGATTGGTAGTAGCGTATAGGTTTTTTGGCGAGTTGAGACCACGAATTTGCCATAAGATTATTTGAAATTCACTATACAGTTGGAGAAAAGCTCGAATAATATCTAACCACATAGTAAGCTCATGCCAGACAGCAGTTTGGAGTCACGCACGAAGCTACCACGGTGGCTACTATTATGATAAAATACTAGAAATAGAAGTCATAACTTACACTGACTGTTGGTGACCAAAGGTGCAACACACAACTCTCGATATGAATATGTATCTTCTTTATCCACTTTATGTTCTTTATTTTAATTTTATATTTTAATTATTTAATCTTTGGTGATATTGAAAGTATAAGACTAACAGCGTCTCCTTAGCACACCAGTGTTTAGACTATTAACTCTCTTCAAAATTGTGAAATTCTTGTCATTATTTATTTATCTTGAAACTTATGGAAAACATTATTTCGGTTAGCTGAGCTGGTATGGTACACTCTAAGCTCATTTTATATCTGGGCTCGATTACTTTTTGAAAACTGCTATAATATTTAAAAAAGCAAAAACTAAAAATGAGTAGGAGCATTATATTCTCATTGATTGATTGATTGATTGATTTATTTATTTATTTATTTATTTATTTATTTATTTATTTATTTATTTATTTA
This sequence comes from Periplaneta americana, assembly GCF_040183065.1. NCBI lineage: Eukaryota > Metazoa > Arthropoda > Insecta > Blattodea > Blattidae > Periplaneta > Periplaneta americana. The sequence continues at coordinate 97,173,877 of NC_091124.1, read as the reverse complement.
TTTATTTATTTATTTATTTATTTATTCATTCATCCATCCATTAATAGCTTTCTGTCCTAGGGCAGGTCTTTCACTACAAACCCAGCATTTTTCAAATCTTCTCCCTTTCCCGCTCTCCTCTTAGCCTTCGCATATGATCTTTATATTTTAATGCTATCATCTGATATCTTCTTGTACCCCGAACTTTTCTCCCGTTCATCATTCATTTCAGTGCATTTCTCAGTAGACAGTTTCTTCTTAGATAGTAACTCAGTGAATTTCTTTTTTTCTTCATGATCAGTTTCAGTATTATTCTTTCTAGACCAGTGATCATCAACTGATTTGCACTGTGCATCTCCCTAACTTGCTCGCTTGCCCCGAACAATCGAGTGTGTAGCAACGGAGCAGAGGTTCCTTACAATGGCGGTATGTATGTTTCCTAACGAGCAAAATAGTGGACATAAATGAACATTAACTTTATTATTGCATTACAATATTTGTATATTGCATAATATGCAAACAGAATAAGACATTCAATAACGGCAGCACATTTGTTACATTTTACTGGCACAATTTCAATTAAATATTTAATATTCAAATTAATGTAATTCTAAATTAAACACTGATTGACACTATATACATAAATATACATTAACTAAACCATGAGCATAACGAATGGTATTATTTAGGTTTAAAAGGAGATAAATAATGAAAATGAGAAACTATAAACTGTTTATGGAAGAAACAGAGTAAAAATAAATATTGCTACGCTACTGTTTGTGAAATACGAATATAAGTTTCCTATAAAATTGACAGCGATTTTTCGGGATTTTTGGATCCCCTTTTCACCCACAACCATAACATTTCCAGTGTTGTCCTTGGATGTACAGTACCGGTAGTTTCTTCACAGGTGAGTATGATGGGGGAGCGCGAAACTTTTAACTCCAATGAATTTGCAGGGTGCGTTTCATTATTAAACATTCAGGCTGACTGGGTAATTAGCTTCCTTTACATTGTTATTAATATAGCAACAAGAATAAATGAAATTTCAAATTGTAAGATTATGTCTATTATTATTTTTCCAAAATCATTGTCTTATTAGGCTTATATCCAATTAAGAAATAGGCCTAATTATACAGATTTATATAGGATATTGTATTGTGTTATAAAATTTGTATATGGTAAGATTACAGTGCAAATCTAGATCAAATAACTTCAATGTTTATTACAAATAAAATAATGAAAATATAATAGACATTAATATCACGTAGTACTGCAGTAATTTCCTTTACTTAGCAGAAGGAATGATCAAACCATTGCGATGTTTTATAGTATGTATAAGTTACTGCATTTACACCTTGACTAAAACAGCTGCTGTGGTTCGAATTGTATTATGGTATACGGATTTTGGAAACGTAACTAGTTCCGACGCTTGTTAGACGCTTGTTGTTATTTCGGAACTGTTCTTTGGAATTGATACTTTCTTGGAACCAGAGAACTCGGAAAATTTCCGTGAAGAGAACGATATTTTCCAACACTATGCTACGAAAATCTTAAAATTTGACTGCATATATTCAAGTGAAAGAAATTTCTCCCGAAGGAGACGACGACCGTTGAGACACACTACTTCTATTCAACATTGCAACTAGCTTCTGTCAAGAGTTGCTACTGAGCGGGAGATAGGGTTGCGTAATGTCGAGGATGAGGTAATGACCGCTTGTCCTGCACCGGAGCAGTGTTGAGCGCCCATGCTCGCTTTCGGCCGAGTTGATCACTGTTCTAGACCAACTCTTTCTAGCAAAGCTTCATTTCTTACTCTGTCTGCCCATTTCATAGGCTCCGTTCTTCTCCATATCACCATTTAAAATGTGTTCAGTAGTGGGAAACAGACTTACAACCTTCGGCTTTGTGGCGTAGTGATATATGTATAAATCATGTATTTTTTCAAATATGAATTCCACATATCTACTTAAATTGTCAAATCGTCAAATCGACTGAAAACGGGCTCGGGCGCTCAGCACTGATTCCGTGCGTGGCAAGCGTGCATTACCTCGTGCTCGGCGTTACACAACCCTATCTCCCGTTCAGTAGCGGCTCTTGGCAGAAGCTAGCTGCAATGTTGAATAGAAGTAGTAGGCTATGTCTCAATAGTCGTCAGGAATTTCATTCACAGTTTCAAGAGTTGAACGTATGATGTCAGATTTCAAGATTTTCATAGCCTAGAGTTGGGAAAAATCGTTCCTTTTCTGGAACTTTTCCAAGAAAGTAGAATACTATTTTCAAAGAACGGTTCAGAAGTAACAGCAAGCGTCTGACATAAGGTAATAATTACCAAAATTTTATATTGTTTCGGAACTAGTTCAGTTTAAAACAAATCTTAGACCATAATGCAATTCGAACCACAGCATCTGTTACAGTCAGGTGTAAGAGTAATTTATACAAACCATAAAACATCGCAATAATTTGATCATTCCTCCTGTTAAATAAGGGATATTACTTCTACATGATATTAGTCTCTATTGAAGCTTCTTAATTTGTTTGTAATAAACATTGAGATAAGTTGGGCTACATTTCCACTATTGTTACCATAGTCATTCATTCATAGTGTTCTGCCCAAGGGCAGGTATTTCACTGCAAATTCAGCATTCTCCAGTCTTTCTATTTTCTCTCTTCCTCTTAGTTTCCGCATATGATCCATATAATATCTTAATGTCGTCTATCATCTGATATCTTCTTCTGCCCCAAATTCTTCTCCCGTTCACCATTCCTTCCAGTGTATCCTTCAGAAGGCAGATGTTACAACGTACACATTTTATAACACAATACAATGCTGTATATAAATTTGTGTATTTTTTTTATTTTATGTAGTAAAACAGTTACTTTGAAATGTTAATAATAATAATAATAATAATAATAATAATAATAATATTAATAATAATAATAATAATAATAATAATGATAATAATAGGCATAATCTCACAATTTTATTTTCTTTTCATTCTTATTGCTATATTAATAGCAAACAATGTAACTCAAGCTGATTGGCCAATCAGATTGATTATTTAATATTGAAACGCGCCCTGCAAATTCATTGTAGTAAAAAATTTCGCTCTCCTTCCAACATACTCAATTCTGAAGGAACTACTGTACATCCAAGGAGAACATTTAGGCTGGAACTGTTATGGTCTCTGAGAGAGTATCTGGAGTATTCCAGACAAGATAGTTGGACCGTACATTACACAGTATTCCAGTTCCTACGAGAAAGATTCTGTCAGAAACTCCTACTGTTATTTTGGAACAGAGGGTTCCGACCTACAGTTCTCTTTTAGGAACTGCTATTTTCTGGGAAATGTTCCGAAAGTACTGTTATGTTATTTTTCCCTATCTCTATCATAGACCCATCTACTGTGGATGTAGATTGTGCTCCTGCTTAGCTTCAGCTAGAAATGACAGACTGACAGTGTGATAATGAACTGAAGGTGATATACGTACTGTATAAAAGCAGGAAAAAGTCTGTGTGATTTTTTTCACATTTTCTATTAGTCAGATTACTCAGGCTTCATCAGCAGCTTTCGACAGACTGTGCATGTTCGGATCCACATACATATACGAACATTGTTTTCTTTAATGAAAATAAGTAAATCCCAACTCAGATGTTCAACGCTTAACAACTGCGGAAATGACATTTCTAAGGAGGACTGCCGGCTACAGCTTGCTTGACCACAAAAGGAATGAACTAATTACAAAAGAATTGAAAATTACACCTATTTATGAACATCTCAACCACTATAGACAAAAATGGCTTAACCATGTCAATAGGGTGGATCGTTCCAGACTCCCAAGACAAATTCTCCGCTATATAGGCCTACCACATGGAAGACGATCTTTGGGACGCACCCTGAAAAGATAGACGGAGACCGTAACAGGCCACTAGGCCTAATACCTGCAAGAACGATGATGATGAAGTAAATCCCACCACAGAACTAGCTAATTCATCTGACTACAATCTACAAAATTTTCTCAGTTCATGCACTATTCAGGTCATAGTGCATAATACTGAGCAATCAGTACGCAATAAAAAGGTTAAAAAAATCTCGTAAAATTAGCATTACAGAAGATCAGAAAATATTTTTACTAATGGTCATGCATTAACAAAATAAAAAGAAAAAGCAGAAATTTGAAATTCAGTATACTGTAGTATTTAGTTTTATTCAGATTTCATTTCATCCCTAACTTATCAACCAATTGCTTTCATACATGAAGAATCCACTGCAAGAATGATGGATGTCACTTTCTTGTCGAAAATGAGCCAAGACTTTAAATGCATAGCTTAAGACATATAGAATGTACATAGAGAGTTATATGGCATTAACACTGATAGTCATTGTCCAGTAATGATCGGAAAATCACAGTTAAGCTTTGAGCGCTAAGCATTTCAAACTTTCAATTGCTTCTCCTGCAAAATGTATTCCAAATGACATCCATCATTCTTGCAGTGGACTCTTCACATGTAAATACCAGTATTAGGCATCCACATTACTTTAAGTTTAATTTGATCACTATGAGAAATATTATTATCACGAAAAAGCAGCCACCTTCGCAAGCCTCCGCTGTGCCCGCGGCAGCGAAACACGAGCGCAGCGGGCTTCAGAGCTGCCTGAGATGACGTCACAGGGCATCGAGTTGATGACCACTGATGTAGTGTATAAAGAAGTTATATCTATTACTTTTCCTACTATTATTATTTTCTGTTGTGTACTATCTAAGAAAACAAAAGTTCATGTATTAAAGGTGTATAATATTTTTTTTTCCCATTCACACAACCTTTCTAAACAATACTTCAAAGAAATAGCATAAAAAGTAATACAATTTGGAACATGATAAAGAAACCGAATTGTTGCAAAACGCAGAATACAATAAAGACATTGTTTGATCTTCGTAACATGCACTTTTTATTTTAAAGGAATAGTGTTACATTAAACCCTAGTCAATTATTATTGTCAAATTTAAATCATGCCGCCAGCGAAACATACGGGTACAGATGATGAAATATGGATAGAACAGAGAAAAATTCTCTCCGACACCGGGCCTCGAACCTGAGTTTTCACCTTTACGTGCTGACGCTTTATCCACTAAGCCACACCGGATTCCAGCTCAGATGCCGGATTGAATCCTCTCATTTTAAGTTCTATCTCTCAGTTTTCCCTTTGGTGGCCTACGAGGAAGGTAGAATATTACATTCTAAGAGAAGCAAACCTAAGAATTTTAGCCACTTTAGAACCAGTATTTCTATTGTCCTGATGATAATATGATGTATCTTTAAGTACAAGGTTTCTTAGTCTAGAACTGGATAATCACTTGAATTACAAAACACACATAGAATATGTTACTTCTAAATTATTGAGCTCTGCTTGTTGTGCATCAAAATCCTTATCGTCTATTGGCGATAAAAACATTCTTCAAATGGTGTACTTTGCACATTTTCACTCCATAATGAAACTCGGATTAAAATTCTGGGACAACTGGTCTCAACCTAAACATTAATTTTAAATACAAATGAAAGTTTTAAGGATGACGGTGTACATAAAAAGATAACTTTAAAAAATTCCCCAAATTACAAATTGATGGCCCAGGACCAGACTGTTCCAAGTCCATTTTACTTTCCCCCCCCCCCCAGGAGAGCTATTTTAAGCTCCTGACATTCAAAGCTTGATGAAACAATTTGGAATAGCTTCATAGTAGCCTTATGGAGAGGACTATTTACAATTTTGTGCGATTCATATATGTAGACGAGATCTGGAACACAATGAAACACAGATTTCTTTCTTATAAAAAGTTGGACTTAGAACAGTCTGGTTCTCAGCCATCGAAATATAGAACTTGTCTTGCAGATATATTGTATTTGCTTCTTAATGTTTTATATTAAAAACAAAGAAATCATGTTTAGTATTAATCAAAGCATTCCTAATTTTAATGTAAGACACAAATCAGATATCCAGCTACTCTCTGTTATTCTCAGCTGTTGAAGGAAATGAGTTCAATATTTATATGAAGAGTCCACTGCAAGAATGATGGATGTCATTTGGAATACATTTGGAGGAGAAGCAATTGAAAGTTTGAAATGCTTAGCGTTTAAAGCTTAACTGTGATTTTCCGATCATTACTGGACAATGACTATAAGTGTCAATTCCATATAACTCTTTATGTACATTCTATAAGTCATAACCTATGCATTGACAGTCTTGGTTCATTTTCGACAAGAAAGTGACATCCATCATTCTTTCAGTGAAATCTTCATATATTACTGTCTTAAACGCACTGCTTAACTTTCTTGAAGCTTTTCAAGGCGAAGAGAAGGGTTTCAGAGCAGAATTACCAAGTGTATAGTCGTACCATCAACTCAACTAATTAATTGTTTATGCCGTAAATTTAATTATTCTGTTAGCTATGTAATGTATATTTTTACATAACTTTTCACTTTCCCTACATCACAAAGCTACATTATTGATGTTAGATCTGAGAAATGCACTAAAATAAATAAAAATGAGATCCTGTTTCCAATGAGATTTTCTTTGTAAAGCTCATATAAATTTAGAGCCTGGTATTTTCGAAATAAATAACCTCAATATGTAATATGTAATGAATTTGTACTTGTTTAAATTCTGGATTTATTACAAGATCTGTTTCATGTTTGTACTATTTCAGAACATCTGTCTTAAGGTGTAACAGTTCGTAATTGTTTATATTCTGAATATAATTTTATGGTTGTTTCATGCGTGTAATAATCGAGAACATATATGTAAAATGTAATCAGTTTGTACTTCTTATATATTTTACAATTATTGTTAAGGCTGCATTATGGCTGTAGTAATTGACATCTATCTAAGATATAATCAGTTCGTACTCTTTTATATTTTGGATTTACTATTAATGCTATTTCATGGCTGTAATAATAAAATTGAGAACATTTTTACAATGTCCGAATTACAGAATTTATGAAGGAAAAGTAATGTAAGATAACTCGCAGAATCAACATCAATTCTGACTCCCTGTCTTCCATCCCTGCACGAGGAAGCTGACCCAAGTCCCAGGAGGGAAAATACTCCGGAATTCCAATCTGAATCTTAAATCTCCCTGTGTGGGAAAGCAACAACGGGGTCGTTTATATTGCTGTATTTTCCTGTCAACAGACAAGACCCGCATTCTTTCTCCGTATGGGTTATTCAAAGTCTACCCAGTTGTCTGGAAGCGAGCCTAAAGGCGGAGTGTTCTCTTCGGACTTATACAGAGCGTTCATCTGCAGAAATTAGGCGTTATTACTACCGATCATTTAGTGTTATTTGTGGAAGGTAGTAGGAGTAATTATTGTAGTAACAACGGTGGTAAGAGAAGCAGCGAGAGAAAAGTTAAGTATACATAGTATCGTTGTTGTTTATTCTTCACCTGACGTAATTAGGAACGTTAAATCCAAACGTTTGAGATGGGCATGGCATGCAGCACGTATGGGCGAATCCAGAAATGCATATAGTGTTAGTTGAGTAGCAGGAAGTAAAAAGATCGTTGGGGAGGCCGAGACATAGATGGGAGGATAATATTAAAACGGATTTGAGGGAGGTAGGATATGAGAGTAGAGATTGGAACAAGATTTCTCAGGATAGGGACCGATGCGGGCTTATGTGAGGGCGGCAATGAACCTACGGGTTCCTTAAAAGCCATAAGTTGGAATGCAATAGTAGTATTGACAGGAGTTTGAGCTATATTAGCAACAGCAGTAGAATTAGTGATGTTAGTGTTAATAGTAGGCCTACTAGTACAAGAAGCAGGTGTATTTTTAACAGCAATGATCAAACATATAACTGACAGTAGTAGTAATAGGAATGTGATAAGTTGTAACCATAACAGAGAATTATTGATGATAGCAGCGGGAGTTTAAATAGCAGTACCTACAGAGTACCGGTAGTGGAATTATTACCAATATTACAGTAACAGTACTAGTAGAATTACTAATAGGCCCACCACTAATTGAAATTATTAAGCATTAGCAATTGTAGTTGTAGTAGCAATAATACAGGGTTGTTTCCGATCTCTGATAACGAATTTGAATGACATTATGTGCGTCAGGAGTCACAAGACAGCTGAAATGTGGCGCGAGGTGACAGTCCAGTAGTGAGTGATCTCATTGTCAGAGTGCACGGCGACTCACAGCAAAAATTCACAAGAAAGTCGAGCTTCTTTGCGAGGGGTACATTACGACCCTTTCCAATGCCAATGCTAAGTATAGTTAAGTTAAAATAAAAGAAGCCGGCAATAAACGAGGTTTCGTTATCTCTAAGAAAGGCATCTTCTGTGTACTTATTAAGATTGGTAAAGCTCGAATGAAATTAATTTGTATCATCTCGTGGGGTGCGGCGACTTGTGACGGGGGGAGGATTTGCTTGATTTTTCTACTCTGGAATTAATCCCATCCGAACTTTATCAGTCTTATTAGGTACATAAAAGATGCCTTTTTTGGAAATAACGAAAGCGCGTTTTTTGCAGGCTCCTATGATTTTCACGTAACTGTACTTGACATCAGAAAGAGTTGTTAGGTACCCTTCTCAAAAAGGCTCGATTTTCTTGGACATTGCTACTGTGATACACCGTGCACTCTGATTATGAAATCACTCACTACTGGTCTCGCCGCAATTCAGCTGTCGGTGAGATTCCTGACGCACATGACGTCATTCAAATTCGTTATCAGAGATCGCAAACAACTACTGCTGCTTATGATTAGGTTTTTAGGTTGTTTGTGCGCTTTCAATCGGAGACCTCCGGTTACCTCCGATTGATGCCACGTAGGTTGTATATGTGCTGTGGCGCAAACATACACTTTCCGCTTAGCGTTCCTTTAATCGGATCAGGTAGCGATTGGAGTCCGCTGACGACGGCGTATCTTTTAAAATAAGAGTGTAATTTTTTGTTGTTTGTTTTCTCTTCTTTATATACCTCTCTCTCTCTCTCTCTCTCTCTCTCTCTCTCTTCGGCTTTTCTTTTTTCCTTGTTTTGCTTGAAGTACTATGTTAGCTGACAGATTTTTTTTTTCTAGTTTTGAAATTCATAGTATATGTGGAAAGGCGTATTAGTTTTAAGTCATTGATCAAATTAATAACATTAAAATTAACTGAAATCTAACGCAGAAGTAAAGCTTTTCAGTAGCTAATGTAAACATTTATAATTTTCCTGGAAACACTCGTTTATTCACAAAGAATTTTTGTCAATTATTATTCTAATCGGTTTAGTTTAACGTAAAATATATTAAGGGAGTTTCAGAATGGAACAAAAGAAACGTGTGGTATCAATGGGTTAAAGTTTACAGTCCAAAATAATTTATTAAGATTCTTCATCAGACAGGATTGTGATCATTGAGTTAATGGGTGTCAGTATTTGAACTGTCTCTTCTAAAACGCGTCACTCTTCCTCTATAATAAAAATATAAGCGGATATCAACTTAAGGATAATTGTAATTTATTACCACACGTTTCTTTAGTTTCAGAATGAAACTCAATATTTTAATCTAATAACTCAAGTCGCCTTTTAAATATTCCATGTAAATTATGTATGATTTTTATTGCCTCGAAAGTTACGTTCTATAGAAATTTCAAGACTTGTTTTTCTAGACGTGGACCTTTGGAACAATAGCACTAAAGCAGTTAAAAATCGTATCAAACGTTTTGCCTAATTTTAAAACTACGAAAACGATGATATCACTAATTAATCGTCAATATGTATCTGAATGGTAATAATTTATTTTTAACAGTGCCTCAACCGCGGCTCTTAATGTTAGCCTAAACATTTACATGCCTACATTTTAAAATTTAGACCTACTCAGAGAATCTATCTAACCTGGTCCACGCCATAGAGATTTCCAAATACTGACTTGTTAGCGTCCTAGGAGCGTTTGGCTCTTCTGGCAACACAATCACCAACTCATATTTCATTTCAAGTAAGCGGCTCATCACTGAAGTTTGGAGTTTCATCTCGTAACAATATGCTGGATCAATCTTAGAGGTCCTGTTTTGCTGAAATTCTTCTGCTTTTCAGTTTTTTATTCGCAATGTTACTCTGTCTGCACACAAAACCACGAAATTATTTATTAGAAATTTTATATATAAATCAAAGTAGCACGCTTTTTAAAAGGGTTCAAAAGTGTATTGAACAGTTAAATTTACTTACTTTCTTCAAGTTCGCGATTGCGACATCGCTTCAAATGGTCTAACAAATTCGAAGTACCACCACCCTTAGAGTAAATTCACCCACATAGTTCACAGCATGCGACTTTATTATTATCTTCAACTAAATTAAAGAATGTCCATGCGACGGATATACGATTTGGTGCCATTTTATTCCACTCACAACTACCCTAAGTCCGTACGCGCCGGTCGTCCTTGAGCTCTACGTCCTCCAACTTCGCTTCGCTCCGAACCACCACATCCCTCCGTTGTTCCCTGTTCCACCTACGATAGCACCGGAGATCACCGGTGGAGAGCTTTATTCGTAAACTCCGATTCCTCCGCGGTAGTAGTCACTCCGATGAACAGCACTATAAACAACCGTCTGCAGTAGAAACAGCATTAGTAATAATTGTAGCATGAATGTTAAGAGTAGCAACAGCAAAGGTATTAATAGCAGCTCTAGTAAAAGTTATCGGAGTAATGATAGTAGTAATAGTGGTTTTAGTAGTAATAGCATTGTATGAGAAGTCCTGCTAATTAATGCTTGGCAATTCTGATAATAAAATATATGAGAGTAGATACTGAATTTAAGAGCAACTCCTTACCAAGAGGGCCAGTGTTATCTCTCAGGGGTTTCTTTCACATAAAACCATGATGTGGCCCTTCGGCAGGGTACTACCCACCGAGCTATTTAGACCTGGTGCTTACGTGGACAAGGTCATAAATCTCTCAAGTGAAGCTTTCCAAGAAGTTCTCAAATTCGTAGCCTATATCACAGAGGATTGGACAATTACCGTACTAGTAACTGTATTGAAAAAAAAAAAAAAAAAAAAAAAAGGAAACAAGATGGACTCCAGGAGTTCCCGTAGAGTTAGTATATTACACAACGGGTTTATACCACAGTAACAGAAAAGCAAGTACACATAGTTAGTACATGTAGAGGCGCCTGGTCTACTGCGCAGGGTATCAAGATTCAAAACGTAAGTCACGTGACTTTGGTATGCTACAGACGATTCCGTAGTGTTTTTATATTTGGGATCTTGCTTGTGATTCCTTAATGAAATTTATTCAAAGTGAGATAATAAATTATGATGTAGGCCTACCGATTATAGCCACAGTTAATGCGAATTACTGCTGTTGCACGCACATAACCTCACTTGTGAACGTCATACTGAAATTTTAGTTTCTAATTCTCACACATACTAAATGATTTATTATCATCATTCATGCTTCATTTTCACAGTTTCTATAGATTTTTTTGAGAAATTTATTCTAGGATTTCTTTTTTTCTTCCGTGATATTTTTCTAAAATATTGCTGACTTTTTATTCCAGTTCTGAAGGTTTTTATGAGTTTTCTGCACTTAATAATCTTCCTTGAACCCTAATTTTATTTAATTCTTCTTATTTCTAATTTTAAAATGGACATTACTGAACATAGACCCCTTCCATTTGTAAACCAAAGACGAAAATATAGCATTTAAACCAACAAAACTGTAGTTTCATTCCCTGTGATGTATTCTACGTGCATTTTTTTATTGTACGAATGTATTTCGTTAGTAAATTTTCCCCTTCTTAAGTAGTCCCAAATATTTTTTTAGTCCTGAAATCATAATATTGATGTTACAAGTCACTCAGGAGTGTTCAATATTAGTCATTAATTCTTTTTCATATATTAGAGGTATGATTAAGGCAGTTGAGACAAAAATGGACTAGTAAATCCAATATTTTATTGATTATTTTTTCAAGATGTTTATAAATCCTCTTCTTTGATTATGCTCACAACAAAATTATCAGTAGCTACTGACTCGATAACGTGACATACGCTCTCAAATTTTACAGTTTGTAAAATTTCATACCAATATAAAAATAAATGTAAAGGACGCTCAGAATTTCAGAAAACCGTTTATTGTTTATAAACAACAGAATGGCATATAAGAAATAACCGAAAATGTAAATGAAAATAGTCTGAAAAGAAATGGGTAAATATTTGTTCATAGTTAGGGTTTGATGGGAAGAGAAGGCGAAGTTATGAACTTTGTAGAAGTCTCGTAGCGTTATAATAAAGACTAAGTAGGGTAATGAAAATATTTGTTTTCATTTAACAAGGTTTAAGAGTAGGCCTATGAAGTTCGTAGTTATAAGCTCACCATCAACTAGTTTCATTATAGGCCTAATATTTGTATATGAATCGCGTAGAATCGAACTCCACTTTCTCCTAATTATGAAATATGTCTTTAAGACATGTTTCAGTGCATTATTTTGCAGGGAATGTGATAAACTGCTCGTCTGGAGTCAAACTGCAATTTATTTACCTTAACGTTAGTTGTAAAATCACCATTTGGAGTCTAACTGTACTAGTTTTTCGTCTTTTTGATAAAGTGCAATTTGATATATTACTAGGAGACTAATATATTCGACATTATTAGTGTTTAAAACACACATAACTGTTCAATTTGTACCCCTCCTCATAATGATACATCAGAAGACGTTCTCCTTTCCACTAATTCTTCACCAGCATGTGTTTTACACGAAAACTAATATTACAATGAATTGTTACCATATAAATAATGCAGCGTCATGAAACACTTTGAATACAAGTCTGAAGGTGAATTAAATTGGAATGTAAACAACCAATGGTCTTATATCAAGTCCAAGTGTCTGGGCATTAAGTTTAATAAATAATAATAAATTCTCGGACGAATAGCAGAAGTTTAGACAATCAGTGAATTTCATTATACCTAGGTGTAATAGGAACAACGTAATATTTCGACTTATTGTGCTAGATCGAAAAAATCATAGCATTTTCTATGAAAAATCTTTACGCGCCTATGTCAGTCGATAGAAATAGGCTGCGTTCGTCCCAAAGTCATGTGACTCGTCATTGTTTCGATGTTGATACCCCTCAGTAGCCTTCTGCGCAGCTATACACGCTCTCTATGTAATGGTATTTGACTGTCGAAAAATAGTTTCAAAATTGAAAAATAAATTGAATCTACTTTCTTGTTTACCTTGGTTACATCCAGATCAGAAATTTAAAATCCTCAACTCTTCAATCTGTCCGATATTAATGTACCAATTTTTCTCAATTCCTCTCGAAAAAATCCACATTGCTTTCCTACAAGACGCAGATAAAATGATTAAAACAACACTGAAAGAAATACTATGTTTACCTACAGATACTCCAGATTCAATTATTTATTCTGACAGTAGACATAAAGGCCTTGGTCTATTTCGAACTACATGGGAGACAGTACTGCAACAAATTAACAGTTGTCAAATTTTGATGAGTCAGATAAATAGTATATTGCCTACACAAGAGATTTAGAGAGTGAACTGAAAACTAACCTCGGAAAGTTACCTCTGGAAAACAATTTGACCTCCCCAGACATCATTAAGAACAAAAGAGGTCTAATTGACTCAAGGAAAGTCAGGAAAATTTTGAGCCTTGAAGAATATAATAAATGGTGTCAACTGCCACAGAAAGGTAAAGGGCTTAGCTTATATGAGGCGTTCAGAGCGAAAGTGGTGTAAGTCAAAATTGGGTAATGAGGTTTAAAGTAAACATTCTGTAAAATACAGCGCAAAATAGCAGTTAATATGTCCTTCGTGCTGTCCACCGACTACTAATAGTTTAAATAAATTGAATATTAATTGCTACTTTGCGCTGTATTTTACATAATGTATACTTTAACCCTCATTAGCCATTTATGACTTACACCACTTTTGCTCTGAACGGCTCATATCAAGACTTCACTCCCGCAAACAGCTGGGTCAGACATCATACAGACCTTTCTAGCTCCGAGTGGAGAGATGCGCTAAAGTTGACCCATAATGTTGCTCCTGTACGCGCTGTTCCAAGCATAACTCAAGACAATAACCAGTGTAGGCGATGCCACATGAGATTGAAATTTTGGCTCATGTCTTGGGTTCATGCCCATTTGACGAAACTCTTCGTAAAAGCAGACATCACAAGATCAGGTCTGTAATCGCAACATGCTTTACGTCCAATGGCTACACTACCTATGAAGAAGTCCATGGAATAGCGGATACCGGAAGTCATCGGCGTATTGATATCATAGCATTTAAACCTGGACAGACAAAAGGTTATATTCTGGATCCAACCATCAGATTCGAGACTCATCAGAATCAACCCGAGGAGGTTAATCTAGAGAAAAGAACAATTTATGAACCAATTATCCCTTATTACAAAACTTCATATAAACTCAGGGATATAGAAGTCATCGGATTATTGGTGGGCGCTAGAGGGACCTAAAGAAAACAAATCGTGTCATTCTGTCATAAATTTGGAGTCCCAACAACAACAATTAAGGAAATTTCTATGGTAGCTTTGAAGGGTTCTCTGCAGATTTTACGGCGACACTTGTATTTTAATTCAAACTGAATTTTCTCAATCTATTTTTATCTGTATTTTTTATTTTACTGCAAATTTTCATTATGTGAGATCTGCAGTGCTCGGGAAAAGTGACATAAGTCAGTTTCCACAAACCTTATGATAATTATTGACAACTTACACTGGTTTATGTCGATTTGATTTTTTTCTGTATGAATTATTGTAATGGGAGAAATTCTTATGTACTTTTTCCAAGGAAGCAGATGTTCCGTAAGTTGTCAATAAATTATCAAAAAAGGTTCGTGGAAACTGACTTATGTCAGTTTTCCCGTGCAATGCAGAAATATTATCTACTGTAAATTTTAGTTTATTGTAAACAAATTTCTTGTAAGACATTCTTAATGTCATCTTAAATGTTACTTTTTAATATTCTTTGTCTTTGGCAACCTCACCAAGTTGAGGAAGATTGAATAAATTGAATACATAGTAACTCTATGCAAATATATCCTCTGAAACGATGCTCTTGGAAGCTTAGAAAATAGCTTTAGATGTAATAGATCATAAATCGATGCAGGCTTCACTGTGCCTCAATGCACTGAGAAACACAGAAATTTAAACCTTGTAAACTGTTGGAGCTTTCATATATTATTATAAAACAGCTCTTTATACAAAGATTCGGCGTAAGCGTTTTGAAATTTTTCCATCTAATGGAATTCCAAACAGTCTCCTAAATGCTACAAAAGGCCTTATATGAGGCAAAGGTAAAGGCAACTCCATGACAGGCTAGGACAGTAGGAGTGTCAATCCTACGTGACTGTCGCCTTTACCACCAAGGAAATTCCCTGGTACTCACTTCTGTTAGAGGCTGAGTAGATACAAGGGCCTTAGTGCGGCTGGAAGGATTAGAGCAATGGAAAAATACATTATTCATATGGAATCGAACCCACGACCTACCGGATTTGTAGCGTTACGCCTTAACCTCGACGATACCGCGCGCCCCAAAGACATATGGACTTTCAAAATAGTGAATTGAGTAAGGGAAAAGACATGACACAATAAAACGTAGAGCTACACAAACGTGTTCCCTCTCTCCCGTGTTTCTTTTTGCGACGAGATTATCAAGTAATGGCTGAATACTTTAAAATATAATTCTGTAGCCCTACCTCAGAGTGAAACGGATGGAAGTCACAAAAACATAACTTTTCAGGAAAGAAAAAAAAACCCAAAGCAAGAGAATGAAGAGTAATGTTCCTTCCATTCTTTGACATCTGAATTTAAAGAGAATATCGTCACTTAAGAACCAATACCGCGTAACTGACAAAATGTAAATTTTACAGGAGAAGGAAAAAACCGAATAAAAACCATAAAAATAACGCAATAGTCTTGAAAAGTGCTGTTTGGCTATGAAATAGCATAACTAATTTGTAACTAAGTGAAAATGGATGATCATGGCTGTAGACATTTGGCCATGTCACTTACGCGGTATTGGAACTCTGCCGTTGACTACATTTTGTTAGTTACGCGGTATTGTGAGACAACTTTAGCAGCTTCAGGACACATGCTGACAAGCGTTTTCTTTGCGTGAAAACTGCCTTCTGGAAATATTATTCGTGCTCTTGTATATGTCAATGTGTTATCTGAATTGTTGTCCTACCATCTGACTTGAGGTCAAGGTCGGTAGGCTGTAGCTTGAATCAGCATTAGATTACGTTCCAGACAATGATTGCTGCATTCTTAGTCAATCAAATGCTGAAACTATGGGAAAGAAAAAAGAAGATACAGTTCAATGTTTGTTATAATAATAATAATAATAATAATAATAATAATAATAATAATAATAATAATAATAATGACAATCTGATACCAGGTATTTTATTTTCACCCTACGTATTTGAATAGATAAGTAGAATTGTTACTAAAACGTTGCTAAAAATATAATTTTATAATAAAATAATGAATAATAATATTACTCTATTATTATTATTATTATTATTATTATTATTATTATTATTATTACTACTATTATTATTATTGACAATGGACTTGAGTGACTTGCGAATAATGGAAAGAATCGTATAAAAAATATAATAATGATGATAACTTTTCAGGCACAATATTCGTTAAGCACAATAAAGAAATAATTATAGGCATATGCTGAAATCACAAAAAGTAATCCTTGAGTAACCCTAGTGTGGAATACTATCATAAAAACTATGGCACAATCGGTTCTATATACAATAATGTGACGGTAATTTAGGCAGGCTACTAATGCTCTTTTTTTCTGTGCTTTTGCACGAGAACATGACTTTTTTTACTGAAGGGACGCCATCAGTACTATTAGCTAACTGATATCGCACAGTTCATTCTTTAATTTCCAATGTACACAGAAACATCTTTTTCCAAATCTGAATTTTTTTCTCATCAAGTTTTAGGTTGTAGACAAATGTTCTCTTTCTTCTCGATTCAGAATTTGTACTGCCATGTCTTTTCGTAGGAGTGAAATCCACAAGATTTGATACGTAATCGGTCCTCTGTTCCCAAGTCATAGTTTTCCAGAATGCCTGAAAGATGTGTCTTCTCTCATTAGAAATTAAATTACAGGCCCTTACTTTCGAATTTTGGCACATTTTATAACTACACTCTGGCCCTAAATTCCTTGCATCTCTTTCCGTATCATGTGTCACTTTGCCATCTTTCGATCTCTTGTAGCTAAGATAAGCTTCCTCTTCCATTCTAAGTTTTCTATTTTTCATTTTCTGCCACTTACCCATTTGTGGCTTTGAACTTCTTTTTCTTTTCTGTCAAATTTCCATGAAACACTTGTACGAGTAGATTCTTCTCTTTACCTTTTTCTGACGAATGTAAAGATGTAGAATAAGTAGCACTCACGAATTCTTCGGAGTCGTCTACATCTGAAGATGCATCCGAAATTTGGTGTAGATCCTTTCGTTGACGGGGTATTGTCTTCAGTTTCTGTCCTATCCTATTTCTAGCTGTATTATGTTAATAGTATTGCTTTAAATCATACCAGGCTGCATAATACGATCATAACCTTACCGGTAACACTGGACGGATAATCCCTGATCAGCAGCAGCCCATTTTCAGAAGGACGGTTTTCTTTTGCATTTGAATTATCAGGCAGTACACCTACGAATAAGATGAGATTACTTGTGTTTATAAATGTGATATAAAGGGATTAAAAACATGTGTAGTAAATATTATCATCAATTTAGATCATCCTCCTACCGAAGGAAATGGAAGGAACCACGCTCAGCACCATTGAATGTAGCGCAAATTATTTTACCGACCCATTGATGATTATTTATATTAAGTACTTAAATTAAGTTTGCTGTTATGATTCCTTAACTGAAGAAAAATAAACGCTTAATAACTGTGATACTTCTTATGCCATACCTTCGTTAATGTTCACATAAGTTTCTCCCGTCTTGAATCCAGAACATAGCACAGATAGGATTTCGTTCTCGCTAAACTGACTATCGTCTGATTCATTATCCATTTATTTTCTTGTATCTGTAGGCCTGTATAATAATAAAATATTAAATGTACTATATTTCAATGAATGAACTTGCAGTAAGATTCTGTGGAAATTCAGCTCAACTAATATTCAATTGACATTAGCGAAATAATTCTATTATATTTACCTTTTAAATAATTGAAACTGAACGCTTCTTTAATCTTCTCAGAATATTACACACTGTTGACACAATTTTACAAGGCGGTAAGGAGAACCAGCTTCCGTACTGAAGGCGCTCAGAGAGTAGACATAATATCTGTTGTCAGATACGCGGTATTTCCTACAGACTTCTCGTGACTTCAGATACGCGATATTTTACCCCCTCCTTTGCACGCAGGCCATTCATGCAATCAAATTCCCGCGCTTGTCAATGCATGCAGATGACAGTGGAGGTACCATCTGTGCGAAAAGAAAAAAACAGTTTTGACCAAAAATGTCAGTTACGCGGTATTGTTTCTTAAGCGACGATATGGATTTTGTGCACTTCTATTTTTTCCAGCTGATAGAGGAATACATTCTGATCAAAACAATGTACTTATCTCAAAATCAGTAAAATTGGACTTCCATCCTTTTCCCTCTGAGGTAGCTACAGAATTATTACGTACGTATAAAACTCCTCAACACGTTACTTGACAGATGACCAGATTCGGTTTGCTGACAACGAGGATAACCTCCAGTAATTGTACCTAACTCCGAAGAACTCTAATCTAAATTCAATAAAAAGACCAAAACCTTGCATTGAAGACAGCTCATAACATCACAGCTAAAATGGTAATAAATAGGCCTAATATCACAGTCTAGTATATAGTCCCGAATCTCAATACGCAGTAAATATTCATCCATAGATAGTTGCTAACCACTAGGATCGCTAATATCGCCTCATTACAAACTATTCGAAATAGTACTGGCACAGTCTTTTGTTCCTAGCACCCTCACAACTCAAGCTTCGTGACTGTATATACTAGACTGTGCTAATATTTTATAACAGATAAACTCTTATAATTGTTTACGGTGTTTCATTATAAATGTTTTCGCTTATAGATGTGTAAACAAATTCACGTAAATCCCAGAACCTTGGTAACTAGATGACAGAGCTCAGGCTTATGATGACCGTAGACCCGAGTTGAATTCTCACCAATCGCGGAGTTACATTTTTGGTAGACAAGCCATGGTTGTGAGGGTTTTCACGGAATTGCCCCGTTTTTCCCAACTCATTCAACCAACACTCTTCACAATTTATTTTCATTATCATCTCCGTCTTGAAAAATAGGTCACCACTAGTACACCATGGTAGATGTTTCTTGCGGTTTATCTAAAGTTTAGTAGATGGCAATGGAAGTGGATTCTAAACAATACATTAATCCGAATATGAGGCACCGGACTCAAAGGATTTTCCTTGCCTTACGTGGACATGATGGCTCACTGATGTGCAAAGACTACTTAGATATCAATGATGAAGAGGACTTATATTTCTATTATTAATTTTATTTAATTTCTTGTATTGTATGCTTCGCAAAATTCAAATTATGTAACTTAAAAAGATGTGTTATATTAACCAGAAACACTAAAAATTGAGGCCAATAAAGGGAGTCACTTTAATCATTTAAGACGATAAGCACACTGGTCTTAGCAACTTTTGGGCAATTTCTAAAATTTATATGAGTTTCGAAATAACGAAAAGATTACGGAAAAACATTTCCTACTAAGGTTAGAGGATGTGAAAGAAGACATTATGAAAAGTAAAGTATAGGATATATTTTTAATACTTATATTTATCAATTACAAAATTGAAAATATGTGGAATATAAATTTTAGTACATTCACAGTATATCAAATATGCAAACCAAATTTAACTCTGGGACTGCAAGAGAAGAATACAGACGTTGACCAATTTATGAAAAAATCTAATCTTCAAATATTAAAATCCTGGATTCAAGAAGAAGAATAAAGTCATGATGATTATGCTGATGATAACTACAGAGTTAATGAATTTGTTCAAGATTATCATTTTCAAAAAACCGAAATCAGAATCACAAAACATATGAAATTAAGGTATCCATATTATCGACAATACTACACTTTTTATACTATTTTTTTGGTATTAAATGCTTCTTAAAAGTAATGTCTATCATTATCATTCACTATTTTGTCCAAAATGTTTATAATCTCTGAGTATTATGCAGATTAATTTCGTTCTATCTGCATAATATGTTGATTAAACTGAGAACCAGAGGATTCAAAGCTATTGTTTTGTTTCCCCTCGCATGTTTTCTTTGTTTGTTGACATAATTTGATTGTATAACATGGAAAGTGAAATACTGTCTGGAGAATATGATACTAGCGGATCAGAATACATTCCGTCCACACCTGTGGAGTAACGGTTAGCGCGCCTGGTCACGAAAGCTGGTGGCCCGGGTTCGATTCCCTGTCGGGGCAAGTTACCTGATTGATTTTTTTCCGGGATTTTCCCTCAACCCAATATGAGCAAATTCTGGGTAACTTTCGGTGCTGGACCCCAAACTCATTTCACCAACATTATCACCTTCATCTCATTCAGATGCTAAATAACCTAAGACGTTGATAAAGCGCCGTAAAATAACCTACTAAAATTTAAAAAAAAAAAATATTCCACTAAGGAAAATAACTGGAGTGGAAAAAAAAAACATGTAGAAGGTTAGACCTGCTAAATAAGATTTTCTATTTATAACTTCCATTTAATGTCTAATTTAAACATTTCTGTAGGCTATTTAATAAATAACAGTTTTATTTGGAGTAGCGTAACTTATGTCAATCATTAATTGGTGAAACAATTTTTTATGATATACTCGTATTTGCACTATAGCCTATGGTATGAAGCCATGTGTTATAGATCTGGAAACGACATTGCTAGTGCTGTTGTTAAAATTCGAACTAAAATATCTTTGATGTATCCAGAAGTTAAGGAATTATACTTCAGACAGAGTGACAGCTGTGTTTCTCAAAATAGGAATTCCCTGATTTCTTTTGCTATAGATTCTTTTCTTCAAGAAAATTGTGTGATAAGAAGAATTACAATGAAGTTCTCAACTCCAGGACATTCTTGTATTCAACAGATTGATAACATCCATTAAAAGATAGAGAAATAACTAAAAACAAGAGAGAAGTTTGGTCTCCAGTTTCTCTAATTAGACTTAAAACAAGAGATTGCCTTATACAGTTATTCAGATGACAGTATCTGATTTCCACGTCTATCATACTCAAAGTAAAATGTAATACGCCGTAGGCTACGTGAAGGTATCTCAGCTACAACTCCTTGCAGATGATCTCTCCAGCATTTACTGTAACACATACCATGGAGATTAGGCATGGAATAAAGATAATTTAAAACCAACATCGATAAGCAGCATATCCTACTTCCAAAAGCAAAAATTTCAGTTCCAGGGAAAAATATATCGAAGGAGAAGGCTACATACATTCAATCAATAATCAAATGGTTGCCTACTGTCTCAACAAAACTATTATGAAGTAAATAACTTTATGGTTTTGAAATCTTGGGTTATATTCGGAGTCAAAATTTTCCATCTGCGTGCAAAGTTTATGTAAATTGATAAAATATCAGTACATTTCCTTAATCTGTGCATTAACTAATTAATGCTTAATAAAGAAAATTATTATCTATAATTTGAGATATTTTATCAAGCAATTTTATATATACTTCATCCCACATTTAGTCCCAAACTTTAAATCACTCTCCTGAAAAAATTACTAAAATTCAGATAGAACCTTCTGGTTCTAACCTCACGAATAGTTATTGTAATGTAAGATTTTTTTCCAATATAAAGCCTTCTTAGTATGGAATTCTTCACTGCTATGTCATTTTTCACTGCTCCATTTCTCTGCTACAGAATTTTATTTTTATAGTACAAGCGCAGCCACTAAGAAAGCCCTTGGTCTGCACATAGGTACCCTATTGATTGCTCGTTGGCATAGCAACTAACCGCTCCATAAGCATGTCGAGGTAAACAAAATAGCCTGTTCCACTGATTCCACGATAACAAAAGAACGTGCTGCTTACTTGAGAGGTTTAAAGTGAGACCAGACTAATTGCTTGTTCTCGCCCCATATTGTTAAAGAATTCGCTAATGTTTCTTTGAAATTAATGACATACAATGACAAAATTGATACTAACTACTCAAATAATATTTTACATCCCATGTTTTAACTTATTTACCATTTGCCTGCCGTTGTGTACGCTATAATAGCAATATTATTGCTTTGAGTTGAGTGTAATGCCTGGTAGTTGGTTCAAAACTCCTTAGTACTGTATATCGCTATTTATCCATTATTAATATAACATCTATTATCTTAATTGGAGAGCCGACAGGGTGTCTGCCCACATTAAATCACAAGTCATCGTGTATATATCTACTATCAGTAAATATATTTCTAAGCCCTACATAACTGTAGTAGTAGTAGCAATCGTATTAGTAGTAGCAGCAGCAGCACTGTCAGTAGCAAAAGTAGTAATAGCAGCACAAATAGCAGTAAGATAGTAGCTGAGATAATAATGCTTTCCTCAATGTTCTATATACACTTTTAACACTTTTTACAGTATAATCACTATTAACTTTGTAACAGGATTCGGACAATGAAGAATACCACTTCGAAACTAATCAGCGAGATAAAATTCATCATATTAACACAGTAAAAAAGTTACACAGTTAATCAGTAATAAAACTTTATTAAGATTTTTATTTATTTTATTTATTTTTGTAGGTAATTTTACGAAGCTTTATCAACAGATTAGGTTATTCAGCGTCTGAATGAGATGAAGGTGATAATGCCGGTGATATGAGTCCAGGGTCCAGCACCGAAAGTTACCCAGCATTTGCTCATATTGGGTTGAGGGAAAACCCCGGAAAAACCTCAACCAGGTAACTTGCCCTGACCGGGAATCGAACCCGGGCCACCTGGTTTCGCGGCCAGACGAACTAACCGTTACTCCACAGGTGTGGACTAAGATTTTTAACTACAGAGGTTATTCAACCAGAAATTTAAAGGGTAAATTTCAATTTTCCTCTTCATTTTAGTTGCATAACCTAAATGTTCAGTGTTTTCGTTAATCGATCTCTCCGTACCTTCCTCTTCATCTTTATAACACATTTGGTCCTGACCATCCAATTAGGTTATTGGAAACTAAGACGTTGAGGACTAGTATTACCTTCCAACGTCTGTAGGTGTCTTCCGTGACATATATATTGAAGTACGATCTTTTCGTTACACAATTTATTATACTGCTCTTTTGTATCTGAAAGATAATCTCATTCCTTCCTCATAATTTCACTCTCTTAGAAAACAACTTTTTTATGCCGATAGTTTTAAGTTCCCATTATCATGCAGTACACAAAGAAGTACGGTAATGATTTTGCTGGGAATTTATTTATAGATTTTTAAGCAAAGATACACTTTCACTCAAAATCCAGCACAATTAATACAAGAGGGTGGAAGCGCGTTTTCTAGCGAAATTTATAAGCTTGTACATACTCTTTGCGAAAAGGAAATTGTACCAGAACAATTGAAGAAGTCCATATTTGTAGGGGGACAAGAATAACTGTAGTAACTTTCGAGGAATATCACTTTTGTTGACGTCGTACAAAATTTTGTCGAATATTCTTTTGAGAAGATTAGCTCCATATGTAGACGAAATTATTGGGGGACCATCAGTGCGGTTTCAGGCATAATAGATCGACTGTTGAACAGATTTTTTGTATTCGACAGATATTGGAGAAAAAATGGGAGTATAAGGGTACAGTACATCAGTTATTCATAGATTTCAAAAAGGCATATGACTCGGTTAAGAGAGAAGTATTATAAACATTCTTATTGAATTCGGTATTTCCAAGACGCTAGTTCGATTAATTAAAATGTGTCCCAATGAAACATATCAGCAGAGTCCATATAGGCCAGTTTCTGTCCCATGCTTTTCCAATTCACTGTGGGCTAAAGTAAGGAGATGCACTTTCACCTTTACTTTTTAAATCTCTCTAGAATATGCCATTGGGATAGTTCAGGCTAACAGACAGGTTTTGGAATTGAACAGGTTACATCAGCTTCTTGTCTATGCTGATGACGTGAATAATTTATGTTAGGAAAAAATCCACAAACGATTAGGGAAAAAACAGAAAATGTACTTGAAGCAAGTAAAGCGATAGGTTTGGAAGTAAACCCCGAAAAGAAAAAGTATTTGCTTATGTCTCGTGACCAGAATATTGTACGAAATGGAAATATAAAAATTGGATATTTATCCTTCGAAGAGGTGAAAAAATTCAAATATCTTGGAGCAACAGTAACAAATATAAATGACACTCGGGAAGTAATTAAACACAGAATAAGTATGGGAAATGCCTGTTATTATTCGATTGAGAAGCTTTTGTCACATTGTCTGCTGTCAAAAAATCTGAAAGTTAGAATTTATAAAACAGTTATATTACCGATTGTTCTGTATGGTTATGAAACTTGGACTCTCAATTTGAGAGAGGAACAGAAATTTGAGAATAAGTTTCTTAGGAAAATATTTGGGGCTAAGAGGGATAAAGTTACAGGAGAATGGAGAAAGTTGCACAACGCAGAACTGCACGCATTGTATTCTTCACCTGACATAATTAGGGACATTAAATCCATACGATTAAGATGGGCAGGGCCTGTGGTACGTATGGGCGAATCCAGAAATGCATAATAGTGTGTTAGTTGGGAGGCTGGAGGGGAAAAGACCTTTGGGTAGGCCGAGACGTAGATGGGAAGATAATATTAAAATCTATTTGAGGAAGGTAGTATATGATGATAGAGACTGAATTAATCTTGCACAAGATAGGGACCAATGGGGGGCTTATGTGAGGGCGGCAATAAACCTTCGAGTTACTTAAAAGCCATTTAAGTAAGTAAGTAGGATTCCCTATCTATGTGGGAAACAAATGACGATCGCAAAGTATGTTTTATAGTACCATAAAGATTTTGCATTTTAAAATGTTGGCAAACAAACAAATGCTAGAGAAGTGATAAAACAAATGCTAGGGAAGTGATAAAATTGTAGTGATAAACAGCCATGATTGGTTGAAACACGTCCTTTTGTACTGTTTTATTGGTCAAAAGTAGTATGACTTAGTAAAAGTGTAATAGTCTAATTAATTAGATTTCATAAAAACATCATAGCGATTTACTCAGAATCGGATATAGAGTTTTATAATGATTCTGTTTAGTACGTGAGACTATGCGAAACATGAAACTATATTAATATTTATATTTTCTTTCTGTGTTTTTCTGTAACCTCCCTGTTGTAGGACTTAAGACAACAATGCCTATAGAGAAGGGGACGATTTTATGAACCACATACTAGACATTGACACATATGTGAGCCCTTCGTAGCCTGGGGTCAGCGGAGCGTTTGACTTCCACAGATAGACCACACACACACAGAAGACAGAATATTAACGAAGAGTATCAACCCATGCCCGAGGTGGGATTCGAAACAACGAACCTTCGGACCACGCCGCCTATGAGTACGGACGAGACGAAGCCTGGCTGCTAGCCTGACTGGTTGTCTTGCTGAAAGGAATTCCTAAACGTTACTCAATGGAGAAGTGCAAGACGAAGGCTGTTCTGTCGATTGTTACCTAGACCGTTAGTCCGCTGGTTGCTGGTAGAATGGAGCTCCTTATTTTTTTAAGCTACCAGCGATCTAAATGCCTTTACTGCGCATGTCTCCTGAGAGTTCGTAAAACTTCCTCACGTTCTAAACTCCTTCTGCTCTTATTTCGACGCATATAATGGACTGATAAAGAAAAATTTCAAATATTTACAATGTTTAGAATCAGGCTTATCCCGACCACCAAAACCTATATCTTATTGTGAAATTGTGACATTAAGTAGGAGTTGAAATGGAGACCAATAAAGATAAAAGTAGTCCTTTACTTGGCATAAAGGCTCTTGGAGAGACATGGATGTAGAATCCCATGCTTTTTTTACCTCTGCACTAGTATGATGTGGTGTGAAATGGACACCAACAGTAAGTAAATTTCTAAATTAAGAATTTATGTTTTAAGAAAGTGACGATTTTAGGAACTTGAGATAATTATCAGTACTGACCTTTTGGCAATTAATAGGCCTACATATTATTATTTTATCAATGTTCTATTTGAATTAGAATGTACTACATTAGGCTTATATGGGACTTAATGAAAGAGTTTTATTATGACAGCAGACGCTGTCAAGAAAAGTGGAATTATTTAGCTACGTTATTTCCTTCCGCACTGAAAGTGCCAAAATATCTAAGGTATGTTTAGGAGATCCTGGAGACCAATACGATTCATCCTGTCACTTTTACAATTGTTGCTGTTTTTTTACGACAATTTGGAAAGCATAGTAAGTTCAGCTACACTCACTGGCAGATGCAAACAAGCTTCGTTTTGATCACCCCGACTTTCAACCTAGCGACCAACTAGGTTACCAGTGACGAGCTCGGTAACCAGCTAGACTTCGTTTTGTACTTACCCTAAGGTTAGCGCTCCTCAGACTACGTAGCCACTTGGCACGACGTATAATCCGAATCAGCTTACTTAATACCCTAATGGTGAAGTCTAACGCTTTTCTCCCATTACTACATATATTAGTGGATTATGGTAATTTTCTAGTTTGAGGGTTGAATTTTCTTTTGCCAACTTCGTTTCTAATGTCGGTACTGAGAAATACTACAACTGGTAGTGATTTTCTAACTTATGTTGGCAGCAGGAACAGCTGTTGTCGTTAGTGGAAATTATGAAAATTCAAATTGTTCTAGATTTCTGAGCTGATCACTGGAAGCTAATGAAATTCGAACATACTAATAATTAATTAATATTAGAATTATATTAATACATACTAGTTATTTTATATGTTGCGTTGTGGTTACAATTCAAGATTATGGTCACGTAAGTGTAAATAAATATAACATGTGGTGTGATACATGCGCTTGGGTGATCGATAGAAAATGCGTACGGATATAGCAATTATAACTAAAATTGCAAAATTATTAGGCGTAAGTAGATATTCTTAAACATACAATTTTAAAATGGCATTCGATTTTCGGAGTTTGTACTAGTCATTTCACGTGATGAAACAAAATACATTTTTAGGTTAGGTGTCGTGAATCGTAAACTGTTTAGTCAAGGCAATGAATTTCATGTTGTCACACGAAATACATTTTAATATTAGATCATAATATTAAATATAAATTATTTTATTTTTTATGTTAAAATTATTTTATTGTTTTTGTATATATTGTTGATTAAATTTGTTCAATTATAGTTTATTTTTACTGTATGTGATATATTTATTATATTTCCAACGTAACATGAGAGAGGTCCAGGTGGAAAATATAGGCCTACTCTTTCACAAATTATTGAACCAACACCTCCCAACATAAAGATGAGATGTGGTAAATAAATAAATAAATAAATAAATAAATAAATAAATAAATACATAAATAAATAAGCAAGACATCGTTATTGTAAATAGTATATTATTATTATTATTATTATTATTATTATTATTATTATTATTATTATTATTACTCATGTCATTGTGAGTTTATCCTCTTTGGTGATAACTGGTATTAGTTGGCAACACTGAAGAGACGGCCAAATTATTCTTTTAGGAACTGCTCTTACATGATCCTCAGTATATAAGTAATGAATTGAAAAACGTTGGATAAATTATTATATACAACATTGCATGGAACAAGCAGGATTTTAAACCTTGATGGTGATGGTGATAATGATGATAGCGATGACTATTATATTATTGAACCTCCAATCGAAAACTTCTTCCAAACTATTTTAGGACTCAAGGACATCTATGTGAATGTCTTTTCAAACTTGTTGTGTACTCTGTATCTGTAGCTGAATTAATGGATAGATAGGTGTTTTAATACAGGAGTAAGCCTCGCATTGGAATTTTACATGCATAAATTAGGGCTTCTTTCAGCACCTCTCTGTGAGAAATGTGATTTTCCCTATGTCAGGATAAAGTTCCTCACCGGTGAAAAGTGTAGGAGGTAGTTAAATCTTGGGAGTAAGCGATCTGCAATATTTTCCCTTTCTATGCGCAAATATTGAGTTTGTCGCAAGCAGAGCACAAGTGTCATATGTGATTTGGGATTTAGATGAAAGATTAATATTATGTCTAAAAAATATATTTGTGCGTTTTAGTTACAGTCAGAGTTGTGTTATTGCCGTCCTTCTTAATTACTGGATATATTAACGTGAATACTTCGCAGATATAAACAGTTTCCTATATATCAATATGCACTATGGCCTCCTGAGTACACTAGGACGAGTTAGATTAAAATACATTGTAGGTCTATTTTGATCGAAATAGTGTTTACGTTTGTCCTTGAGGCAAACGTTTTTTTTTTTCTTTTTTTCTCCTGTTCAGCCTGTATTACAACAGTTCCAACTGACAAGGTGTGTATGAGTGAAGAGAAATATCTTACCTGCTGTTCTGTAAACACTTTTTTTTTGCCGTGTGTACGTAACTTCAGAGTTAATGTGCCTCATTTCGTAGTATAATTATTAGGCAGGACATTTCATTTGACCATATGTCAGAGGAAGAACAACACCTAATTGTTGTATGGGTCAGGGTGTAAATTAAGATTTCTGATGAGGGGGGATAGAATCCTAGCTAGAGAATATCATATAAAACATTATTATAGCTTTTTTCGATACAGCTAAACGCTTGGTCGCATTGAGTTGCTTGTCTTGCATCTTCATTATATTAATAATGATGAGCAGCCTTAAGATATGATGTGTAATTCCTAAGTTATTTATTGTGATGATAATACATCATTATTATTTTCTTTGCTTACTTTATACTTTATAAAGTGTACATACTGGTATTAAAACAATTATATTTTGTGAAGGTGGCTAGAAGTTATCCCTGGCAGGGATGTTCATATGATTTTATGACAGGGAGATAACTTTCCAACAGGGGGAAATTCCCCCATCCCCGTTAATTCGCACCCTGGTATAGGTACATCTGAAGTTTGATTAGTATAATATGTTACTAATCAGCGATGTATGCACTGGAGGAGGAAATGAACTGGGCACCCTACACCATAATCTCCTGACTTAATTGCCTCATGAGTAGTGCTTTATTGATGTCACTTATGAGGTTCCAACCTGCCTTCGAATAGTTGACTAAACAACAATAACTGTGATGCATATAACAAGACTTAGCTTATATATTTGACTATGCTTTAAACAGGGACACGGCTCGATCACTTCGACCGCTGTTCTGTCCTGAGCTCATTTATTACATTTGTATACTGAACAAGGTTGTGTGTAGGGCGGTTTAGATGAATTCCTTGATTTCTGTCGTCTCTATCATTCTTTCTTTGCCTACTATTGTAAAATGAAATTATTATGTTTACTATAGTCTACCTTCATCCAGGCTACTAAGCTGTTTCTACTGAAAAAAACAGAGCCATCTCTTGCAAGAAATTCCTAGACTCCTCTCTCCTCTTGGTATGTTGTACTTAAGAATTCTGACTATTCTATATTCTGGTTCTTTACAGATTTGTTCTTTCCATTTGAGTCTTGTTTTGGTGATCAATATAGCGGTGCCTATTTTTAGGCTCCCACATTTGGCGTGTTTATTTTTAGGGACAAATTTGTATTGCGTACCTTCAAAGAGGAGGTTATTTTTCTGAGAAATTGGTGTCATTTTTCATGTTTTATTGACGGAAAACATGTTTTGGCTCAATTCTATAATCTAGGCTCACGATTGTATACGGGCTGACAGTTTATAATGAAGTCAGGATGAGTATCACTTGCTGCGAATTCAGCTTTTCCCGGGGTATGTAATAATTTGAATTCCCACGAAGTTCGTTATATTTGTACGTCTGTATTGTAGAGCTGTTCCTACACTTGTTACTTTTCAAATGAAAAAGTTAAAATCGTAACCTGTTGGAATACCGTACGATACGAAAATCTAAATATCGTCAAAGGAAAACAAGAGGTTACAGAGTGCCGCACAACAATGGCGAATGATGGAATGTAGTAGACTGCAACGAGCGACTGTATCGAAATGATCTAAATTAGCTCGCTTCAGATAACAAAATGCTATCCACCATATTTATATATAACACAGGGTTGCCATGTTTTAGCGTTTTACATGACGAAGGGTAATTTTGAATGAATTTTTCATGCTCTATGAAAAAAATAAATTAGTTTTCGTCAAACACCCACAGTTTTTATGTAATTCCTTAGGTGCGCTACTTTAAATTTCGCGCGTAATCTTATACTGCAATCGATATAATCTATAGTAAATTGCGTATTCCAAATCTCACCGGATCGATTGACATCAATGACGTCACGCTGCAGCGTAATAGAAACAAAACTGCTGGAAATTCAATGGCTATCATGGCGGCTGCACAAGTTGTTATTGTGCTACGCTAGCAAGATTTTGCTAAATTTCCATACTGTTATCCTGCTCAGAGAAAAGAGAGCATAAAGAATTTATTTCTTGAACCAGTAGTAATATCTGGTCCGTTGACGTGTTCGTTCATAAGCCATTATCATTTTACGTTTTGCACATTACTAACAATACAGCAGAACACACCGCAATGACACAACAGTGCACGATGTCATTCGTCTGCTAATTCCCGCCTTATACAAGAACCAATCAGATTCACTGATGGCGGCTGATGCATACTGCCACCACGTCTGCAAGCTGATGAAACCGGTGCGATAACGGTTGAGCATCAGTGACGTCATCGCTGAAATTCGGAACACCGTGATGCCATCAGATTTCTCAGCGCTGAGATTTGAAATACGCTCAGTGACTGAACACGATCGACTGTGAAACAATCGATACTTCTCAAGTTGTCCAGAAGCACACAGAAACATTACAGTCTTAAGATAATAATTTTGAAGTGAAATTTATATGTATAAATGTTATCAGGTTATTTCAAATTGGTCAAATGATAGCGACTTCGTCACGAAGATCATGTGCAAGTGACCCTAACGTGTTGGGCTAGAAGAGAGTGGCCTGATAGGACAACAATGAATTCCTTTGAGAAAAAATTAAATTAGAGAATATCTGGTGAAACGAGAGAAGATCATCTTGACGGCTCTTCACATTAAACTGGGAATAATGAAACAGTTTGTGAAAGCATTGCATAAAGATGGTGATTGTTTTAAATACGTAAGTTCTAAATTTTCCTCTCTCTCTGGAGCTAAATTTAAGGAAGGAATATTTGTGGGACTCAACATAAGAAGTTTGATGAAAGGTGAATAGGCCTACTTTGAAAATTTAATGATCGATGAAAACGACTAGCTTGAAAACGATTTAAGTATGTTGTTGACATTTTCTTGAGAAATAGGAAACAACCAGATTTCAAAAACATTGTAGAAAATATCTTAGTACCTATGAACAAATTTAGGATGCAATATGAACATTAAAATCCATTTCCTTCATAGCCATCTTGACTTCTTCTCTGATTGTCTTGGAGATTACAGCGGAAACACGGAGAAAGAGTTCATCAAGACATGAAAGAAATAAAAAAACCGTTATCAAGGCGGTGAGATGAAGTGAGGTTGGCTGACTACTGTTGCTCTACGAAAAGAGACAATGTGGAGCTGGAAAATAGAAGAGAATCTCGAAGATAGAACTTCCAGATGAAGAGGAAACGGTATTGAAAAATGAAGTGTTTGAATGGGACTTGGAATGTGTTGAACCTAAATTGTTATTATGAAAAGATAATGCTGTTTGATTTTGTTTACTGTATAGACATTTTCAAAGATTACTTGATTTATGTAGTATTTAATGTTAATATTGCATGAATGGAGCTATAAATATGACAATTATTCAAATAATTATATTTTTTGATACATGATTGGCAAAATCTGACTTCAGATCCTTCAATAGAAGCAAACAATTAATCAAAATCAATCTTCGATATTAAAAGCCTTGAACCAAAATTTAATTACGCAACCCTCTGTAATCGGTTCTGTACAATGTCGGTGTATATTTTCAACTCCACTTAGGCCTATAGTCCATAGGGGAGAGTCGGGTAGTATCGGGCATCGGGTAATATCGGACAGTGAGTTTCTTTCATCTACCACACGATGATAGTACCTGATTGACATGGTTACGTTTCTGTGATGTCGCATAGAGAAACGTAAACATGGCATTCAGGTACTACCATATGGTGGTAGATGAAAGAAACGCACTGTCCGATACTACCCGACGTCCGATACTACCCGACTCCCCCCTAAGCTCTTTGATACAACTTCCATGTCAGGCGGAATCAACGAATTGAAGATGATTTGCTAAAAATTTAGCTATATTTTCCTTTCAAAATATTTTTGGAATGTATAAAAATATATAGTTTTTTTTTAAACTACGAAATGTGTGTTTTTGCATTAATTAAAGTACAAAATATTCGTAAAAATGTTATCTCAAATGCGAAGAATACTTACTTACTATTTGGATACCTAACTACTATCTAGGATCTTGGATTTTTAATATGGTTGAGCCTAATTATTTTCGTAGCTATTTTTCTTAGGATACTAATTTAGATCTTTCCACCATTTGTTCAGTTTTATCAGAATCAGCATATGTTTCAGCTGTTCATGTGAAAACTGGTTTTACAGTTTATAATAATAATTATTAATTTTAACCACGGGCCATAATTTCCGATCGATTAGGGCGTAGGATTTCGCATCGCAAACCAGCGTTGAAATTGCGGTGCATACAAATGAAATTTGGGTCAGATTTGTAGGGTATTGCTGTTTTCATTTCCCGGTTATTACAGATTCTTTATTAATTATTATTTCCACCATGGTGGAACATAAATGTGCAATCCTTTGTGCACAATGAGCACAGCTTAATGAGATGAAATTATTAAGGAACCTCTCGCAAATATACGTTTTGTAATTATTAAGTACCTATTTGGTTAATCAGAAAATTAAGCTGAAATTCTGTGTAGTCTAACAACAGCGCACCGCCAGTTCACTAAAGAATACACACTAACTCACGCCTTCAGCATTCCGTCTCTTTGTCACTGTAGTAGGATTGCGAAACATCCTAATGGTTGGAAATAACAATACGTGTTAATTTTACCATTTAATTTTGAAGAAAATTGTCCATTTTCTTTAAAAACTGCAAAGCGATAAAACATTTCTCATCAGTTTATCTAATGATAGAAGTAGATAATTATCATCATCGTATTACTCAACCGAGGCCAGTGGAGTCCTGCAGCCCGAGCGCCATTTGTACTGCTCCTGTGGTCGTATAGCATCATCGCTATAGTTCACATTACGCCCGTGGCTCCACTCGCCTCGGTCAAGTAATACGGATAGTACTTGTCTAGTATAGCAGTGTTAATATTTACGGGAAAATAATTTATCTGAGAAATGTATTCAATCGGAAGTAATAGGTATTAAATTTTTTTGTTACACTCTATCCAAAGAATAAGCAGTTAAAATCTGTACAATTATATTACATCCACCTTATTAATGATTTGTAAGAATATTATTAGTTTGAATTGTAAAAAAAAAATTATAGAAAAATTAAGACTAATGACATTAAACTTCTGAAAATTAGACTATGCAAAATCTACTATGCTACACAAACAGAAAAAAGCAATTACGATTAATATTGGCACATGTCACCTCAATAAAAATTATTAAAGTATTTAAAAACTAAGATTCATTCAATAAGGATGATTAGGCTAACAAAATAAATCTTAACCCATAGGCTATCACTAAACAACATACAGGATTATAAAGACAGAAATAATGAAAAAGCCTATTAATGTAGTTCATAATTAAATAAACAGTCCACACCTGTGGAGCAACTGTTTGCGCGTCTGGCCGCGAAACCAGGTGGTCTGGGTTCGATTCTCGGTCGGAGCAAGTTACCTGGTTGAGGTTTTTTCCGTGGTTATTCCTCAACTCAATATGAGTAAATATTGGGTAACTATCGGTGCTGGACCCCGGACTCATTTAACCGTCATATCATCTTCATCTCATTCAGATGCTAAATAACCTAAAATGTTAATAAAGCGTCTTAAAATAACCTACTAACAATACATGATATAATAAAATAATAATAATAATAATAATAATAATAATAATAATAATAATAATAATAATAATAATAATAATAATAATTGCCATTATTATTACTGCATTATAATTTGTGTTGGTTTCACTATTCCTTAATATTCATTAAGATATTTCGGTGCTGAAGAGACAATGCAGTTAGGAGAAAATGGACCTTCTGATTGTGTGGTCAGCACAGTGGAAGTTTATTAGTTTAAACAATTGGAGACAAGTACATTGTAAAGAAATATTCTCAGTTAATATGAAAGGATCTAAACCTCTATCTTCATGTCGAGATGTACACCGGGATCTGTATTTATAGTTCAAAATCCTATCACTTGATCCATAAAAAGTAATGGAAGACACAAACACTACATTTTTAATATGAAAATAAATTAATTTCGAAACAGAAGTTGATCTTTAATATCGTGTGCGGCAAGTTTGTTTAAGTTACTGTACTTTCATGAATAAATGCATGCATTGTTTTCTGCAGCAGACTGGTCATGTTGCTGCAGACGACCGAATGAGCTGGCTTCCTCGTACGCTGGAATATCCGACGATCTGGATTCATGGCCGAGTAATAAAAAGCGGTTTCCTTGCCGTGTTTACGACGTGGCAATCGACGCTCTTTTAAGCACCCGCTTGTGGTTTGCCAAGAAATATACAGAATTAACGTCTAAGCTAGGAAGCAGGGAAAACAAAATGCGCAAAGAGTCGTCAGATAAGGGTTTACAACTTTGAGACCTACATTTACAGAACTTTATCAACAAATCTGTGGGATTTGCAGCGTAGTCATCTGTCCAATATACTTCACAGAAGAATAATTATGAAGGAATATTTACGTGATGTGTTTCTCTTCGTTTTCAACATCATTTGGTACAAAAAATCTTGTTACATATCGAACATATTAATTCGATTTTCCACCTCTTTCTTGGTTGTGATAATTATGTATCCTTTACCAGTTTATTTGCAACTGATCGTTGTGATATTCTCTTTGAAGATATTCTTTACACAGTCGAACTGTTTCATCTTACTTTGCTTTATAATTTAATTTGAGCTTTGTTCTTTTAGCTTTCATTTAGTACCTTCATTTGTCACCTTATTTATTTGAATTGTTATGCATTTGTTGAGATAAGCGTTGAACATAAATTTCATTCTTATTAGGGCTCGGATTTCTATGACATGTTATATTTTTTATCTTGGTCTCTTTTTAGAAATTTAAGCTAAATTAAACATATTTATGCCCTTTCTGAACACCATGACATGGTTTCTATTGGTGACTAGTCACATTGTGATAAGTGCCCACTTACTGTAGGGAAATAATTGGTATGATTATGACCGGAATGATTATAATTGGTATGATTGTAATTAACTGACATTATTAATACTGTAAATCTAAAATGTATTCCATCCTCATAACTCGTGCAGACTTCACCTAAAATTTATAGTTTGAGTCATGTATGTACTGGGGTTAATGACTAAAGGATTATCTGTCAAAGTCCAAAGGCAGGTCATCGCACTGGCCATGGCGTGGGTACGCCATTGAGTTGACGCGAACCACGAGGACTTCAAAGGTCACCGTAGCGTCACTGGCGCGAGCCGATAAAACGGCGCGGCGAACTTTGGAGAAGCATTATTATTATTATTATTATTATTATTATTATTATTATTATTATTATTATTATTAGTATTATTATTATTATTAATATTATTATAGCTCTATAGTCACCAGAAGTGCTGGGAAGGCCGACGAGTGGCCCACGTGGCAAAGAGTAATCATCATCATCTTCATTTCATCACTTGTACTACGTCTTGTACTTCGAGATTGATTAATAAACTTAAGTATTGGTAGCCCTTGGTTGTTTAAAGGACTTAGGTCTTTTGCTAACCCACTTAAAATTCACTCCAATAGAAGTTATTCCAACAAACTTCATCACAACATCACAATAATTTTAATAGTTCTCCAAGTATTATTGCTTTGTGTTAATAATGCCAAGATATTTATTTTGAATTTCCTTCGGTCGTTAAATAAAGAAGTCTGAAGGTTAATGCTTTCGCCAGAAGTAAATTATCAAAACACAAAGGATAATTTTCTATCATACTGGTTGAGTGGAAGAGAAGGCCGAATGGCCTGGTCGTTCTCACGTTCTCCCTCTTCATTCTTCACAAATATGCGACAATTTAGTGTAGAGGTTCCAACCCCGCTCTTACTAGGTAGTAATTCATAAACATCTAGTGGCCCTGTTAAGATAGCTGTAAAATAATTAGTCACGCAGAGGACAGACATTACATTGGACATTGTTCACCCTTCTTTTCCCCTTATTTTTATAGGCTGAACAGTCCACTATGCCAACATAAGGAGTTAATATTCACAAAAAAAAATTTTGTGCTATAGTGAACAAAGTAGTTTTTTGGTAATATTTAATGTGTTTTGCGCCATATTTCCAAGTTTTATGTCATTTTTCTAATTTTAGAGCATAAGTGCATGCATATTTCCAGACATTTCAAGTTAAACAAATCCGAAAAATATTTATTAACCCTCCAGTACTCGCGTGGGGACACCTGTCAACCAGCGTGTTTCTTTTCATCGTTGTATTTCCTAGAAGGTATTTACAACAGTGAGGTTTTAGGTAGGACTACCTTCAAAACCAAGCTCAAATGTTGTTTAGTCAACTGTCCGAAGACGGGTCAGAACCTCACGAGTGATACCAAGAAGGCACCACTC
This sequence comes from Periplaneta americana, assembly GCF_040183065.1. Classification (NCBI taxonomy): domain Eukaryota; kingdom Metazoa; phylum Arthropoda; class Insecta; order Blattodea; family Blattidae; genus Periplaneta; species Periplaneta americana. The sequence goes on along the minus strand of NC_091124.1, from coordinate 97,136,957 downwards.
ATGAGACTACTAGGCCAGGAGATAATGGGGTAGGATGGCCAGTTCCTTTCCCCCTCCATTGCATACATCGCCGACTAGCTACATATTACACTAGTCAGACTTCAGATGCATACAAACAATTGCTCTTCCTCTGACACATATCGTCAAGTGAGATGAACTGCCCGATAATAGATAAACAGTGGACTCTCGTATTATCAAAGCGAATGGATTTCATCCTCAAGAACATCCTACAGTACCAGTAATAATAATAATAATAATAATAATAATAATAATAATAATAATAATAATAATAATAATTTGTTTTGTGGTGGACAACGGACAACAGCATTAAACCAGCACAGTGATACAGTTAGTACAATAATAAAATGAACAACGATACAAATTAACTACACAACTGTGACAATAACAACAAACTGAAGAACATGGATTACAATGGTTAATTTACAACAAATAATACTATTAAATTTTATAGAAATAAGTTAAATATTACTGAAAATATTATTGATGTGTAGAAAAGTTTTGCAAATAATATAAAAGCAAATGACACTGCCATTTTCTAATACCGTGGACTCTCCTAAGTTCGACTGAAGAGAATTGAAACATTCAGTCCAATAAGGGTAGTGGGTGTGGTAGGTGAAACGAATACAAATTCTTATTGGTTATCCATCAACGAATACAGTACTGTACTTGCATTTCCTGCCCGCCCCGAGACTTGTGTATGCGCTTCTAGTACCACAGTGGGTTTCGACAGTTCCGTCTCACAAACGGCACAATTCTCAAATAGAGAAAGAAGAGTTCATTAATTTCAAATCAGTGATTAAATATGAATGTCCTAATCAATAAAATATTCTGTTTTCCTTTAACAAATTATCACTACAAGACACAGAACCAATTCTCAATCAAATGGCAAACCCATTTTTAGTGCCCGTATAGGGGCGTGTCTAATTCTCTTACGTCGAACTATGGGATGTCGAACTTAAGAGCTTCCACTGTACATATCAGCCAGAACCTCAATCAAAAGATAAGCTCACATAATACCATTATTTAGTTTCAGTGTTGATAAATCCAGATGTCTGATATGGGCAGGGCATGTAGCACGCATGGGCGAATCCGAAATGCATATAGAGTGTTAGTTGGGAGACCGGAGGAAAAAAGACCTTTGGGGAGGCCGAGACAAAGATGGAAGGATAATATTACAATGGATTTGAGGGAGGTGGGCTATGATGATAGTGGATTAATCTTGCACAGGATAGGGATCGATGTGAGGGCGGTAATGGACCTGCGGGTTTCTTCGAAGCAATTTGTAAGCAAGTTATTGCTCGTATAGGTTGTGTGGCTAAGGTTTTATTCTTCTGCGTGACAACTGTCAACCGCACGACTTGTTATGCTACGATTTCTGCAAAGTTTCGGTAAGCATTTATTAACATTTTTGTGAGTTATTTACTGTCTCATTATGGATAATTTGTTCTATTGAACTTCAGTTTTGTAAATTTATGTTTGTTTCTAACGTTGTCTGGGAACTGATAAAGCCACAGTTTCAACGTAGGTCTACAATCCCTCAAATTCTTTCAGAGATCAGGAAACGTTCTCAAATATTATTGGGAATTCAAGAATCTGCTACGCCAGTCCCACAACAACGGAATGGATCCAGAAGCCGTGTTACGAATGTGGTAGGTCTTGAGACGAAACGACTAAGAAATGTGTGAAATGTTTAAAATGGACATGTGCCCACTATTTGAGGGATATGTGTGTAAATTACTTTAAATAACTATGCATTGTTAAAAGATGTAAGTAGAAAATATCCAGGAATAAATATTTTTAAAGGACAATCCCAGGACAAAAGAATAATAGGACAAAAGATATTCAGGTAGACTATCATTATATAGAAAGGTATTCACAACAAAGCAAGAATTATACACGTATTTCCAGTGTTAAATTTGTAGGTAAATGCAGAAAGTATTAGAAAATTTACACATAAATAAACATCCATTAACTTAAAAATGAACTAATTGTTTTAAAACTATTTTTATATTTATTTATTAATAAACTGTGTATACTCCCTAGTAACACATTGAAAACAATGTTCAAAATCATACTCTAAACCTTGAGTGGCAGCTGTCCCCCACACGACTGAACACGTTACATAAAAGTACGCGAGTATTGAAGAGTTAATCTCGATTTCGTGTCCTAGTATCACATTCACACAAGCTGACGATTAGACTCATTGTTTCATATACAGGGTGATTCATGACCTCTGCACCAAACTCTGGAGATAGATCTCGCAATGAGGATCATTTTTCGTAAAACAATCCATGTTCTCTTATGACTCTTATAGGAGCTACGCGACATCAAAACAAAGACAGGTTTTTAGTGACATTTAGAGTTAATTATGAAATGAATTATTTATTTATTTCTTCAAGTACATTTTCAGACAGGTTACAAGTGTCCTGTAATTTTACTGCCCCGTTTGAATGGAACTTTCTTCGGAACACGCTACCGCTGCTCATGGAGGATGTACAGGGACATCATTTTATTTTTACTAACATTTTTAATATTAACCTGGCTATACTTTTCTATTAAAGATTGAAACAGGAAACACCGTTTGCTACCCTTTCCACGACGGAGTTCGATGATACTGGCGTAAAATACAAATCACTTTACTAGGTATAGGAGGGAAGAAAAGTAGTTCATCCATTTATGTAAACTAGGAAATATCGCAATTTTGAGTTTGATAATTTTCATTGGGTTTTTCTTTAATCAAAATACAGTACTGTATTAACACTTAGTGTTTTACACACGAATTGAGCTATCCATTCGGAAGTATTAATTATGCAGTGTATATTGTACTGTTACAGCACATTAGCGTACTATATAGAGAATGAAGTTAAATTGAAAAATAATTATAATATGGATATTTAAACACATTTTAGAAAATGGTGGCCGTTCATTTCGATACAGGCTTCACTTCTTTTGTCCATATTATCGCACTATAGACTATTGTACCTAATTCCAATTACCAGTTTCGTCCTTCGTACCAGTAACTCATGTTGAAATAATTCTGTACCTACTCTATAAAAGAGTACCTTACGTACTGTAAATTCAATCTTCACTTCTGCCCGATCCGAAAAGATAAAATCACTCTGAAATGCTATCTACTGTCCGTTCAAGTAGTTTTGTCGCAGGGTTGTAGAAAGGGGGGGGAAATCACGTGGCAGTTAATTACTTAACGAGGCCCTTTTATTTAAGTTATTTTAAACACTAGAATAATATTACGTAGATGTCCAATTCCTAACAGAAATTAATGTTTTCAGAAAAGAGCTAAGATAGCCCAGCTACTAGACTTTACAAAGGGGCGAACAGAAGCAGGTGGGGGGAACCGGGATGCGACATAGGGAAACGGATGACAGTACCCGTACGAAAATATGATTCAATATTGAAAGCTCTTTCGTCACTGGAAAACGCGAACATATTTCTGAAACGTACTATACTCAGTAACTCAGTACTGCTTACGCGCCCTCGGCTCTGTGTCGAGAACGGTTGGAAGTTTACTAGTAGAAGGGGTGGGAGTGAAGAACATTCCAAAACTGAGGTACAATAAAAATTGAAGTAAAAATAAAATGATGTCCCTGTATAACCCTTCACGATGTGAGGGGACATGTGATTCAAAATAACGTCACAACGCACTTCAACCTGGTTGTACGAGCACATCTGAACAACATCTACGAGGAGCAATGAATACAGAGAGTCGGACCTGTTGTGTGGCCAGCGTGATCACCCAACTTCATGCCCTTAGTCTTTTTTTTTTTTTTCTTTTGGGATATGTTAAGTAATACATCACTCGAATTGACACCAGAGAGGAACCGACTATGCTAGTATTACCTGCTTTTGATCAAATTTGACACAGGGCGATAACCACTGCTACATCAGTTTCAGGCCAGACACTTTGAACACTTGGAAATTGTCAGCAAACAAACTTGAAAAATAATTAATTTCACAGTTGTTAATGCCACTAAAACCTGGTCCACATCTGTGGAGTAACGGTTAGTGCGCCTGACGAGAAACCAAGTGGCCCGGATTCGATCCCTGTCGGGTTGGGGTTTTTCCCTGAGTTCTCCCTCAATCCAATATGAGCAAATTCTGGATAAGTATCGGTGCTGAACCCCTGACTCATTTCACCGGGATTATCACCTTAATTTAATTCAGACGCTAAATAACCTGAGATATTGATACGGCGTTGTAAAATATCCCATTAAAAAACTAAAACTGTCTTTGTTTCGATATCGCTTAGCTTCTAAACGAGGCATCCGAGAACGTGTTGTTTTACGAAAAATGACCCTCACTGTGAGATTTATCGATCCTCAGAGTTTGTTGCAGAGATCCTGGATTACCCTGTATATGAGTAATTTCCAAATTGCATTCCAAAGTTTTTTTTTATTGCGCAATTATGTAGTTCAGTGTGTTTAGAGTTACTCCTATATAAACGTTGTCTCCAAAATACTCAAATATTGCTAGATATATTGACAAATGTAAGAATTTTTTGGAAGTCGAGATAAAGTATTAATAATTATGTATGTAATTTGATTACTGAACTATTGAAACTTCTTATTTTTGTGGATAATATTAAATTTTGCTATTTTTAGTTGTATCTCCGGATATGTTATATAAGACATTACCACAGTCTAGTATATACAGTCACGAAGCTTGAGTTGTTCAGGGTACTAGGAACAATAGACTATGCAGGTACTATTTCGCATTGTCTGTGATGAGGCGATAGTAGCGATCCTAGTGGTCAACAACTATCTATGGATGCATATTTACTGCGTATTTAGCTTCGTGACTGTATATACGAGGCTGTGATATTACTTTTTTCTGAAGATTGTAACTATTTTACTACTGAATCACCTTTAATTTGTAGTCAGACTGTCAGAGTGACTTAAATCAATACCAGAACAATCAGTAGCGTAGCCTATTTTACAAAATGAGTTCACATATCCAACCAAAGTTTAACAATGAGTTGAAAAATGGAAGTGCCATTGTGTGTGTGTATTCAACAGTCCGAAGACAGGTTTGAACTTTATTAGTGACACCAATAAGGCATCACTAATGAGAAAACTAAGTTCCTTTCCCCCCTTCACTACATACATCGCTGACTAGCAACATATTACACTAAACAGACTTCAGATGTATAGTAACAATTGTTCATCCTCTGACACATATCGTCAAGTGAGATGTATACTGCCTGATAATAGATGTACGTATCAGTCATAACTTCATGCTCATGCATTACAGTTTGAGCTAATTGACCTCCAAAATAATACACAGCTAGAAAATAGATGGGTTCTACTGAAACCTTCGCAGTTTCGGTGGTCACGTTGTTGCACTTTTCGGTTCTATCTATACTTAGGAAGAGTTCTTCAGCGGGTTAAATTATCGGAAAAGCAATAGGCGTAGTAGAATTGCTGATAAACATCTGGTTCCTTTATTGCTTGTTACTTGTTATAAGACACAAGCTGAATTTGACAAGATCGATAGAAAGAAATGCCACAGTATAAATGGCGGTTTTGAGAAAAAGGAAAATGAAGTATCAATCTCCGATATTCATTATGTTTTAACTGAGAAATGTCCAATATGATTTATAATTCAGCAAATTGTATTATTATAAAAACGGGATATATGACATATAATTACTTACATACAAATGGCTTTTAAGGAACCCGGAGGTTCATTGCCGCCCTCACATAAGCCCGCCATCGATCCCTATCCTGTGCAAGATTAATCCAGTCTCTCGCATCATATCTTACCTCCCTCAAATCCATTTTAATATTATCCTCCCATCTACGTCTCGACCTCCCCAAAGGTCTTTTCCTTCTGGTCTCCTAACTAACAATCTATATGCATTTCTGGATTCGCCAATATGTGCTACATGCCCTGCCCATCTCAAAAGTCTGATTTAATGTTCCTAATTATGCCAGACTGCGTGCATTTCTGTTTTGTGTAACTTACTCCATTCTCCTGTAACTTGATCCCTCTTAGCCCAAATATTTTCCTAGGAACCTTATTCTCAAACATCCTTAATCTCTGTTTCTCTCTCAAAGTGAGACCAACCATACAGAACAACCGGTAATAAAACTGTTTTATAAATTCTAACTTTCAAATTTTTTGACGGCAGACTAGATGACAGAAGCTCCTCAACCAAATAATAACACGCATTTCCCATATTTATTCTGCGTTTAACTTCCTCCCGAGTGTCATTTATATTTGTTACTGTTGCTCCAAGATATTTGAATTTTTCAACTTCGTCGAAGGACAATTCTCCAATTTTTATGTTTCCATTTCGTACAATATTCTGGTTACGAGACATAATCATATACTTTGTCTTTTCGGGATTTATTTCCAAACCTAACGTTTTACTTGCTTCAAGCAGAATTCCCGTGTTTTCCCTCATCGTTTGTGAATTTTCTCGTAATATATTCACATCATCCGCATAGACTAGAAGCTGATGTAACCAGTACAATTCCAAACCCTCTCTGTTATCCTGAACTTTAATAATAATAATAATAATAATAATAATAATAATAATAATAATAATAATAATAATAATAGAAGTAATATTTTTATTTCCATAATTACATTAATTTCAGATAAATTATATAACTGATTATACTATTATATTCGTTTTCTATTATAAAATATAAAAATGAAAAACGATTAAATTAAATCACAGAGTGATAGTGTAAGGAATACGCACTGAATATTTATATTAAAACTTCGACCGCTGCATGAGGTTAGGACGGATAAGTAAAGCGACGAACAAGCAAATCCACCTTGTTACTGAAGACATTCACTGACTTCTTCTATAGGCCTACACTATTTCCTAATCACATATTTACCTAAATCGCACAATCGTTACCAGCAGCACCATCTACTCGGGACTAAATTGTGTTACTCAATTGAGCGTCTTTCTTTATAATTGGAGATTCAAATAGAAAAAGCAAATATCCTAACACTCTACAATAAATCACTTGAATTCGGAATTTTTACCTGGAGATTTTAAAATCTTGTCCAATCAGTAAGTGAATGTTTCTCTTAATATCACATTATACAAGATAATATTACTCTAAATTCAATAACATTACTAAATTTAATTGTCATTCCTATTTCAAAGGAACAAATTAAACATGTTAAAGGGGTAACGGGGCAACACAGAACAGGAAGTTGCTATAGTAAAGTGAAAAAAAAATTCTTCTTAACGCTAATAGCTCAAAACTTACTTTTTAATTTAATTATGGTCATAATAAGGATATCTTGCAAATGAGAGATTGCACTAGACCGCTAGAGTATAGTCTACCAAATATACTTAACTTTCAGAACAATGAAGCAATGAATTCACGTCATATCATCACTGATTCTCCAGTGAAGACCGAACAATCTCATGAAATTTGCAGCAGTCTTGCTACAGAATCTTACCTGCAACAATAAACAAAAATATAGATTTAATTATGTGCAGGCCATTATTTTATATTTATACATATCTCCATGTGTGAACATCTCATAACTCTGCGTTGAAGAGTCTGAGTACAAAACATTTTCATAAAATTACAATAGATTAACATTACATCATCATGCATCAATAAGTTCTCTATTTCAATGAAAATAGTCGTCAAAGAATCAATTACACTCTCAATTCAGATACGTTTTAAAAATGATTAGATATATTCTCCTGCGAGTAAATAAATCAGATGAAAACTAGAACATCGTCCTAGTTCCTGCAATAACTCCAATGTGACATATTTATCGATTTTCATATTTTTGCTCTATTAAATAACTTAGCAAATAATAAAATTTCCTATATGTAATTATATTTCTTTGTTACGGAAATGTAAGTATTCACAGTCTCCTATGTAAGGATGAATGAATGTGTTCTTTCTTTCTACTGAAAAGTGTTATATTTTGCACATAGCAGTTATTGCAGGAACAACGACAATATATTGTTATAATAACGAGAATAGCAATAAATTAATGCTTTTATTATTAAGATTCTAGAATGTCCTACTTATATTCCAAGATCCAAAATTAAACTTTAATTCCTTAAGAAATTGCGAAACCAAATGAATAATATGGAACAGAGTAAGGAAAAAACTACTTTTTACACAATCGTGTTTTTTGTTGTATTTACAGCTATTGTTGTTAGACCTTGAAAGTTAGAATTCCCACAAAGAAACTTACTGCTAGGGAAACTATTATTCATAACATAAAACTATACTGAAATAGACCCATTACATCTCACTTATTATTACTCAGTTACTCAGTGCAGTTTTGAGAAAGCTTTGGAATGATATAATCTAAATTTTAATGCAAAATATATTGTATTTGCAATTTTAAAAATATGATCGTGCAAAATATATTGTACAAAACAAGTTTGTGAAGTGCATTACAAAATCTCGGAAATTGAAAAACTCGCTCTGCTTGTTTTTACAATTTTTCATCGATTTGTAAAAAGCACTTCCCAACCTTGTATCATAATATACATACTCGTACTCTTAAATGTACAACAAATTATTCATACACATTTTTGAATGGATCTGAAAGATGGATTTCGGCCTCATCACAAGTCAATTAAATAATAACATATTATTACTTGTTAAAAGATAATGAAAGACGAGGACATAAGAAACTTTCTGAACTATAAAAACATTAATAAACAAACATGAAAATAAGGACACAATCACGTATATGATCATACAATTCGAAAATAAATTTGAAACTGCAGGAGAAGAAGCCAAAGACATACTGATGTCACCTGAAGAGGAGGACGAATTAGCTATGATGTGGAACAAGAGAGGCCCAGAACATAATTATAATTTTATGTTGCTTTTATTATGATGATGAATTATGAACGTATTAAAATCTTAAAAATGATGCCGGCCATCTTGTAGAAATATATTAGTTGAAAGCGACGGCCATGTTTTCCAATACAGCCCAGATATACAGTACGTCTTTGTCTGCAGCCAAGGAGATAGTCTGTCTGTTTTCTAAGGTAGAAATCACTGCTGCTCTTACTACTGTCGCTGTACGTACGTAGAATAACAATTCGAGAAATTTCAGACACTAACTTAGAGAAGACTCCTCTTGAGATGTTAGGAATATAAATAAGAAATAAATATAGTAGTAGTAGTGGTGCGAGTAATTTTACGACTGTCACCGTCTCCCGCTTCTCAACTTGCAGGTATTACGGTTGTGCCAGTCATCCATTTGTAAAACCCTGGTGACCATATCATGGAGAAATAAATACAAAAGAGAAAAAAAGAAGTAGGAAGAAAACGAAAAACGAAGAAGAATATAGTCAAGTAAAATGGAAAGTAAAATAATAATGAAAGAGTGAACTAATATAATGCTACTATGTCCTTACGTTCTTAGTTTTCCTGCGGTCTCGAAACATTTTAATGTGGAAATATTTTCGATTTACTTAATATTTTCCGAAAAATATGTCCATAATAGGAAAAGGTGTATATTTTAAGGGAGTTGTTTCTAAAAAAAACATTTATAAGCAGAAAAAATGAATTATCCGAATACTAAGGGCTATATGTTTCCCAGATTTCATTATTTACATTTTTTCACGAGGTCTTTATGAATTCTAGAGCGTGGTACTCATTACGTGGCGCGCGGGTCGCATGTGGCTCTCAAAGACATTTATTCCGCCTCTTGAACTCATATTATATTACTATTAGTTTTCTAAGATTCATTATTGAATTTATGTAATAATGTAAAAACATCTTTGTGGGAGTACAGGTGGTTAGGTTAGATGGGAATGGCATAACACAAATAGGAGATTATTTGTTGTATTAAGAGGAAGGAAACGATAATCACCAATCAGGAACAGGATTCTGTATTCATAAAAGAATAAAATCAGCAGTAAAAAAGGTCGAATTTATCAGTAATAGGTTATCATATTTAGTACTTAAAGGTAGATGGTGCGATATCGTAGTTATAAATGCTCATGCCCCTACAGAATAGAAAGACGACCATATAAAGGACAGCTTCTATGAGGAATTGGAATGAGGATGGTGACTTGCTTGCAGACGCTCATTCAATCCTGAACAGATAGAAAAACTATTTTGGACAACTACTAAATAATCATAGGCCAAATAGAAATGATCGGGACGAAATTGAAATACAAACTGCTGAGCCATTTATACCCGAACCCGCACTTTCTGAAGTCGAAATTGCGATAGAAAATCTGAAAAATTATAAGTCTCCAGGTATCGATCAAATTCCAGCAGAATTAATACAAGAGGGTGGAAGCGCATTATCTAACGAAATTTATAAGCTTCTACTCGCTATTTGGGAAAAGGAAATTGTACCAGAACAATGGAAGGGGTCCATTATCGTACCTATCTTTAAGAAGGGGGACGAGACTAACTGTAGTAACTTTCGAGGAATATCACTTTTGTTGACGTCGTACAAAATTTTGTCCAATATTCTTTTGAGAAGATTAACTCCATATGTAGATGAAATTATTGGGGATCATCAATGTGGTTTTAGGCGTAATAGATCAAATATTGACCAGATACCTTCTATTCAACAGATAATGGAGGAAAAAATGGGAGTATAAGGGTACGGTGCATCAGTTATTCATAGATTTCAAAAAGGCATATGACTCGGTTAAGAGAGAAGTATTATATGATATTCTTATTGAATTTGGTATTCACAAGAAACTAGTTCGATTAATTAAAATGTGTCTCAGTGAAACGTACAGCAGAGTTCGTATAGGTCAGTTTCTGTCAGTTGCGTTTCCAACTCACTGTGGGCTAAAGCAAGGAGATGCATTATCACCTTTACTTTTTAACTTTGCTCTAGAGTATGCCATTAGGAAAGTCCAGGATAACAGAGAGGGTTTGGAATTGAACGGGTTACATCAGCTACTTGTCTATGAGGATGACGTGAATATGTTAGGAGAAAATCCACAAACGATTAGGGAAAACACGGGAATTTTACTGGAAGCAAGTAAAGAGATATGTTTGGAAGTAAATCCCGAAAAGACAAAGTATATGATTATGTCTCGTGACCAGAATATTGTACGAAATGGAAATATAAAAATTGGAAATTTATCTTTTGAAGAGGTGGAGAAGTTCAAATATCTTGGAGCAACAGTAACAAATATAAATGATACTCGGGAGGAAATTAAACACGGAATAAATATGGGAAATGCTTGTTATTATTCGGTTGAGAAACTTTTATCATCTAGTCTGCTGTCGAAACATCTGAAAGTTAGAATTTATAAAACACTATAGCAATTTTATTTTCCACCTTTGCTTATCTTAATCTTATTAGTTTACATTAACGTTGTCGATACTCTTATTGTATCATCTTCAGATGTTAGGATGTTATGTCAACATATGTGATGAAAACCTAGCCTCATATTGTGTTGTGGGTTATTCTAATGCATAGTACATACCATTATTTCCTAGTCTAGCTAGAGTTAATCGTTGCTGTGAATTAACCTAATTCTGTGCCTCTAGTTACTTGTTAAGATTCTGTTAAAATTGACTATGAAGGCCCGTGTAGGACATGTGAAATTATGTGAGAACAATAATATAACATATAAATATATATGTTCGTTGAACAAATAGCCAACACAAACAATCCACTTTTTAACTTATTTAAATTATTCCCGCCAAAACAAACATGCACAACAACCACACAGGTCCCACCAACACCCCCTCCACTTCCTATGCCAGATGACGTACACTAGGAAATATTGTAATTGAGCCCGCCAGTCTAGTCCCAGCCAAGCACCAAACAAGAACAGTTCGACAACAGCTAAAATTGTAAGTTATTTTCTTGCATAAGTCTTACGCGAAGTAGTTTTCAACTTAACTATAAAACAAAATCGTCCTAATTCAATTCACTAATATAATGTAAATTGTTGCAGACACGCACGGCTGTACTAGATTCACGGTCTCAATAGAAAATCATCTTGTACCACATACGTCTAATTACCGACACATAGTAACTGCATCAATGATTTTCACAGTAGTCTGTAAGAACAACATAATTTAAAAAAAAAGTGATAAGTCTACAAAGACTCCAATAGCACATAGTACTAAAACTATAGCCAAATCAGTGAACAAAAAAGTGCGTTATTAAGACAGTGATTTTAACTAAGATCAGCAGAAGCAGCCCAATTCAACGACACAACAGGCTAACACGGCCAACCACATAAGAGTTCAAAGTGTTTTATAGTGTATACTTCACTTGTTTTATATATATTTATATGTTATATTATTGTTCTCACATAATTTTACACTGTCCTACACGGGCCTTCATTGTGAATTTTAACAGAATCTTAACAAGTAACTAGAGGCATAGAATTAGGTTAATTCACAGCAACGATTAACTCTAGCTAGACTAGGAAATCATGATATGTACTATGCATTAGAATAACCCACAACACAATATGAGGCTAGGTTTTCATCGCATATGTTGACATAACATCCTAACATCTGAAGATGATACAATAAGAGTATCGAAAACGTTAATGTAAACAAATAACATTAAGATAAGCAAAGGTGGAAAATAAAATTGCTATAGTTAAATAATATAAGCTTATCGGTATCACCACAATGAAACTATTTATAAAAAAGTTATATTACCGGTTGTTCTGTATGGCTGTGAAACTTGGACTCTCACTTTTAGAGAGGAACATAGACTACGCGTGTTTGAGAATAAGATTCTTAGGAAAATATTTGGGGCTAAGAGGGATGAAGTTACAGGAGAATGGAGAAAGTTACACAACACAGAACTGCACGCATTGTATTCTTCACCTGACATAATTAGGAACATTAAATCCAGACGTTTGAGATGGGCAGGGCATGTAGCACGTATTGGCGAATCCAGAAATGCATATACAGTGTTAGTTGGGAGGTCGGAGGGAAAAAGACCTTTAGGGAGGCCGAGACGTAGATGGGAAGATAATAAAAAATGGATTTGAGGGAGGTGGGATATGATGATAGAGAATGGATTATTTTGCTCAGGATAGGGACCAATGGCGGGCTTATGTGAGGGCGGCAATGAACCTCCGGGTTCCTTAAAAGCCAGTAAGTAAGTAAGTAATGTAAGAACATAAAGCGAGATGTTTGGAAGTAAATACCGAAAAGGCAAAGTACATGATTATGCCTCGTGATCAGAATATTGTACGAAATGGAAATATAAAACTGGAGATTTATCCTTCGAAGAGATAGTAAAATTCAAATATCTTGGAGCAACAGTAGCAAATATAGATCACAATCGGGAGGAAATTATAAGCAAAATAAATATGGGACATTCCTATTATTATTTGGTTGAGAAGCTTTTGTCGTCTAGTCTGCTGCCTATAAATCTGAAAGTTAGAATTTATAAAACAGTTATATTACTGGTTTTTCTGCATGGTTGTGAAACTTTGACTCTCACTTTGAGAGAGGAACAGAGATTAAGAGTGTTTGAGAAAAAGGTTCTTCGGAAAATATTAGGGGTCAAGAGGGATAAAGTTACAGGAGAATGAAGAAAGTTACACAACGCAGAACTGCACGCTTTATATTCTTCACCTGACATAATTAGGAACATTAAATTCAGACGTTTGAGAGAGGCAGGGGATGTAGCACCTTTAGGCAAATCCAGAAATGCATATAGAGTGTTAGTTGGGAGACCGGAGGAAAAAAGACCTTTGGAGAGACCGAGACGTAGATGGGAGAATAATATAAAAATGGATTTGAGGGACGTGGGATATGATGATAGAGACTGGATAAATCTTGCACAGGATAGGGACCGATGGCCGGCTTATGTGAGGGCAGCAATGAACCTGCGGGTTCCTGAAAAGCCATTTGTAAGTAATAATGTAAAACTCAACAAAACTTTGGTTACCCTGCATCATAACTGCAGTAAAGGTGTTCAACAACGACACGTATTTGTTTTCTTCAATAAAGTGTAGAGTCGTGTCCCTTGTGTTTATTATGTAGTGATATAATAATGGCGTATAAATGTTTTTATCTTAATATATAATTACGCGCATTTTCAATCAACAGTGGAAAAATTAAAAATGTTAAAAACGTTCGTAATATTGAACACTAATTAATATATTCTAACGTAATTAAAAACTAAGTGTCAACAAATTAGCAACGTACCACGTAGCAGAAATTAAGTCATTTACAGAATCGGAGATTGTTAAGGAGTGTCCTCTAGCTGTGACACTTTATTTTATAAATTTACAAATTCAAAGCAGATTACAGGTGAAATAAAACAGGGAATAAACCTGTTCGTGTTGATATGATTTTGCAGAAGAGTAGCAGATTCCGTCCTTCAACTTCAAAATACCAGTAATAAGTGTGTTAGTTCTGTTGCTTTACGTATATTGAAATAACAATAATAATAATAATAATAATAATAATAATAATAATAATAATAATAATAATAATATATGTATTAATAATATTACGCAAAATGATTTAATAATAATTAAAAATCGGCGCAGTCTGTTAAACTTCAATACTATGAAATGCGCTATGGCTCTCGGAAAATTACTATTTCTCACTTTTGGCTCTCCTCTGATTTAAATTAGCAAGTGTCAGTACCACTGTTCCAGTGCATTTAAAAGGCACTTTACAGTTCAGTAAAAAGAAGCAATCAACCTACGTCTCTTCAGCTCTTTGCAGGATAAGAAATTACATCCTGCAAACTTTAAATATTTAAATTTTATTTAAAATGTTCAGAGATCTTTGGCGAATTCTATTTTTCCATTGTCATAGTGAAAATATTCACCAGGTATACTGTTACTTACTTATGGTTTTCAGGAACCCGGAGGTTCATTGCCGCCCTCACATAAGCCCGCTATCGGTCCCTATCCTGAACAAGATTAATCCTGTCTCTATCATCATATCCCACTTCCCTCAAATATATTTTAATATTATCCTCCCACCTATGTCTCGGCCTCCCCAAAGGTCATTTTCTCTCCGGTCTCCCAACTAACACTCTTTATGCATTTCTAGATTCGCCCTTAATTGCTACATGCCCTGCCCATCTCAAGCGTCTGGATTTAATGTTCCTAATTGTGAGTATGTCAGGTGAAGAATACATTGCGTGCAGTTCTGCGTTGTATGACTTACTCCATTCTCCTGTAACTTCATCCCTCTTAGCCCCTAATATTGTCCTAAGCACTTTATTTTCAAATACCCTTAACATCTGTTTCTCTCTGAAAGTGAGAGTCCAAGTTTCACAACCATACAGAATAACCGGTAATATAACTGTTTTTATAATTCTAACTTTCAGCATATTTGAGAGCACACTGGATAACAGAAGCTTCTCAACCGAATAATAACAGGCATTTCCCATATTTAGTCTGCTTTTAATTTTCTTCCGCGTATCATTTTCATTCATTCATTCATTCATTCATTCATTCATTCATTCATTCATTCATTCATTCATTCATTCATTCATTCATTCATTCATTCATTCATTCATTCATTCATTCATTCATTCATTTATTTTATTCCATAGATCTTACATGAGCAATGAAGCTTTAAGATGGAACATGTCAACATTTTTACAATATTACAATTACAATTTTTACAAATTTTTATAGTTTTACAATTTAGTAATTTTCTACAATTTTTACAATTTTGTACAATTTTTTTACATTTTGGCGAGATGTAGTGAGATGAGATGAGGTCCGAGGATTCGCCAAAATATTACCCGGCATTTGCCTTTTCGGTGGGGGAAACCTCGGAAAAACCCAACCAGGTAATCAAATCAAAGGGGGTAATCAAATCAAAGGGGTTGATGCCAAGGACTCGCCATAGACCATTCGGCTTCAGTCCCACGGCTGGGGAAAACCTCCGAAGAAATCAAAGTCCAAAGGGGGATCCAACCCAAGCCCGAACGCAGCTCCGGATCAGCAGCCCAGCGAGTCTGCCGACTGAGCTACATCGATGGCTCTACTAAAAGTATACAATACATAGCCAATCAGATTATTAAAGTTACAAACGCAAACGATTATTCATAAGTTGAGCTATATTATAATACAAAATAATTTAATTAATTTTAAGGCATAAACAATTCAACCAGTTGTGATATACAGAAATTGATAATAAATATCATGCAAACTACTTCAAATTACAAACACAAACAATTTATCAGTAGAGCTATATAGATTACTATTCAATTTAAAGCATATACAATTCATCGGCCAAAACTATACAAATATATACAATACAAAGTAGCATACTTTCATTAAGCTATACAAATTTGTGCAATTAATATCAAGTAGATTAATTCAATTTATAATCACAAACAATTCATCAGTTGAGCTATACATATTACCATTCAATTTACAGTAGGTCTATATACAATTCATCAGTTGAGCTACACAGACTAGTAATCATTTTAAGAACATATACAATTCATCAGCCAAACTATACAAACATATACAATCAAATTAGTTCAATTTACAAAATTATTTTCGTTAAGCTATACAATTCATATGAATTAGATTAATTCAATTTATAAGCTTAAACAATTCATCAGTTGACCTATACAGTATACTATTCAATTTACAGTACATACAATTCATCAGTTATGCTAAACAAAAAATACAATACATAGTAAACAGATTAAGTCAATATAAAAACATATTTTAGTTGAGCTATATAAAATTGTACATGTCATTTAAGTAGAATAATTCAATTCACAAGCATAAACAATTCATCAATTGTGTAGAAGGTATGAGTATGTAGAAATTTGGTTAATTATTTTCTGAACCTTTTCTCGTTGTTCTTCAAATCTTTAAGATAATTAGGCAGTGCATTGAAGACTGTTATACATGAATAGTGAACTCCTTTTTTAAAACAGCTTAGACTAACAGAGGGTAGATGAAGATCTGATTTATGTCTTGTATTAAAATGATGAATGTCTTGATTAGTACTGAATTTATCTTGGTTCTTAATGTACAGCATCATTAGGGAAAGAATGTATTCACAAGGTAAAGTCAAGATTTCTAAGTTTCGGAAAATATTTTTACATGAGGTCCTTTTATGCACACCGGCCATTATTCTTATAGCTTTCTTTTGTAAAACAAAAACGTGTTTAGCTTCAGACGAGTTACCCCAGAATATTAATCCATATTTCATTACAGAGTGAAAATATGCAAAGCATGACATTTTAAGTAAGTTTATATCACCAATAGTAGATAAGGATCTTAATGCATAACAGGCAGAGCTCAATTTACGAGTAATACATTCTATATGCGTTTTCCAGTTCAAGTGATTATCCAATTCTAAACCAAGAAACTTTGTGCTTATAGATTCTTTGAGATGAGTTCCATTTAATCGAATACTGTAGGAAACCTGAACACTATTGTGTGTACTAAATTTGACTGCACTGGTTTTATCAACATTAAGTGCCAGTTTATTTGCATGGAACCATTCATTCATTAGATTCAGCACTGTATTAGAAGTGTTTATAAAATGATCGTATTGTTTGCTTGAAATAATTACACTTGTATCATCTGCAAATAAAATTACATGGGATGAATTGTTTATGGTCAAGGCTAAATCATTAATATAAACTAGAAACAACAATGGACCTAAAATTGACTCCTGCGGAACACCATGTTTAATATTTCTAAAATCTGAATAAGTAACTTTATGACTATTTGGTACATTTATTTCTACTTTTTGTTTTCTATTTGATAAGTACGATGTAAACCAACCCAACATCTCATCTTTAATACCATAAAAATTCAATTTTTTTACTAATATACTATGGTCTACACAATCAAATGCTTTAGCCAAGTCACAAAAAATCCCACCTACATGTAGTTTCGAATTTAATGAATTTAGTATTTCATCCACCAAACTAAAAGCAGAATTCTCTGTCGATTTTTGTTTTCTAAATCCAAACTGTTCTAAAACTAATATATTGTTGGACTCCAGGTAATGATATAATCTATTATACATAACTTTCTCAAACACTTTTGAAAATGTTGTTAATAATGATATGGGTCTGTAATTAGCAATAGTACATTTATCTCCCTTTTTGTATATTGGTTTTACTATTGAATATTTGAGTCTTTCTGGAAAAATACCACATTGCATTGACAAATTGCATAGATAGCTTAACGGAGGGGATAATATTTCAGAACAAGCTTTCAGAACTTTACTTGGAATTTCATCATATCCAGAGGAATATTTTGTTTTTAGTTGTTTTATCACATGCATGATTTCTGCTGCGGTAGTGGGAATAAATTTGAGACCTAAAAACTCAGTGTTAAATGCATCAGTTAGGTAACCAAGTGCAGCATCTTCTGCACAATCTTGAATGTTTAAGTTCTGAATAATATTTATATAGAAGTCGTTAAAATGATTTGCAATTGATTTTGGGTTATCTATATTACTATCATTGATTTTAAAGCAAGTAATATTTTCACTCTTTGAATATCGATTAGTTTCATTTTTAATAATATCCCAAATAGTTTTAATCTTATTATCTGAATTTTGTATTCTTTCATTCAGATACATTTTCTTTGCATCTTTTATAATTTTTTTCCAAAGTTTTACAGTAATTCTTGTAGTAATTAAGAACATGAGGATCATCACTATTCCTACTCATTAAATATAGATTCCTTTTTCTAGCACATGATATTTTAATTCCCTGAGTTATCCACATGTTTTTACTTTTACATTTTTTCACCACCTTGACTGGAAAACATTCATTGAAATAATTCGTAAATGTAGTGAAAAATGCATTAAATTTAGTATTAATATCAATGGTATCGGTAGTATATACATTTTCCCAAGATTCATTTTGTAGACATGTATTTAAATGATGAAGAGATTCAGCATTTATAATCCTTTTTTTTTATTTTTAGATTAACACTTTGGAATTTTTCACTCATATTGAAAACACTTAGAATTTGTGCATCGTGATCAGACAGGCCATTGACTAATGGTACTGTTGAATAGGAATTCAATCTACTTTTATCTATAAATATATTATCAATGGCAGTACTACTTCCAGCTTGTGTTCTGGTTGGAAAACTTACTGTGTGACTAAGATTATAAGTTTCAAGAAGTAAGTTTAATTTTCTTTTACGTGAGCTTTCTGATAGATAATTTATGTTTATGTCACCACAGATTACAAATTCGGTATGTGGTTTATAAAGTCTTTTCAATAATGAATCTAAGTTAGTTGTAAATTTCTTATAATCTCCCATTGGCGCCCTATAAACACATAAGATAATTAAATTTGATATCTCATAACCAATTTGTATTCCACAGATTTCAATATCTTGTTCAAGGCAAAAATCAGATATATTAATTTTACTAAATAATAGATCCTCTCTGATAAAAATACAGGCACCCCCTTTTTGGAAGACATGTCTATAGAAATGAGAACCTAATACATATCCATGTAAAGACAGTTGTAGTATTTCCTGTTGCTTCATATGATGTTCAGTTATACATAATATCTGAGGTTTATGCTTTTGAGTTGCTAAAGAAGTGATCAATTCATCAGTTTTTTGTTTTAATCCCCTAATATTTTGATGTGTTCATTACTAGAAACATCAGAGCATTTACAATTTAGTTGAACTTGTTTCAAACACCTTACTGGTGGGAGGTTTAACCTAAAAAAGGAGAAGCCCCAGCATTAACTAACACAGGAATATTACAACTCTGCTTTTTAACATGGCTGCCTCTGATGCTATTAGCAATAAGAACCGAAAGATGCTCCTTGCCTCTACCATTCAGATGCAGGCCATGTGACGTATATTCATACCTTCTTATAGGGCTTGCATCTATCAAACCAATGTGTGATGCCCCAGGTCTCATCAGAGCCCGCTCAAGCCGCATATTCACACTCCGCACCCTCCTGTGAAGATACAGCTTGTCGTACCTGCTGAAAAGACTGAGAAATCCCACATTGGTATGGGTGCTCATCTCAATTATGTTGTTGACATCTTTCTCAATAGAATAGTTACAATCGTTATCAATACTATTACCTGGCCCACCCACTATAACTACATGATCCCTCTTAGAAAAATCTGAACTCAATTTCATCATATCCTCAACAACATTCTTGAGAGGAGCATTAGGCTTACATACACTAGATACTTCAAACTCATCGCCCAGTTTCGACTTCAAAAGTGAGGAAATACCTCTTGCATGGCTGCTTCCTAAAATCAATACTTTACTCCTACAATCATTAACCTTATCTGTTTTCTGACTTACCTTTACTAGTGTCGATACTGGGTCTGAGTTCTCCTGATCAACATTCATTGCTTGAAGAGCACTGAATTTGTTGATCAGTTTGATTGATGCAGCATCATCCGCAGAGAAACGTCTACTCCTAGATTTGGAATTCTTTGGTTTCATCCAGGTGTGAGATCTCACTTTATTCGAAACACTAATGCTATTCTTCAAAGCTCTCAATTTATTAATTTCACACTTTGCCTCATCTAATTCCAATTCTAGGGCTCTGATTCTCTCCAGTTGATCGCGCATCTTTCTATCATATATACAATCACTACATTCCCAACTACCTTTGTCAACAAAATTATCAGGATCTA
The DNA here is from genome assembly GCF_040183065.1 of Periplaneta americana. Lineage (NCBI taxonomy): Eukaryota > Metazoa > Arthropoda > Insecta > Blattodea > Blattidae > Periplaneta > Periplaneta americana. The sequence continues at coordinate 97,116,364 of NC_091124.1, read as the reverse complement.
TATCTATACATTTCCAATGAAAACAGAAATTACAATTATTATATACCAATCCTTTCACTACAATCCTTCTACAACTACGACAGTTTCCAGACAGAGCAGCCATAGCACACATTATGTATATACTGTATCTTATTTACAAATTCAATTTCACTCACTTTTCAATTTAATGTACTTACATATATTAGATTTAGGTTATTTCTACCCTTTAGTATCACCACACTATAATATTTCAATAGGCCAACACTACACTTTATCACTTCACTATACCACACTTTTCAACGTTGAAACTACACGACACGTCACTGCACTTATATTTCGGTCTAGATGAAATTTCACTATTTATGTTTTAAATTATTTCTACTTTGAAGTATCACCACACTACAATATTTCAATGGACCAACACTACACTTTATCACTTCACTATATTTGTTACTGTTGCTCCAAGATATTTTAATTTTTCCACCTCTTCGAAGGATAAATTTTCAATTTTTATATTTCCATTTTCGTACAATATTCTGGTTAGGAGACATAATCATATACTTTGTCTTTTCGGGATTAACTTCCAAACCTATCAAACCATTTTCTAATTGCCATTTATCCTCTTGTTTTCGATGATATTATTTTCATTTGCGCAGCACATTGAAATAACCCGTGGTCAGACTGCTGTCACATCAGGTGTGAACGACGTGAATCCCTATTCCAAGACTCTACAAGTCAACGAAGAAATAACTGTTTACTAAGTTATATTCGGTACCATGAGCACGGCTTTCACACAACACTGAAGAACGGGATATCAGCTATTGTACACTCTGTCGCCAGCAATATTGTACCTTTACAATCCAATAATGAAAATATGCATTCTTGAATAAAATTTTCTAGTGCTGTCGATCGACCATAATATTTAATCGATTAACTATTTGAATTTAATCGATTAATCGATGGGTTAATCAAATTTTGATCGAGTTGAAAAAATGTTTTAATATACTATAATACACATTTATTGTTAAATTTAACTTGTGTTCGGTGATAAGCATAAGTATTAAATGTTGTATATCTGTATATGTAGTATTGTTATATCACAAAACAACTATTTCAATTACTTGTTAACATATTATAATTTATTGTATCAATTTCTCCGGCAATTTTTAAGACAAACATAAATAAGAAAAAGTATGAAGACTCATCTAGTTAATACTCCTTCATCCATGTTTTTAAACATGTGAGTGCATTCACATGCTCCGAATTAAGTGCCGTTCTACGTTTAGTAACAATGTTTCCTGCATCACTAAACACAAAAAACTTTTTTTCTCTCAAGCACCTATCTACGATCGTTCAATTTAAATCCAAACGCTTCACCGAGTTTACCTCTCAAATTCTCATATGACATAATGGAGTTTACACTTTTCACAAACCACAGAAAACTGATTTTTCCTTTATCAAACTAAACACACAACCTTCACAACAGAAGCTGCAACTGCAAAAGTACAGCGGTGAAACAGAATATTGACCTCTATTGTAATTGAATTACCAGAAATAGAAGAAGGTAGTTACGCTCTCACTTGCACACAGTGTAAGCATGGCTATTTTATAAGGGATGAGGGGGACGAATCCGAGAAAATTATGTATTTCATATGCTTGGAAGATGAGCTGACAACAAGGTGGAAGTTTTCTTGGAAAACCATAAAATTTAATAAGAGTTTCGCAAAGTGTTTCAACTTTCAATAGAGGAGACTAGATAACTGTTCTCATATTTCCATCTCTTTCTGAAGTGATTGTGCAAATATTTTCCCTACGCTACCTGGTTTACAGTTAGAAAATAACAGTACTATTGTGCTTTTAAGTAAGCAATTTCCGCGAGAGAAATATTGTCAGAATTTTTAATATAAGTTTGCATTAACAAAATAATAATTAATATCGTCTACAACCGATTAATTTTAATCGACTCGATTATTCGATTAAATATTTTATCGATTAATCTTAAAACAGAAATTAATCGATTAATCGATGAAATCACACAACACTGAACAACTTATTTTTAACTACAGGGGTAAAATTTTAAAATAATTTTCCAATTGAACTCATTTCATTTTGAATATTGATAAAAGTAGGAATAACGTACCGAAATTGATTACTATTTTTATTTTTATTTTATTGAGTTATTTTACAACGCTGTATCAACATCTAGTTATTTAACGTCTGAATGGAATGAAGGTGATAATGCCGGTGAAATGAGTCCGGGGTCCAGCACCGAAAGTTACCCAGCTTTTGCTCGTATTGGGTTAAGGGAAAACTCCGGAAAAAACCTCAACCAGGTAACTTGCCCCGACCGGGATTCGAACTCGGGCCACCTGGTTTCGCGGCCAGACGAAATTGATTACGAATCTCTTATCTTAGAGTCTGATATTGTACACCATGAAAGTGAACACATGGAAATTATTTAAGGTAATAATTATGAATTTGAGTAATGAAGAAATGGCAAAATTATGTCAAGAGAATCGTCACAATTTCACACTAACCTCTAATATATTTCAACATATTTCAGTTCGCCGCAATTTGAACTAGATTTTCCTGTATAGAAAACCCACAACTCATTTCAGTCATTCAGTTAAGTCTGCGTCCATCATTGAAAAGTTGTAGCGTCATTAAACTTTTTATCCCAGTCTGCTCCTGATGCGAGAAACGAAGCATCGTGGAGATGGAATTTGAAGCGTAAATTTGAACGTAACCATTCCGGAAGTGTGCATGTTGTATTTCTCTGCTTCGCAGGCGTTGAAGAGTGCGTGTGTTGGGTACGCAGCCCACATCACGCAGGTCGGTGGTTTGAATAACGATCACTCTCAAAAACTATTTAGCGTGGTGGTGGGTCGCATCTTAAAGAGACAGTTTCCAGGGGGTGGCAGCGTAGCGAGTCCTGCATGCAAACGTCCATCCAAGAGTTTTCTAACCTGCTAATTTAAAAAAGGATATTACTCTCCAAAGTCAAGAAATACATATATAAAATTTCATGCAGACATAACCGAATACTCCGAGTAATACATTTCAAATTATTCCAAACCTTTATTAAGTGCCAATTTTTGTATTACACAAAACAGCATTTTAGAATTCGTTACATTCCCTTCATGCGAAGTGTGGTGAGAATACGGTATCTTGCATAGAAATTATGCTTTCAGGATAATTATTAAAAAGTGAAAATTCTGATATAAATTTTTATTACGAGTAAACGTGAGCGCTATTCCAAATTTGGTCTACATTCACTAAATGTACTATATAAAACTTCATTCAAACTTGTTATGTGCATTATATCATAGGAATATTTATTTTATAAGTTCAGTCGAAATGACGTATCAATATTTAAAAACAACAAAAAATATTTATAAATATAAATAATTCATTGAAGTTAAAAGATTTAATGCTAACGTTTACGCTTATTTGGCATCTTCAGGCACATATTCATATCATGATAATATACACAACTCAATATTTAAAACACAAGACCTCTGCAACACACAATTCTACATACAACTTCAGTAGCTTGAATTTAACGTGAGTGTTTTCATAGAAAATTATTCAACAACATTTACTATAATGTACTTCGGTACATCATAATAATATAACATTTATTATATTTTTATATCATTTACTTATGATATACGTTATTACAGAATGAAATGCTTCATGACTGGCTCAACTTCCTGTTTCAAAAGTTATACCCACATCCTACTTTGCAACATAAATTGAAGGATCGTTTGAAACATTTCGACGTCTGCTAATAAATGAAGTTTAATATTGGAATTAACATGAACTACAAGATTTTACCACTTCATTACAGTTATAATTTTAACAATAATGCTTGACATAACATAACGACACAAACCATTAATTGGTAAAACATATATATTATGATCATGTACAATACATTAATAAGATATATTCAGAAGTAATTAATCTTAAAAACGCAAGGCAACATTTATATCATTTGAACCTGTTTTAATGTCCATAACTTTTAACTTTTTGTATTTCTATAGTTGTTTTAATTATTGTTACAAATTAAAGTAGATATGAACACTGATTTGGTTTTAACCATCACAAATAAATTAATTAAAAGCAATAATTAACTCAACTGTTGTTTATTAGTTTATTATTTTACTTAATTTATATATATATGGTTTTAATATGTTTATTTTAAGATTGCTTATGTGTGTGTGTGTGTATATATATATATATATATATATATATATATATATATATATATATATATATATATACAATGGTTATTCCACTCACTGTAAAATTAACGTACCACATGAGATATTTTGAATATGTGCATAAAGATGCCAAATAGGCGAAAACGTTGGCATTAAGTCTTTTAACTTCAATGAATTATTTATATTTATAAATATTTTTTGTTGTTTTTAAATATTGATGTCATTTCCACTGAATATATAAAATACATATTCCTATATTATATTATATTTTATTTTGACTTATCTGAATATTATCACTATGCTTTCTAAGATTGTTATGTGCATACTAAAATAACAAATACCAGGAAACTCCAAATCATTAAAAAAATTATTTACGGTACTGAAGCGTGGACTACAAAAATTATATGTGGATATTCGGAGATCTCTAAGTTATTCCTTATTTATTAGGAGTGTTGAAAGAGTACTTTGAAAGGGAGTTTAATTATGGCATGTCTGACATCCGAGGAGATGGGCGAAGACAAAATACGGATCTGGCAGTTACCGCGTGATTGATGCCTACAAACAAGCTCTCATTCTCACTGACCAAGCTGTGCTCGCTCAGTAGCTCAGTAACGTCATTAACTCTGTTGTGATAGTATGCATTCGATTGAAAGCTTGTGTTTATATTAGGTAAGCTGGAAAACGTGAAAATTGGAGATTATGTCACAGACATGTTGTTTGAAAGTTTAAATATTTACCGATATATAATACCTCTGTTATTTATAAATTAGCGGCAATACTTCGTGAAAAAGGATCACTACCGAATAGATAGAAAATTAAACGTAGACATGCAGACAAACTGGAGTGACAGGTACCTGTTCAAAAGCAATTCCGAAAAAGTGTATTCGTAAGTTAGTACAACAAAGAAATTTATCTTGCATGAATACATATTTGGAAACAAAACTGTTAAAATTGAGGCAGTACAAAACAATAATTTTTCAGCTCCTTCTGCCAGAAGATGGAGTAACAATATTAAATGATTGCACATGGTTCAAATAGTGAGTCAGAACTATTTTTTTTTCAGTGATGAATTCCGATTGCTTCATAGCGGTTATGTTAACTGTTATTAGCAAATCTTGGAATTCCCTCTCACTTCCTATTAGAGAGTGCCAGGAGTTATGAAAAAAAAAAAATTGAAAATTCAACTATTAAACAATCAAATGATACCTCACTGACATTAATTGTAAAATATCATTTGTCTCCTCATATTTTTGTCTCATTTATCTCTTATTAATTTTGCTATTTGAGTGTAATTACTAGGCTTCATATAGTTCATTACTGAATTATGTCATTTACTTCTTAGTTCTTTCATTCATTTAGTGTTCTGCCAAAGGGCAGGCCTTTCACTGCAAACCCAGCTTTTTCCAATCTTTCCTATTTTCTGCCTTCCTCTTCGTTTCCTCATATGATCCACATATCTTCTTCTGCCCCGAACTGTTCCCCCGTTCACCATTCCTTCCAGTGCATACTTCAGTAGACAGTTTCTTCTCAGCCAGTGACCCAGCCAATTTCTTTTCCCCTTCCTGATCAATTTCAGCATCATTCTTTCTTCACCCACTCTTTCCAACACAGTTTCATTTCTTATTAGCGTAAGTTATTATCTTCCTTAGGTTCAAAGCATTGCTTGAATGTTTTATTCTACTGTCTTGTAAAATCATTTTATTGTAGGCTATATATTTAATTTAATGTATTATTTTAATCTTTTTAGTAGCTAGTTCTGGTTAAGTGGAAAAGTGGAAGAGAATGCCTGAAGGCCTTAAATCTACTAGACGATTAAATGAATGAAGGAAGGGAGGGAGGAATGAATGAATGAATGAATTAATTAATTAATTAAAGTACTATAATTGTTACATATCCCCTTCCTATTTTCCATTCGCACACATACAGTATTTTAAAGTATTGTAACTGAGTTTCTGTTTCTGTGTGTATGCTATTTTAACACAGTAAATATATCCGAAATATATATTTTATTTTATGGGATTTCACTAAGAAGGAAAATAAAAATTTGGAAATCTTCAGTCTGCCTAGATTTTTTGTAACTTTCCGAAAGCATGTTATAATATGGGAATTAAGTATATTTATAATTCATTTTCTACTTATTTTTCCTTGTTTGCCAGGTCTCTTATGTCCCATGGCATAATACGTATTCTTTTTCGAGATTTCTTTTTCTTAATCGTGTGATTTTTCATTTCTCGTTACAAAATTATCTGTACTAAGATAAGAAGTAAATTAAATCTCCTCTGGCTGTGATGTCGACGCTACGCGGAGGAGGCCTAATTATGAGGCTGCTACATGTATCTCACTACCTTTAGGTATGCATATCATTTCATTAATGTGCATTCTTCCCATACAGAAATAATTCACCAAAGAGTGGGACAAAGATGCCTGTTAACTCGTACAATATTGATATAGACGCAAGGCTCTAAGAATGGATTCCACAGTAAAGGAATAATTTAAATTAGATAAATGGGTGGAATGCATAAAGTTGTAGTATTACTTTTTGTTTTGACTGTACAAGATACTTGAAATAGTAGCATATACTTCGTTTTGTATGCATAAACCTGATACTACTACTACTGCTGCTGCTACGAAGTATGTACTGCGCGGCAGTAGTATAACTATCAAGAGTATTCGATTATATCGATCATTGACAGTACTTCGGGTTTATCCGCTAAGATTCGTTAGTTTTCGCCTTCCATGTATTTATGTTAATTTCTTGTTGGGAAAATTGATTGTTGTCCTCAAAATTTGGTTAGTTTAACAAGAAAAGGGACAATTACGACGAAGTGGGAAGTGTGGAAGAGAGAGAATGAGAACAATTGCTGTTTGTTAATCTATTAAAAGAATACCCAGCATTATTAAACAAGTCACAAACTCCTGCCGCAACAAGTGATAAAGAAAAAGCCATGCAAGTTATAAAAGTTAAGGTGGAAGTTTACAGCAAGAAAAAAATTGACGAAAAGCAAATTTTTAAGAAAATAAATAACATGAAAAGTAAAGTAAAGTAAAAATTAGACATAAATCAGACAGGCCCAAAATATTAGTCATTAAATTTACATGTAACCTAAAATGTTGTACGCACACGATCTTTTTTCACGTAAATTAAATGTATTATAAATACATCATAGAATCATTTTGCTAGCAGTATATTTTAAATAACAGTAACAAAAATAAACTGACAGAATTCCATTTATTTCAAAATCAACATCTGAGTAGTCCATTATAAAAATTGATCATATAACATTTTTTTTTTATTTATGAAACCTATACAACTTCTTATAATCACATTCTGATGCTTCTCGTCTTTCTTGTAGGATTTGCTAGCGCGAATTTGCATGTATTCTGTCATTTTAAATCGTACAAATGCATATGCTGAGCTAACGAAGTCTCAAACAGGGCAGACTACGATTTTTCTTAGTTTACACTTAGAAGTAGAAGTATAGGCCTATACTTCTTGTTATGCATATAAATAGTGATTTATACTACAGACTCTAGCATAATCTAAACACGGCCTTAAAGATCAACTTTCTGCTACGCAAGAAAGAATTTACTATGTGTTTCTATACATAAAGACCGGAGTATATATTACGAAAACCTTAGCAATAGCATTTACTTCAACTTTTTGCATACCTCCAATGACTTTAATTTTCTTGCTTCGTAGTCTAAGGCGTCAAATCTGGACTCTCGTTAAGGAATTGGCATTGGATCAGGTCTTCATAAAGAAAATAATTTCTCGAGAAATTTTGGCCAATACATGGGACTGATGCCCTCCAGCACTGTAATCAATTTGGAGAGTTACGGTAGATAGCAACACTCACTAGACTTACTTAACTTACTTATAAATGGCTTTGAAGGAAACCTTAGGTTCATTGTCGCCCTCACATAAGCCTGCCATCGGTCTCTATCCTCTGCAAGATCAATCCAGTTTCTATCATAATGTAACATCTGCCTCAAATCCATTTTGATATTGTGGCACCCGTCTGGAACATTCTGCTCCTGTCTGGTTGCCTCGGGAGTCGCGCGCGCGTCCGGCAGAAGGAAGGGCGCGGGGAGACGAGACTCCAGTTTCGGCGGGCGCTGAAGTAAGGCGCGGAGCAAAGAGAAAGAAGGCTACGGGACAGGGCGGCGGAGGAAGCGGGGGAAACGTCTGGAAACAGATTGTTGTGGAAGTTTCGCGACACAGAACATTCTAAGCGATCGTGGTAAATAAATAACACCGTGAGTTGGCGACGGAAGTCAGAGAGCCGCGAGAAAGCTAGTTTCTGTCAGCAGCGAGAGGACATGAGTTCGAGTTAGTCTTCGGAAATCAGTCTACACGGAGTTTTCGAGCGAGCAAGGAAACCAGCCTTCGAGACCGGGGTTCGACGCGAAGGAGACCACGACTAGGAAGACCGGAGTTCGACGTACAGTGAACCGTAATCGGAAGATCGGGGTTCGAAGTGTAGTGAACTGTATCCGGAAGTCTTGGGTTCGAAGTGCAGTGAACTGTATCTGGAAGTCTTGGGTTCAAAAACCCAGTGAACTGTATCTGGAAGATTTGGGTTCGACGTACAGTGACCTTTAGTGAGAAAGCTAGAAGAACTAGCCAAAGGCGAACAAACTGTGATCTGTAAACTGACAGTTTTATTTTGTACATAGTGCTTTGTGAACATTAGTTGAAATTAGGAGTATACTGTTCTTCTTCTGAATAATACACGTGAATTGTCATTGTCGTTTTGTGGAGTGCACTAACGACTGCTGTGTTGAGTGGAATACCCATTTTTGACGGATGTGTGGTTGAAGTTAGAAATAAGAGTCCCATTATTGTTGAAATAAAAGTTACAATATTATCCTACCATCTGCGTCTCGGCCTCATCAAAGCTCTTTTCCCCTCCGGCTTTCCATCTAACACTCTATATGCATTTCTGGATTCGCCTATATACGCTACATGACCTGCCCATCTCAAACGTCTGGATTTAATCTTCCTAATTATGTGTGCAGTTCTGCGTTGTGTAACTTTCTCCATTCTCCTGTAACTTCATCCCTCTTAGCTCTAAATATTTTCCTAAGATCCTTATTCTCACACATCCTTAATCTCTGTTGCTTTCTCAAAGTGAGAGTCCAAGTTTCACAACCATACAAAACGACCGGTAATATAACTGTTTTATAAATTCTAACTTTCAGATTTTTTGACAGCAGACTAGAAAACAAACATTTCTCAACCGAATAATAACAAGCATTTCCCATGTATAATCTGCGTTTAATTTCCTCTGGAGTGTCATTTATATGTGTTACTCTTGCTCCAATATTTTTTAATTTTTCCACCTCTTCGAAAGATAAATCTCCAATTTTTATATTTTCATTTCGTACAATATTCTGGTCACGTGACATAATCATATACTTTGTCTTTTCGGGATTTACTTTCAAACATATCGGTTTACTTGCTTCAAGTAAAATTTCCGTGTTTTCCTTAATCGTTTGTAGGTTTTCTCCTAATATATTCACGTCATCAGCATAGACAAGCAGCTGATGTAACCCGTTCAATTCTAAACCCTCTCTGTTATCCTGAACTTTCCTAATGGCATATTCTAGAGCGCAGTTAAAAAGTAAAGGTGATAGTACATGCCCATGCTTTAGCCCACAGTGAATTGGAAAAGCATCAGACAGACTCTCCTGTAAGTTTCATTGAGACACATTTTAATTAATCGAACTAGTTTCTTGGGAATACCAAATTCAATAACAATTTTATATAAAACTTCTCTCTTAACCCAGTCATATGCCTTTTTGACAGAGGCGTATACTGGTTAAAGGGTTTGGGCTACCGATGACCCTATTATTACACAAAATATATCTAACAATTACTTTAATTTTAATTACTATGGTAAAACTAATAATACAAAATTATTACATTATGTTATATTATAAACTTTTTCTTTTGTAATTTCCTTGGGCTACCGCCGGTAGCCCGGTAGCCCGCAAAATACGCCCCTGCAGTTTTTGAAATCCCTGAATAACTGTTGTACTCTACTCTTATAGTATTTTTTTTCAATATATATCGAATACAAAAATCTGATCAATAGACGATCTATTATGCTTAAAACTACATTGATGATCCCCAGTAATTTAATGTGTATATGTACTTAATCTTCTCAAAAAGATATTGGACAAAATTTTGTACGACGTCAACAAAAGTGATATTCCACGAAAGTTACCTAAGTTAGTCTTGTCTCCCTTCTTAAAAATAGTTATTTCATAAACATTACTGAGTCCAGTCCTGATGATTACAAATACATTATTGTAGAAGTTCTGTTCACATACATCATTAATATAAATTCCACTTTGTAATTTGAAAAAACATCACACAGTAGGCCGTGAGCAGCCTTTAACTCTTCCATGAACGTAGAAGACAATATTTAACATTTATAATATTGCTAGACACGCACTCAATGGAGCACCCAATCTCAGAAAGGATTCATTCCTTACTTAAATGTTAGCAAACAAAGAAATGCTATGGAAGTGATGAAAACAAAAATGCTAGGGAGGCGATAAAAATAAAGAAATGCTATGGAACTGATAAAATTTTAGAGGTAAAGAGCCATAATTTGTTGAAACACATCTTTTCGTACAATTTTATTGGTCAACATTTGTATGACGTAGTAAAAGTGTAATAGTCGATATAAAATACTAGAAATCTCTCCCACATAGTTCTTTTTTGAATTGCTAGATATCAGTCTGAGAAGAAAAATAAGTACAAGTGCCTGTTTCTCTTACACTATGCTTGTCTGTAGGTACTATTTTACTGCTAGATACACGGTTATTTGCGTCCAGTAGACCGTCTTTCCCTAGTAGACGCATCTAGATTGGAATCGCTTTATTCTCGTAGATAAGTTATTTTATTCATTTCTACATATATCTGATTTTGTAAAACCTCATAATTATTGCTTTTCAATCCCTTCCCTCTATATAATCTATCGTTGATCAGTCGAATGGAATAACTGTTGGTAACGACCCCAATCAGTAGGTTATTCTTCTCATAAATTCTTTTTCTCACTTGAAGAGGAAGATAAGAGCTATCTTCAAGACGTTGTGAATTCATTTAAAATTAAACAGTGCAAAAAAAAATACAATCTCCACCTTCTCTTTACAAAGCCATTTGCTGAAGCGTCGCAGTGCGCGCCTCGCAGAAATTCAGCTGGACGAATCGGCCCGAGGCGACGGTGACGCAGCGAAACCTCTCTGCGCAGACAGCGTACCTCGCTGCTATAGAAACCACTCACTATCCTTCGTGTAGTCCGGATTTGTGCGAGGCGGGTCTAGCACCTCGCATGCGTCGGTTCACATAAACCAAGGCTTAACAAACCTCTCCTCGACTGAGGATGTAATGTGTGCCAGAGAATCCTCCCTCGTAGGTACAGCATTAGCTGATTACACGTCAAACTGACGAAGATTTTTCTTCAACATTTATAAAAGTTTGATAAGGAGAACAATTGATGAAACGAATATGTTCAATATTTGAACACTTTTTAATTAAAATTTTAAATAACCCTTTTGCCGTGGGCTGCGAGACAGAACAATGAAGCATCAAACGTTCGCCAGAAAGCTTACTACATAAAGGATGCGTAGAAATGGTCAAACAAATAGCTTGTTTCTCGCCGCAGCGAATTAAAACGTACGAACCACAGCGAATCGAGTTGCTTCCAGCGATGTACCAGCAAGGAAAGGCCTCAGAAGATAAAAACAAAGGTTTCGCCTTGCTTTGTACTGAGCAACTGAATTTACCTCACTCACTACTCCTACATGAAGATCACAAATGTAGGTACTTAGTTTTCCCAACGTGTGTTGTCGAGAAGATGTGTGAAGGAATAACTCCACAACTTATAATGCAGATGATGGTCAATAATACGGAGTGTCCCAAATTGATGTATACATTTTTTGAAATACTATTTCACAGCAAAGAAATGAGATAGAAACAGGATTTTTGTGGTTTATGATTTAGAATGCAGTGGAAAGCAAAGAAACACGGTGATCTGTTTATAAACAGTAAACAAACATGGCGGCACAATAATTGTTCAATGAACATAAGTGGATACTAAAAAGTTATTGGAAAGTGGAGATTGTCGAGGTTCAACGACGTTGAACGGTTGAATTTGGAAAACAACCAACAACAAGGTTAACTATCACAAGGATACGAGATAAGTTTGAAGTCGAAGGAACGGTGCAGGTTGTTTCGAAAGGCGGTGCAGAAGAAAGAGAAGTTCCACCGACAATGAGAGTGTTGATACAGTCATGCAGGCTTTTGCACAATCCCCAAAGAAGTCAATAAGGCAATTTTCCCGTGAGGTTTGTATCAGCAAATCCCATGTTAATCGAATTTTGCGAGGTCAAAAATGGAAGCCTTACATTCCTAGACGCACTAAATAAGGATGACCCAGAGATGGATAGAACGAAGAGGAAGTGCTGCGGAGTTTCCGCCTCGATCTCCGGATTTAACCCCTCCAGTCTTCTACCTATGGGAAGCTCTAAAGGACACACTGTATGCCACAAAACCACAAACAATGGAGGAACTGAGAGTTCAGATTGAACATGCCTGCAATGATATTCCATTAGCAACAAACCAGTTGGTATGTCGCTCTGTTGTATGTCGTTGTTGGGAGTTTACTGTGTCAAAAGGGGACCATTTTGAACATGTACATGCTTAAGGAATACAAAACCGCAAAAATCGTATTTCTGTCTCATCTCGTTGCTGAGGAATAGTGTTTCAAAATGTATATGCACCAATTTGGGACAATCTGTATTAACATCTTACAAAGTGACAGGCATCGTAAAGACAGACTACTATTAAATACTGTACTTATTACTTGTGTTTGTAATTCCTTTCAAAACTCAAAGTTTTCCACAGCTTATATCAGATATTACCATTTACGGGCCGATCTTTCACTATTTCTTCTGTTGGTTGGATACATAAGGATGAGACTAGCACGGTAATAAATTTTTAGCCATTTCCGTGGTGTTATACTCTTGCCATTGTTATTTCTGAGTTTCGAGGACAACCATGCTATTTATTCTCCCACATAACAAATACTTCTAGCTTACCGTGCCTATTTTTTTCGGGTTTCTCTTTATTGAACTACATATAGAGTTTGGACTGCAGAGGAATCTGATTGTTGAGAGACAGATAACTGGCATTTTTTCCCGAAAAATCTCAATCAGAGACAGGCTAGTTGTTTAACCGCATTTACATATCTTCCGAAGGAAGTTATTCTGAGGGTTTTTATTGTCTCTTAAAAGTCTGTCGTTTCCGGTGGAGCTATAATCCGCGAACCTCGGATACAGTGGTAAACGTGATAGTCATTGACTATCAATTTGGACTTACACTGAGAAATACGTAATTCTCTATATTCAATGATTCTATTTGATCTAAACTACATTTTGTTACATCAACCATCCTATTGAAATTCACGTACTGTGGGAAACATTGCATTTGTCACGCTACAAGTCTTTTAATCTCTCAATTTTAAAATAGAAATTTCATAATAAAATAGTCATAGTTCGAATGTGATTTAGTATTGTGTAATTTTATCAATTGACATACTTGTTCGAAATATTTTTATAATAGTCTTTTACTATATAACATTGTACACTGCACTATCCGTGTTTCGAATTCACTTCTGGTACTTGCTAGTTAATACAGAACATTTATAGTATCAACCGTACTTGTTTTTATCTACTGACAAATATTTTGCAGTAAATCCTCCCTTCCGCGATGCCAATTGGGGGAGAAATAATAATAATAATAATAATAATAATAATAATAGTAATAGTAATAATAACAATAATACCTCCGATTGCTGTTGTGCCTGATATGCAGGCCTACTGTACATTATTAAATTATCAGGCGGTACTTGGATATATAAAACAGTTATTTAACTATTTTTTTATTAAAATATTATGGGATTAAGACAAAAAATTGATGAATTGATCTCTCTTTTACTATCACAATATCGTAAGCTCTACCTATTAGGTTTAACAGATTATAATTTTCTTTTATTTGTGGTATTCTTGTTCAATAAAATTGAACTATCTGATTTTTGTAATGACCAGTATGTTATATTGAATCTGTGGGTTTAAATTTGCTGATAATTACCAAATATTATTATATTAAATTCTTATTTGATATCATTAGGAGATATTAAAAATGTTACATTCAACTTAGATTTATTACTTAAAAAACTTTACATGCAAGTCGCCTAGAATCAAACTGCACTTCATCAAAAAATTTCATTTTTCAGAAAAGACGAAAAACTAGTGCAGTTAGACTGCAAAAGGTGATTTTACTACTAAAGGCAGATAATGTGCAGCTTGACTCCAGGCAAGCAGTTTATCACATTCCTTGCTAAATTCTGCACTGAAACATATCTTAATCCCATATTTCATAATTTGGTGAAAGTACAGTTTGATTTTAGGCGAAATGAAATTTGTGATCTGTCGAAACTTAAGCATATATTAACTCCAAGAAAGTTTCCGTGTGAGTATAATAAATTCAAATTTTCAAAAGTTTCTTATATCCTCAGTCATACCGATATTTTCTTAACCAAAATACAAACTGGAATTAGCACAGCAAATTATAATTTTTCACAGGTAAGACTACATTCAATTCGCATTCATAAGAACCTTTAATCAATGGTCATAGTGCACATATCCTAAATATCTAAAATTTTACTGAAATTTCCAGGAAACTTGTTAAAAGATTAAAAATTGTCTTCAAATACCGAATTCACCAACAATTTATATTCCTTGTTACAAGATTAATCTTTAGAAAATATATATACTGCAGTGTCACTAATAGTAATATCAAATTCAACATATTTCTAACTAGTTAGTTAATTATGTCAAAGAATGAAGAGTGTCAAAAAATCTAAAAGTAAAAAAGTAAGGGAATTACTCGTAAAATGTGAAATATTAGGCCTACAAGAAGTAATCTGTAAGTCCTTTATCAATTAGAACAGAAATCATCCTCATATTCTAATGGTATTTTTACTCGTAATGTTCCAATAACTTTACAGCTGAAGTTGAAAGAGATTAAAGTAAATTTCGTCTGTAAACAATAAACTTTTCTTCAACTCGAAAATCGTATTAGCAATAAGTTTCATTCAGGGAGCTCGAATGGACGTACTCTATGTTACAAACAAAACAATAGCTGACCTCAATAGCTAGACAAAATCCACGAGTTTAAATTCTACATCACGTGTACGGATGGACATTAACTTCTGACCTTACTCTTTCCAATGTGGCAAAGGTAAATTGAGCTGAAACACTAGCCCTAGTAAAAACAAAAAAATGTAGTTTAATTACGGCTTTCCAGCACATGCTGGACGTCTATTGATTCCTTCATTCATTATTTAGATGGTAAATATTGTATTTTACAGGTACAGAAAACGATCATTATCAGGGATTCTCCATTCAACCAACTAAAATGTGAGTAAAGGAAGTCTACTATGAATGCATGGGCACAGATACGAGTACCGAATTCATTCTAATTCTCTTTAACTTTATATGTAGTTCAACCTGAAAAATGTGTATGTACACTTAACGGCAAAAAGAATGGGCCGACTGTTGGTCGATAGAAATGCTAAGTTCACTCGTGTAAACGCACTGCACTTCAAGGCATTGCTGTGATGTCTCTTCATTGAAAGTCGTCCGTGTACAATGGAGTCAACCTTACGAGCTGTATGTGACCCAGTGGTAAGGTGTCCGACATCCGTACCAGAAATTGTGAGTTCGCCTCCTAGTTTTTAATTAATTTATTAGCTTAAATGTGAAATGGCATTTGTTCATGAACTTCGTTATGCCTGCCTTGTAAAAAATATTATTGCTCATCACCTGTGGGCTATTAATAGGCTAGACCTAGCATGTATAAACAAAAATACTTTTTTCACATCCTAAAAAACCGGACGCACATCAAACACAAATAAATAATTAAATAAACAAAAAACAAACAATTTGTTAATATATTAACAAAAAAGGTCTGTAATGGGGACTAGTATCTCGTCCACAAACCACCTGCGTCAACTGCCCTCATACTGTGCGGCATGGTGTCACCAAGATTATGGAACAGGTCTAAATTCATGGCCACCTCCTCCCACGAATCTAGAACTCTGTCCCACAATTAGTCAGCTGTCCGAATGGGTGGTTGTTCTGCCCAATTAGAGCGTAGGATCCGTTTGACTGTTTTTTTTTTTGTTTAATCAACTGTCCGAAGACAGGTCTGAACCTCATAAGTGATACCAAGAAGGCACCACTTATGAGGAAACTAAACCAGGAGATAATGGGGAAGGGTGGCTAGTTCCTTTCCCCCTTCATTGCATACATCGCCGACTAGCTACGTATTACACTAGTCAGACTTCAGATGCATAGAAAAAATTGTTCTTCCTCTGATACATATTGTCAAGCAAGATGTACTGCCTGATAATAAATGTACACTTAGCGGCAAAAAGAATGGGCCGACTCTTGGTCGATAGAAATGCTAAGTTCTATCGCGTGGTTCACTCGTGTAAACGTAACCCAGTGCATGGCATTGCTGTGGTGTCTCTTCATTGAAAGTCGTCTATCTATAATATAATAAACCTTACGACCAGTGTGTGGCCCAGTGATAAGAAGTCTGACATCCGTGCCATAGGTTGTGAGTTCGCCTCCTGTTACGGTAAAGTTATTTTTTTCATTTTAACTTATACTTAATTTATTAGTTTAAATGTGAATTGGCATTTGTTAACAAACTTCGTTATGCCTGCCTTGTAAACATATTATTGCCCATCACCTGTGGGCTATTAATAGGTGAGACCTGGTCTGTATAAACAAAAATACTTGTTTCATATCCTAAAAAAACGGACGTATATCAAACACAAATAAATAATTAAATTAACAAAAACAATTTGTTAATATATTAACAAAACATGGCTGTGGTGGGGACTAGCATCTCGTCCACAAACCACCTGCGTCAACATCTGCCCTCATTCTGCGCGGCATGGAGTCCACAAGATTATGAAACAGGTCTAAATTCTTGGCCATCTTCTCCCTTGCATCTAGAACTCTGTCCCACAATTCCTCAGGTGTCCGAACGGGTGGTTGTTCTGCCCAATTAGAGCGTAGGATCTTTATGACTGCAGCCCACAAATTTTGAAACGGAATCATATCTGGTGAATTTGGAGGCCAGTCGACTGGGTCGACATCACGCCTCCTCGTAAACCATCTTTGAATTCGGTTGACGGTGTGTATCGAATGATTATCCTGCTGGAAGAAAAGTGTTCTGGATATCGTTTTCTGGCGGAAGGGATCATTACATTTGCCAAAATGTGTTCGTAGACTTCTGCCGTAAACAGACCGTGGATGCGTTCCAGAAGTCCTGCCCCATCGTATGACATCCACCCCCAACACGCGACCCTCACGCGAAGCGTATCGGTGGTCATTCATACAATAAACTAGGGCAGTACTATCATTGCTATTGGAGACAATTACCTCGTCGGAGAAAATGGCATTTCTCCAATCAAAGTCCTGTCGGAGAGTAGCATACACAGAATGTTACTGGAGACAATTACCTGGTCGGAGAAAATGACATTTCTCCAATCGAAGTCCTGACGGAGAGTACCATATGCAGAATAATCTATGCGAACCAGGGCAATGAGTTATTTCCATTCACGAGGGACTGAGACAGTAAAAGAGGATGAATAGTTGGATGTTCTTTGGGTAGGAATTGCTAGGATTTGGCTCTCCTGTGACCTGGTGTTTAGATTGTGATTGGAGGATAAGTAGTTAAACCGGGAACGAAGATAATTTAGAGTAGAAATATGGAGAACTCGAAAGAAGTGTGGAGAACTCGTTTCATTACTGAATAAAACCTATACTTTTGTAAGAGTCGTTGGAAAAATTATCAAAATAGAAATATAAATAAAGTAAATATTACTAAGAATACTATTACTGATACTACTAATATACATATTAATTTAATAGTGACTGAACACTGAAAATTTAAAACTCGTGGTACTAGGGGAAAAAAAGTTCCAGAATCATTGTCCTTTTGGTAAATTTGCGAGGAAATCTTTCACAATATTAGGCGGAAATGCTTGTACATGGATAAATCCTATAACGATCAAGTGATTTGAAAAAAATAAAACTGCCAAGAATGACTGTAACCTGGGTAGTTGGCTTTATTAGGACTGGACCCGGGAAGGCTCCATACACTTTGGTCCATTGTGCGCCCTATAGGCTATATGCTATGACTACGAGTAAATCCGACAGGTGGCCTGGGTGGCATTCGTGAAACCGACGTTCACAGGTGTGTCTTCCTCCTCAGCCCCTGATGGGGCTAGGTCACGTTTCGCGTACGACTGAAGTCTCAGAGGCCAGGAGACCTAAGTCCTTCCTGATCATCCGACCTGACATGTGGGCCGTCCTGCTTCAGTCTCTGATAGAGCCAGGCCTGTTCGCATATGAGCAGTCTAGTGATTTCCATGTCAGCTATATTTTTACTTTATAATCTCTGGCGTAACTATCCCACTTACAATAAAAGCAGAAAAAGTAGCCTATGTGTAATGCAGCTGTATTCCAAGGAGCAAATTACGACTTTCAAATTTTCGCACATGCTTCATTTAACCTTCGGATAGATTGTACATTGTGGAATAATTTTCATATTTTTTATAACGTATATGCATTGTATAAGTGATGGAGAGAGGCGGCAAAATGTTACTATTGTGGATGACGACAGCTTTTTAACTGATTTCGACTAATCAATGACCAATCGTCAGCATTCTATATTACTTTACAATGTAAGGACAATCATATATAATCAATAATTATTACATAATGTAACATTGTCCTTCTTGTGAAGGATTGGAATATTCAGTCCATATTGACCACAAAATACCGACACTCTTGATATTTTTTCCAAATAAATCCTAAACTTGTTACCCGAAAGCGAATAATTCAGTTTTATAGTGACTAATGCTAACATTTCTCTACTGTACTAGTTTTATTGGACTATAGCAAAGCCTTTGATTCTGTTGACTTCGATCTACTATTAACTAAACTACAAACGCTACACCTTTCTGATAGTGCTATCACCTGGATGTACTCCTACCTTACTGGCCGCCAGCAGCGTGTCATATCTAATAATCGTTTCTCATCCTGGCGTACTGTAGATACAGGAGTTCCTCAGGGATCAGTATTAGGCCCCTTGCTCTTCTCTATTTATATAAATGGAATTTCCAACTCATTTAAGCACTGCAGATATCAAATATATGCAGACGACGTTCAATTGTATATTTCAGCCCGTCCCGACGCACTAAACGATACCATTAATACTCTGAATGAAGATCTTGATTCCATCTCTTCCTGGTCTCAACAATTTGGGCTTAACCTAAACGCATGTAAATCACAGGCTATTCTGTTCGCGAACCGTAGATTAATTCCTGAAGTCAACGACCTGAATATTCCACCTGTGAAATTGAATAAAACAATCATCCCGTTTAGCTCTACCGTCAAAAATCTCGGAGTACATTTCGAATCTAATCTCAATTGGGATACGCATATTAAATATACATGTAAGAAGGCATTCTCTATTCTCCATTCACTAAAAAGATTGTATCATTATCCATCTAAATTAAAACAGACGCTGGTACAGACACTCATTCTACCTCACTTCGATTATTGCGACGTTTTGTTCAGTGATCTCAGGATTGATTCCGCTCAGAAACTACAGCGTGTTCATAACGCGTGCGTCCGCTTCATTTGTAATGTTCGATACTATGATCATATCTCACCTTCTTTCAAGAAGTTATCGTGGCTTACGTTACATGAGAGGAGAAATCTGCACTCACTTTCTCTCTTATATCGAATTATGCACTCTTCATCCCCCTATTATTTATTCGCTCGATTTCATACTCTCTCTCGCTATCATAATATTAATACTCGATCACAACGCGATAACACGCTAGAAATTCCACTTCACGCATCGTCTCTGTATTCCTCATCCTTCACTGTTGCTACCTCTCGTCACTGGAACTCTCTGCCGCCTGAAGTCAAGGGCTGCCGAACATTGAATTCTTTGAAATCCAAGTTAGGAAATTATCTTATGACGAGTTGCCAGACTAACTTACTATTATGACAAGTGTTGTATTGCATGTTTCCACGTATTCACATTTTTTTTTATGTTCTAATGATATTCAACTTATTTTATATTTTTGTTTTCATATTTTCCGATAATGTTATATCTCTAATGTGATAAGTTGAGCTATATATAATCTTAATTTTCCTTATTGTGTGTACTTAGAAATATTGTATTCACTGTATACTTTGTACTGCACTATTTTATTACTACTATTAGTATTATTATTATCATTATTATTATTATTATTATCATCATTATTACTATTCTTATTATTATTATTATTATTATTATTATTATTATTATTATTATTATTATGAATAATTGTCTTTGTTTTTGTATGCCTCATTTATTTTGACCTGCTGTTCACATATTATTATGCTTTTTTCTTTCTTTCTGTATGTTATATATTATGTCTGATTTCTTCTTATTTGTTGTTTATTTTTTATTATTATTATTATCTTATTCAGTTTTGTGTGTAAAATTGTAGTGTAATTTGTAAATTTGTAGTGTTTTTGTAACGCAGTCTTTACTCCTGGTTGAGTGTTAGAGAAGGCCGTATGGCCTTAACTCTGCCAGGTTAAATAAATCATTATTATTATTATTATTATTATTATTATTATTATTATTATTATTAAATTATCCAGTTCACCTTGCGTAGTAAACTGAGATATTTTCGTAGAACATTCTCGTATTCTGTTTGACGATAGTCAGTTTTGACTTCGACTTCGAAGAACAACCGTAGACAATTTTTGGGGAAGATTTTGAAACAGGTAAGTCCAAACTGAGAAAATTGGAGGATAGCTGGAGAAATGTTTGGATAGAAAATAGGCTGATTTTTTCGAGGCCATATTTAATATGTAGGCTATTGGTAAAATGAAACAAAAGTATTAGTAAGTAGTTGCTTCCTTCAAATCATGGGTAGATGTAGTTTGATTTTTGTGCTTTAAGCAGTATTTAAGGTATTGTCTACTTTTTTTTTGGTAGGTTATTTTAAGACGCTTTATCAACATCCCTGGTTTCGCGGCCAGACGTGCTAGCCGTTAATCCACAGGTGAGGACTTTTCTACTTTGCATCCGAAGTATACTTCATATACTTTACAAGTCAATGAGGTTAACTTGCACCTTTATTTAAATTTGGCAAATTAGCCACAAGTATAAGAAAAGTAATTACTTTGATTAACACAGGGACATATTTTGCAGTTTCACACTATTAACAATACTTAAAGACACAAAATATATTAACTCCTTTAAAGTTCTCAACTAAACTAAAGAGCGTTCACGTAGGTAACCTATGTCAATCTATCTTCAATAAAATATGGCAGAGCAAAAGAAATAATAATAATTCGCAGTACGAACTGGCTCAAGATAATAATTTCGACACAAAAGTACTCTCGCATTAATTCGAAAAGTTCGTTAAATACAACAATTTAAGGGAAGAATAATTTCAAGGTAGAAATTGTTCCGAGGCCGGGTATCGATCCCGGGACCCTTCGCTTAGCGCACGAATGCTCTACCGACTGAGCTACCCAGGAACTACATCCGCCACCGTCCCAATTTTTCCCTTTATATCCACACAACTCAAGTTGGCTGACAAGTCGCCAGAAACCCAACTTTGAGTGCACACAAACCCTCTGTTACTTGAATTGTGGTTTTCTGTTAACGTGCCTAAAGTGACGTATATATTATGCAAATCTGGCTTTCAGGTAAAGCTCTCTGTAAAGCAGAATTGAATAATTTCAAGGGAAAAATTGTTCCGAGGCCGAGTATCGATCCCGGGACATTCGCCAAGCGCACGAATGCTCTACCGATTGAGTTACCCAGGAACTACACCCGCCACTGTCCCAATTTTTCCCTTTATATCCACACAACTCAAGTGGGCTGACAAGGCGCCAGGAACCCAAATTTGAGTGCACGTAAACCCTTTGTGACTTGAATTGTTGTTTCCTGTTAACGTACCTACAGTGATGTACATATTACGCAAATCTGGCTTTCAGGTAAAGTTCTCTGTGAAGAATATTTGAATAATTTCAATGGAAAAATCGTTCCGGGGTAGGGTATCGATCCCGGGACCCTCGCTTAGTGCACGAATACTCTATTGACTGAGTTACCCAGCTGTCTATTTGTACATTTGCATATCGACGGGACAATTCAATAGGGAAACAACTCAAAATTTAAAGCTAAAAAAAATGCACTTTAAAGCTCCATGTTGCTGTTGAAAATGCAATTTGAAACAAATATATATATAACACCATTAACAAAATTTGGAGTAATTACAATGATCCTTGGATTTTTCATAGCAAAAACTTTGAAAATTCAGGTTCCTCAGTTGTTTCCCTCTTGAACTAGCCCGTCGAAATGTACTTATCTACTTAACCACCCACCCACGCGCCAGAACTCACTTATCCACCCCTATCCATCCATCCAACAACTAACCATTCATCCTTTCATTTACCCATATAATTAAGTTTACATATCTGTTTTCCACGCCCATTACAATTTCGTTTTTTTCACAGTAATTGACACGTTGTGAGACTCCCATAATATGACTTCTATGATACAGTAGGTCTTCCATGTTCATATTTTCATTAACAGTTACACTGCAAATAGTGGAAATGGCTGTAAGAATACGAGAAAGGTATATATAATATAAAGAAACGAATAGTCTGTCCAAGGAACCCATAATAAAATATATTCTAAACAATAATTGAATAAAATATTTAAGGTCATGGGGAAGGAAAAACATTTTTAACAACTAAAATTATGTTCATGAAAACTTAATTACCAATATCTCCATTATTCAACTTTTTTTGTTAGCAAAAGTTTCGCGTGGGAATAGAGTTTAAAAGTCCAAACATTTGGCCATATATCCATTAAAAAGTTTCCAGATGCTAAACACTTTTTAAAGTATACGTCGTTTAAAAAACAAAACACGTTTTTCACAAAGTACGGATAAATTCTAATTGCACACATTTTACCGACAATTTATGAACAGAATAGAGAAATTTAGAGCTAAGTTCCATGCAAAATTTCCATTTTATTAAATGGAAAGAATGCGATGCATTGAAATTCATGCCGGCATCTCTCACCTATTCGTTAGCTGTCTCACCGCGTCCCGTCAGCAGTTGTTCTCAAAGGACAGTCTCTTGTGAGCGTTCCGCATAGAGCCAAAACTTGCCATTTAGTTGTAAATTAAAATTCAGGGAGCGAATGTGAATAACTTTCTAAAAGATTCCTGCATGTTTCTCTACTTACTTATATACGGGAATAAAATATGTAACTTTCTTTAAAGATTGTACGTAATTCTTTCATATACCTAGGTATTATTAAAAGTGTCATTTTCAATTAGTGGAATAAAATGATGTAAATGAAAGAAAGGTTAAAGATTAGCAATACGCAGAAGTTTACAGAATGCCACTAATTTTACTACTAATCCCACAGAAACTTGCGGGGACAATATGACGGATTAGATTATACATCTTTTTTTTTTTTCGTTGTTGGTAACTCTATAGCATCTATTAGATGCTTTATGGTTGTGCTAACAGATGGAGTTACTTGTCAACAATGTGACGCTGAAACGTGTGTTCAGGTTACTGCCCAGCGACAGTCCTGATATTTGTGGTGATTGGTTAATTAATATTAACCCTGCACACTCACATTCATACAAGTTTCCAGACTGTATAAACACCCAGGAAATTCCTCTTCTTCAAGAAAAATTCACCGAGACCCGAGCCTGGGAATCGAACCCGGGACCTCATAATCTGGAAGCCAGTATGCTGACCAACAGATCACGGAGGCAGTCGGTGATTATACATAATGCAAATAAAAGAGGACACCATCATACTCAATAACTAACTAACCAATACGTAGGCCTACTTGGAACTTTATCGGTTGCATCTTGCAGCCTCTTCAGATATTTTTATACCGGCTGTAAATTTTTATGTATTATTCGTTATGAGGGGAATTCTTTTCCTGTTCATTTTCTAAATACGTTGCAGAAAATTATTCTTATTTTACTTGATTTTGCTACTGATTTATTTTACTTTCATTTGTCTTTTTCAAAACTTCCTAACTTCGTGTATTGTGTCGAGATGTGTAACTTATTCCCCTTTTATAAAGAAATGCATTTCAGCTGCCTTTAGCTCCTTTGTCTCTTTTCCGAATCCAATATGTCTTGTAACAAAGTAAACTATACAGAGCTAATATATCGTACCTGTATACATTTATTCTAGAACCATCCGTACCCGTGCGCTCCCCTGCACCCGTTAGAAATAAATATAAAGCAATTACATAATTAAAATAGGACATTTGATCCAGGGAACATTCGTGTTTGATAGAAGGATAAATCTTTTAATATGTTACTTAATTAAAATTTCATTTAAAAATTAAAATGCGATCATTTTGATCCAGAGACCACTCATTTGGTGCAATGACAATTCCTTTAACATGTTTCTTAATTGTTATTACATGCAACCATGGTTTAATGAAGATTGACATATCATTTAGTTTTAATGTGTATAATTTATATTACATGCTATATGTTTCCATTGAATTATGGTAATAACTTAATTTTAACCCTTGTTTTCTAAGTCTTCAGTAAATGGCGCTTGGCCCGCTATGGTTCTGAACCTTTCAAATGACTTAAATAGTGATACAGCATATGTGATATGTAATTATATTTCTTTCTTTCGAAAATGTAAGAATTCACGATCTCCTATGTACCATTGCCATGGAATGAATAAATGTGTTTTTTTCTTCCTACTCAAAAATTGTATATTTTGCACATAGGAGTTACTGCAGGAACAACAATACTATAATCTGAAGAGGCGGTGAAAATGTATTGTATTGTTATTTTAAACGTCTTGTATATCCTTAAATATCAGTCCTATCAAAATGTTGCATACAATACAACTTACCGGAAATCATTTTTAAAGAAACTTTTGTTATGTAACATTTTTCACAAAAATCAATATTAAGCGAGGTATTTCGATTTAGTTCAGGCCCCCTTATAACCCCCTTTTTAAATAACGTATTTTGAATGCCATATAGCCTAAAATCTAAGTTACAACAAACTTAATTTATATTTCAATTTTCATCGAAATCCGTTCAGCCATTATCGCGTGAAAGGGTAACAAACATCCAGACAGACAGACAGACAGACAGATAGACACACAGACAAAAATTTCAAAAAAGCGATTTTCGATTTCAGGATGGTTAATTATACATGTTAATACCAATTATTTTTGAAAAATCGAAAATTACCAGAAAACTTTTGGCTACAGGTTTATTATTAGTATAGATATTTCAAATTATTAATTAAGCATAAACGAATTAAATACTCTATTAATTTAAGAATGAGTTACTGAACTTCTTCGGTGTTTTTATTATTTAGTCTCGACTACATGCGCTCGAGCGAATCATTTCCGGCTGCCTTCTTCACAACCGAAGACTGATCGGTGAGCTCCGGTCGGCCGTTTCCGTGAGAATGCAGAGGTCTAGAACACATAGAAAGAATGGACAAAATTCGGATAACAAAACAGCTACTGACTTACAGTGCCAAAGAACAAAGGAATGTTGGAAGACCACGAACGAGAAGGAGATACCAGGTTTCTTCATGAGACCAGAAGGAATCTCTTATGTTCAATACAAGAAGAAGCGGAACAAGAAGACAAAGATGATGACCTGAATTATTATGCATTCTTTGAAAGAACTCATTTTGTGAGCATTACAATATCGTATCCATCGTCCTCTCGCGTATATTTTGAAGTCTATTCGTCAAAATAAGGATCCAATAAGAGGAACCACATGGGTCCTTTCAAGACATCTCACTCTCATATGTGCCTATATGGTTTTGAGAACTCAGTTTACGTTTCCACAAACATATACACACACGCACACTGATAAAAATACTGAGAGTAACATTCAATGCCACATTTTAAACAAGGAACTTTTAATTTAATGCGATACTTTATGCAAAGGAATACTAACATCCTTTTGATTCTCAAAGAGGGAGGCATAAAATGAAAAGAACCTTCTTTAGAATCAACGCCAAACATTTCAAAGGTTGTGCTACTTGCTAGTTCTTAAAAAACTTGTTAAATCAGAGCGGGTAGCATTTTATTCTACCTCAAGTTAATTAACGTTTAAGAAACTTGAAGACCCGGTCTCCAGCGTTACAATAATTATGTCGTTACTGTGCATGTGGAGATATTAATTAGACCCCAACCTTACTGAAACATAATTAAACCGGAGAAAAGCTACGAGATAGCTACAGAAAATACATTAGCACGCACCGCCACCTTGCCTGGCAGATAGAGCGACTAAACGATGGTAACACGAGATAAGCAATTATGTAGGTGTACGGTAGCCTATGTTTTAACATTACAGTGCAAGTTCATATGAATTTTAATACACTTTCGATATCTTTTTAACTTAAGGGGTTAGGTACAGCTTACAGCAGTAAAATTTTTGTAAATATTCAACTTTTTTTCCCTCCGTTACTGTATCTTGTACAATAATAAAAATTAATATATGTGAAACACTGTCCTTCTGCTATATAAAAAATATATTTTGACGATTAAAAAAATTGTTTACATTTTTTTAATTCAGTTCACTGTGCAGTGATGCGTTTCCCACATAACTCAAAAACTATCCAACATTCTATAATGAAATTTTTTGTGTGTATTTATCCATGTCATATCTACAATATGATGCAAGATCACTTCTCTACCTTTGATAGCTTGTCTGATAACAAAACAAATTCATTAAAAAAATGGTCAAATATCAGTATTTCCTTCGAACACAAGATTTAAAAAAAATGTTATTTATTAAGGAATGTAGTTGAAAGAGCATGATATTGTAAATATGAGTTTCAGCAATAAAATGAAAGAGAGAGAACATGAAAAAGTTAACAAGTTTATGAGTTATGAGGGAAACGCTTCATCACTGCACAGTAAACTGGCATCATTTTGAATTTATAAAAATAGTTATTTTTTTTTAAATCGTAAATTTTTTTTTTTTTCATATAGTAGAAAGACAATGTTTTACACATACCGATTTTCATTCTTGTACAAGATGCAGTAATGGAGGAAAAAAATGTTGAATATTTCCAAAAAATTTTACTGCTGTAAACTGTACTTAACCCCTTAACGAAACCTCTGACAGGCGTAAGTTTTCACCTATTTCACTATTTTCTAGGTATGAGTTTCTCTTTAATTTATTTTGAATCATATAATGAACAGTGTACGCAAAGACTAAAGCGTTCAGTATTAATATTATTTAGAAACATCTGTAGTTATGGGTGGGATCGAATCCCGCAGCAGCTTAGATATTTGTCTATTGCCATTTTATTTTTCCGTACTATCTCAAATGGATGACTCGTGATGACTCAAATTAGGGGCTGTCTCGCCATGTGCCTTCTTATGTGAGATAGAAACGTACTCCAATCCTCCAGAAAAGAACGGACTAAGGCTTAGCTTAGGCAGAGATATAAAATAAAACCGCCCCTCATAATTGCACACAAACTGAGCAGTTATTTCAGCTCAAAATTGAATGTAAATGATTTCATTGACACCAATAATAGTTTCAATCATAGGAATTAGCACTTTAAAATAAACTACAAAATGTATGAAAAGAAGATTTTATTACGATGTAAAGTAGCCGTTAAAGCCCATCGTTTGAGATGGCAAAGACATCCGTTATAAACAAAGATAATAACCCCTGAAGAAAGGTAACGACCAATAATGATGTTGAAAAATAAATTTTTTAACATGCTGGAGTATCTTATAATAAATTAAATACTTTGCAATTTCACTCAAACTTCATAAATTAGAACAGGTTTTCACACTGATAAAAACTTTGTGGATATCTCTCATATTTTACTATTACATCCTTGTATCTGAACTATAATGGATACATAATCTTTCTTCAATGTACAAGAAAATTTCCGCGTATAAATTAAATCGAACTCACAAAATTAATCTGAACTAAATACTATATAAATAGTCACTGAAATGCACTACGCTACGGCTACTCGACTGTTATGAGCCTCTTTTAGGATAGCCTTGACTTCATCTTCATTTTTCACTGCGACACGGCATTGACTCCTTTTTTATCTGTAGGCTAATAGATGTGTTGGGTAATTCACTGTTGTGATTTGGCTGGCTTTTGAGTCTTATTCCAAATTACTATTCCCTCTTATCCTGCGGAGAAGTCTTTATATGAATGTTTGTTAATGTAGGTAATAAGGCACTGACTAATTATTATTTCTGTATTTTCTTAAGGGTTTAGTGAATTATTATAGGCCTAACATTTCGTTAATTTCCGACTCTTTAAGTTACCGACGAAAACATAAGCACCCGATTTTCTTTACATAGCGCGCAAGGATGTGTGTGCATGCGTGCTTGCGTGTATGTGTGTGCGTGTGTGCCTAAAATTAATTATGAAAATTCTTCGGAAAATTTTACATTAAAATGTTTTTCCCTCATTAAGATTTTTCTGGCATTATAATTTTCGAAGTTTTAAAATTGTACTAATAAAATTATTAATATTCTTGAAAATTATTCCTTTATTTTACTAATATTTATACCTACATTCATATAGACCCTAATTTTAAATTTCTATGAAAAATTTCCTTTTATTGACCATAATATTTTCTTTACAGTTTCTTCATTTTACTAAGTTTTATAATTAATTTGTTGCCTGGCATACATATAAATTTTTCATTTATTACGCAATTTTTAAGTTTCATATAACAATAATAATAATAATAATAACAATAATAATAATTATTATTATTATTACTATTATTATATATATATTTTTTTTATTTTTCGTCTTATTAAGTAGGCCTATAAGAAACTTTTTGATTTTTCAGAGTTTTATGATATATCATACTGATATAAGCTATCATTCACCTCTCACCATCACTGCTAGTTGAAATAATTGCTACTCAAATAGCCATATTTTGTACAATACCAATTTTTTGTAACACAGAATGTCATGAAGTGTACACGCGCAATTCAAAACGGATGAGAATTTGGAAACAAATTTTATCTGGAAATGAACTACATGAAATAATTGTGTCAAACAATATTGAACCATATTCAGTACAACGCAGAATTCGCACTTTCTTCAGTATAGGTGATTGACTGACCTCTAAATGCATTGTAAATAAAAAGAGCGAGTCCACAGTTGTAAAGAAGTAGGAGTAAAAATAACCACAAATCAAATTTATGTTTTTATAAGCTAATAATAACTAATTATTTTAAAATGATAGGTGTACATCAGCAGCATGTGGAGCAAATTGTGCTGCAATAATTTAGATTAGATCAGTAAAGTTCTTAGGAATTTATGTACATTGTTAGTGTTTGTTTCTCAAAATCAATATTAATGTTTCGCAAAGAAAACGTGACAACAGTCAGAGGTTAGAAGACTCCGTTCGAAGAGCTAGTGGCTAATAGAGAATACCGTGTGAGCAATTTAGACTTGACGTTATAAATAAGGGAGTGAAGATAACAAATTTGTCAGGAGGAATATTATCTGAAAATGGAAAAATTTTGTCATGAGGTCTCTATCGGAGACAAGGTTATTACGTGTCCTCAATCCACGACATGGGAACTCCAGCGTTGCTTATTTCGAAGTAGGCTAAGCCATGTTAAGAAATTTATCCCCCTTCAAACCCATTATCCTTGTGGAAATCTGAAGACTTGAACTTCAGATCCCATAACAAGTATCAATTATACGTAATTCATCAGTTTTTAAATTATTTAGATAAAAATGCTCAATTTATCTAATACAAAAAAGCGTCTAAACTAAGTTTAACGTAACATTAAAATAGAACAAAAATTCCAGATATCAATTTTTTTTCCCTAATTATACTTCAGTTTCATACAATAAGGTTTTAGGCAAATATTCTGTTTTATGCATTTATATTGTCCTGATTGTGGTTGTTGTTCTATGATGCAAGTATCATTTCTGTTGCTGCTGCAAACTGTACTACTTTGGCTGCTTCTGATTTCACTCTATTTAAGCGAATTCTTGTACCATGCATGAGTAAGTATAACAGATAACAATTAATATAAGAATTTAATTCAGTCAATACTTAACAGTGAGAAATACATTAAAATTTTATGTTATACCAAAAAGTAACATTACATATATTTTAACGACAAACGTTCTCGCCAATTATATTGTCATCTTCAGGTCGAATAAAACATGTTAACAAAATGAACAATTGGTCTTAATTAGTTAAAACAACGTTAAAAGTAGAATATAAATTAAAATAGTTAATAAAATTGAGTGATGCAGCCACCAGGTTGTATGTAGAAAATGAAGTATAGTAGAAAGCATGTATGACGAGGGGGACGGCAAGACCTCTTCTAGTATTGCGGTAACAGTGTCGAAATTAGATTAAAGATGCTACAAATAGGGCGGTCGTTTTGCCGAGTAATGGTGACAGGATAAAGCCCTGTAATTAGCAAAGGATGGTATGAACAAAATTGTTTGAAAATATTATTTAAGATTATATAGAACGTTACTTACAAGAAGTTGAAAGAGTTGGCTGGAGTTCATGAGAGCGGCGGCACGACTGACCTTTACATTAAGAAGTAGCTTACAAAGAAAACTGCTTACCCGACAAGACTAGTGGATGATCGGAAGTTACTTCTGTATAATCTTAAACAGCGGGTTACTTGAATTTGGATATTGTTCATCGCGCAGGTGGCTATTGTTACCATTAGAGTGAGAGTTAATGTATAATTCTTCAGCGGCGTTCATGTAATTGTGATTATTAATAATTTTTAGAACCTGCAAAGCATCTTCTATGCCCGTGAGATCGTGATTTTGGTTGATGAGATGTGCGGCGAATTTTGATTTATTCCTATTGAATTTAAAGTCCGAAACATGTTCTCTGTAGCGAGTGCGAAAGTTCCTTTTAGTTTGGCCTGCGTATTTGCTGGGGCAATTTTTACATTGCAATAAGTAGATCCCACTATTGGCAAATTTATTGTGATTTTGTAGGTTGTTGGGAATAATATTTTTCAATTTCTTATTGGTACGGAAGGACACGTTAATCTTCCCCTTTTTAAAAAGTTTACTTAATTTGTATGAAACATTTCCAAAGAACGTCATGGGTTTCGAGTTGGTGGTTAAGTATTGACTGAATTAAATTCTTATATTAATTGATATTGTACTTAACGGACCAATATGCCATTGAAATAACAGATGACGTTACAAACTCTCCATATTTTAAACTGTCCAGAAAAAAATAAAAACAATATTTGTATACTGAAAATATTCCTCCTACGTCACAAGACTCAACCGGAGAAAATCTGAAATATGATATAATATTACACACTGTATCAGCAAAACAGCTTTGTGAATCTTACATGACACATATCATATATGACACATCACATTAAACCCATACATATAAGCATAAACAAACAAAATAAATAATTATATACATCTAGTCTCGTTACATTTAATAACAATGTACATTTTCAGTTTATCAGAAAAAAGAAAAAAGGTACTCTTCCACGTCCTGAAAAAATATTTGTACACTGAAAATGTTCCTTCTACGTCACAAGACGCAACTGGAGAAAATTTCACACTGTATCAGCGAAAGTGAACAAATACAGCTTTGTGTATCTTACAGTGCATTCCATATACTTATGGGACATCACATTATACCCATATTTTTTTTCAAGAATACTTTTAATTTTGTTATTACTATTCGGAATTCTGAGGGTTAGTATACATATTTAAACAGTAAATTATTCTTCCACATCTCGCCGCGTCAGTCATTTCTAAATTTCTGGAATACAGCAGTGATTGCTGCCGGCAACTGTTAGAAGGGATATTGAAAAATACTAACATTATACATAGGTCGAGAGAAAATACAATAACTTTATTTTCCATACAAGGAAAGACATTCCATTATACAGGGTGATTAACGAGGATTTACCGTCCTTCACGGAGCTTATTTCCGAAGATATTCTGAGCAAAACATGTCATATAAACATGGGTCCTATTCTCAATATTTACAGAGTTACGTTTCGTTATTGGAACGCATTGCTGTGAACGCGTGATCTTGGTCAGCGTGCAGTCAGCAGCCAGCGCGAGCGCTACGGAAATCAAAGATAGTCATATGCAGTTACGTAGAGCGACGAGTGCCGTTCACAAGCGTGCGGCCAAGTGTACTCAAGCAGACGGCGTCATTTATAAAATGTGTTGTAAACTCTCAAAGACTGTAAATTAGGATGCAAAATTGAACTGCAAATAATTAAGTCGGTGGAAGTGTTGTGATTTGTAATAATTGTTGTAATAAGTGCGTAAGAATAATGTAATTTTCTAGTTAAAAATGGAAAAATGTCTGTACGAAGCAACTAAGGAGTTCACAGCACATTTTTAGCTTCATACGAGGCGCTTCCAGAAAGTAAGTTTTCCTATTTTAAAAAAATGAACACACACTTTCAGGAAAACATTTATTGGCAACAGGTACAGCAATGTTTCAGCTATTTTTCAAAATAGCCACCATCAGAATTGAGACGATTGTCGTATCGTGGGATCAACTTTTATATCCCTCTGTCGTAGAACTCTGCCACCTGTGAATGGAACCAGCGTGTGACAGACGTCTTCAGCTCTTCGTCGTTGCCAAAACGCTCACCGGAGGACAGGAATTTCTTGAGGTGCAAGAAAATGTGAAAATCGCTGGGAGCAAGATTAGGATTGTAGGGTGGATGATCAAACAACTCCCAGCCAAATTTCGTCAAAACAGCTGCTGTGCGCCGAGCTGTATGTGGACGAGCATTGTCATGGAGGAGCACAACACCTGCAGTAAGCATTCCACGCCTCTCGTTTTGAATGGCACGTCGCAATTTTCGCAGTGTTTCACAGTAACGGTCAGCGTTCACTGTTTCACCTCTTGGAAGGAAGTCAATGAGCAGAATTCCCTTCCTGTCCCAGAACACCGTGCACATCACTTTCCGTACCGACAGCGTCTGTTTGAATTTCGTCCTGACCGGAGATCCACTATGCCGCCAATGCATTGACTGCTGCTTGGTTTCCGGGGTGAAGTGCGAAATCCAAGTCTTATCGCCCGTGACGATCCTGTCGAGGAACTCGTCGCCGTCATCGTGATACCGTTGCAGAAATGTCAGTGCTGCTCCTAAACGTTGCATTTTGTATATATTATTTTAATGTACCGAAGTACATATGATATTTCCATGCAGATATTCTGCGTCATTATACGATGAAAGAGTAATGGAACGGAGAAAAATTCTCTCCGGCGCCGGGATTTGAACCCGCGTTTTCAGCTCTACGTGCTGATGTTTTATCCACTAAGCCACACCGGATACAAGTCCGACGCCGGTCAGAATCGTCTCAGATTAATCTCCAACTCTTGGGTTGCCTCTAGTGGCCGCCCTCTGCACTACGTCATAGATGTCTATGAACGCAGGACCTAAGTCCACACATGTGCTGAGGTGCACTCGATATGAGTGACTAGTTGGCCGGGATCCGACGGAATAAGCGCCGTCTTAAATCACGAAGTGATTTACGCATATCATATATATTATTTTAATGTACCGAAGTACATATGATATTTCCATGCAGATATTCTGCGTCATCATACGATGAAAGAGTAATGGAACGGAGAAAAATTCTCTCCGGCGCCGGGATTTGAACCCGGGTTTCCAGCTCTACGTGCTGATGCTTTATCCACTAAGCCACACCATGATTTAAGACGGCGCTTATTCCGTCGGATCCCGGCCAACTAGTCACTCATATCGGGTGCACCTCAGCACATGTGTGGACCTCGGTCCTGCGTTCATAGACATCTATGACGTAGTGCAGAGGGCGGCCACTAGAGGGAACCCAAGAGTTGGAGCTTAATCTGAGACAATTCTGACCGGCGTCGGAGTTGTATCCGGTGTGGCTTAGTGGATAAAGCATCAGCACGTAGAGATGAAAACCCGGTTCAAATCCCGGCGCCGGAGAGAATTTTTCTCCGTTCCATTACTCTTTCATCGTATAATGACGCAGAATATCTGCATGGAAATATCATATGTACTTCGGTACATTAAAATAATATATATGATATGCGTAAATCACTTCGTGATTTAAGACAGCGCTTATTCCGTCGGATCCCAGCCAACTAGTTACTCATATCGAGTGCACCTCAGCACATGTGTGGACTTCGGTCCTGCGTTCATAGACATCTATGACGTAGTGCAGAGGGCGGCCACTAGAGGGAACCCAAGAGTTGGAGCTTAATCTGAGACGATTCTGACCGGCGTCGGAGTTGTATCCGGTGTGGCTTAGTGGATAAAGCATCAGCACGTAGAGCTGAAAACCTGGGTTCAAATCTCGGCGCCGGAGAGAATTTTTCTCCGTTCCATTACTCTTTCATCGTTGCATTTTGTGTTCGGGTGTCAGGTTTTTCGGCACCCACATGGCACACACTTTTTTGAACAGCAGGTGCTTAGTGACAATCTCATGCAACAAGGATCATGATATCTGCGGAAAATGGCTGCTCAGCTCCGTAATCGTGAAGCGACGGTTCTCCATGATGCACTGCCGCACCAGCTCAACACGATCATCATTGATGAGGGACGGTCGCCCATTGCGCTCTTCATCATGGACACTTTGACGACCTTCGGAAAACTGCTTACACCAGCGACGCACATCTGCTTACTCATGATGTTCGGCCCATAGACCGGACAGAGCTGCCGATGAATTTCAATTGGCGCAATGCTTTGTGCATTAAAAAACTTTATCACCGACCGAACCTCGCAGGCGGCGGGAGAAGGAATAAGAGCTTCCATTTCGGACCACTGCTGCCACGCTACTGGCACCAGGCGGGACCTGTCCGGCTGGCATATGATTGATACGTCATAGATGTGTTATGCGTGCGCAATTGACACGGCTAATTACATTTACTTTCAAGGGGAAAATCGGGAAACTTACTTTTTGGATACGCCTCGTAATACTTCCCAATTAAAGAAATGATACTTCTGAATGGTTCATTCTCTATTTGTATTATTCTTTTACATTCAAACTAAAGAAAAAACGTATTTTACAAACAACTTTAAATTAGTGTAAGTCTGAAAATATTGACAATAGGAACGGTGTTTGTATGACACGTTTTGCTCAAAATGTCTTCAGAAATAAGCTCCATAAAGGACGGTATATCCTCGTGATTCATCTTGTATTACGTATTCGTTGCAGTGTTCCTGAACTAATATTCTTTTGTAGATTATATTTTCACAATACATATTATCCAGTACAATTTTTCTCCATTTCTTGACATATCATTATCAGTAAACTCTGATGTATTGAATTCAATTCCATGTGATTAGAGGATTTAATTTCTGCCATGTTAAAATCCACTAACTAAACTGCACAACTGCACTGCGAACGTTAGCACGTAATGAATCTGCTTCTCTACTGCGCATATTGCTATAATGTGGTTACGAAAGCCGTCAATTCACACTTGCGGATATACTTGTGAGTTGTTTATGTGAACAGAGTATAGAATACACAGAAGACATAGAGCCGACATGATCTATATGCGTAATTGCACCCAACCTGAAAACTATGTTTCGGTACGAACTTTCTAGCCCTAATGATCATGTCCTTCCCACTTCTATATAAGGTGTTTAGAGAGATGTACAAAACAAAAATGTGACCTATATTCTTAGTGATTAATCTACACCCCGGGAACTGACACGTTGAAATTAACAGCTTTTGGTTCATTTCAGAAAACTTTCGTGAGTGTCACGTTGCCATCCACTAGTGATTTGCAGGTTTGAATTAATAACCCGTCCAGTTCTCGGGTGAAAGCGGTCACCTGTGTGTGATGTCAGACTAATTTAATAAAACATGTGGGGCGCCGGGCAGCGGTCAGGCCGTGACGCCGGGAAATTTCAGAACTGTCGCTTCCTCTCATGCTCTCATCTTTACAGAGAGAAGAGTTGAGTACAGTGAGAATTCTGTTGCATCCATCAGCGCCAGTTAGAGAGTGGTAAGAAATATGAATAAACGTATTAAAAATAAAAAAAACAGTATTGTGGGTCAGGTAGGTAATGTAAAGTATACCGCGTAGACCTGTAGTCCATGACATTCGTGGTGGATAGGTGAGCTGTGATGAAAGTTATTTTCGAATACTTATTTTCATTTCGGAATATTCACAACTTATATTCCTCTCCTGGTATACAATCTCACACACACGCACGCACACTCTCACACACATACAGAACTGATGAAGACTTAAGAAAAAGAATATTGTACTACATACTGAAGAGAACGACAATAAAATTGGGAAACCTGATAAAGGAGCGGATTCCTATGTAATTAAATATTATTTTGCGTGTGATAAAACACAATTAACAAAGTTAAAAATTCCGAACGTGAAGTTTCATATAAAAACACATATTTTCACAAAAAAATTATGTAAATACATATTTTCAGGAAATCTATTATAATCACATAAATCTTGGAGTTCTTTATTTAAATAATTTTTACAAGAACTTTTAAACATTTTAAAACTAAATCAATTATGTCACTCAGAAGTAAGTTACATTATTAAGAATTCCTGGTTGCTTCCTGTTTCTAAGCGCTCTGTGGTGTATCCGTGATCCATTTTTGTAATAGTAAGCTTATCGCCCCAAGTTCTGAGAACTGCTAGGCAGCATATCAATGTTATTATTAGAGAATAAATTAACATGGACAAGGAGGAGATATCTTACAACACATAATTAGGAATGTTTATTGTTGCTGAAGATGATTTCATTCCACGCTTTGTTTGTGAAACACGACAGATATGAGCTCGGGTATGAACATTATTTAATGTAACCCATTTGATCCCAAGACACTTTCAATGATTGAAATATAAATATTTCAGAATTGCCCAAATTATTTATGCCCAAATTATTTTTTATTAAAAATGTTGGTGTTTCTTATATATTCCTACTTATTGACACATAAGAAACAAAATAAGATGATTATTGGTCCTCTCAAATCATTTACGCCGTAAATAATGTATGTTTCCATTTGGGAACAGTGGGAGTAAATGGGTTAAACAAATCTCTCGCCTCTCGCTCATGTCCATCAAGTAAGGCAATACGTCTCGTCTTGTTGTGATTCCCTGTTATCGGGCTTCGTCAATCGATAACCTTCAAGATATACTGAAAGATGGTTGTTTATATTTAAATTTTTTAGCACATAAAAATCCGCTCCCTACATAATAATGAATAATTTCAGAACTAAAAGAGAAAGTGTAACACAGAAAATTAGGTCTATGAAAACAGTGTTTCTGAAATGGTGTATCCAAGATTGGGAGTTTATTGCACTGACTTTGAGAATAAAACAGGCCATAAAAATAGGTTCGTTTCCACTTTTTATCCAAGTTGTAGTTTTTTATTCTCACATCTTCAACCTACATAAAATTATCGAAATAGCCTCCTTCAACATTTCTAGTGCAGAAACGGATGCAACAAATACAAACTACTGTATGTCCATCTTGAGTCTTGCGTACACTACGTTTAACACTATATTACAGAAAATTGAGAATGGGCAACTTACTAGTATTATATATCGAAACAGCTGTAAGCCCACGTGCTTAAATATATAACACTAGTAAGTTGCCCATTCTCAATCTTCTGTAATAAAGTGTTAAAAGTAGTGTACGCAACACAGGTCAGCACGCATCAAGACTATAACAGCCTGACTTAATATCAGATTCAACCAAATACGTTTAGACCAACAAATCACACCTAAATACGCACAGATGCACATAAAAAACACCACACACATAGCTCAAAAAACTAAAACCCAACCATAGAAATTACACATACATAACATCACAAACTAAGTTTCACAACCTACACTATTAAAGTTTCGTGAGTCAAGATTGAAAAACTATCTGATAATGATTTCCATTGCGTTGGAGATTCTTTCCTTTTAAAATTTCCAGCGTATCGGGCAGTCTGTAACAAATTTTGTTTCGCATAGCGTCAGAAGAAAAAAATCAAGAAGGCTAATGTCCGTTGAATTTGGAGGCTAAGTCTTTGGACCAACTCATCCAATTCAATATTTCCAAAATAGATTACTTAATTTTTGGTGCGGCAATAGAACATTAAATCACATTTCTTATCGTTAGCAAATGGTAGATTATGTAAAACATACATTCCAACGCTATCAAGCAAGTCGTGAAAGGATTGTTGGTTGTCATGATAGTTAATGATGTTGTATAGAATATCACACTGTATCTCTTGAACTATTGTGGGGCCCGTATCTTTCATTTTATGTATGAGCATGGACATCTAAAAGGAATAGACATCCATCTCTGAAAATTACATTCTGAATAAAATTTGGGTCCCTATGTGTGCGTTGACTGATGACGTTCTCTCTGACCACGTAGCAGAGAGATCTAGTAGAACGTACTGTAAATTTCACAATCGCACTGGCTCGTTGGTCTTCATTAGCGGTTGATTTGAGTCGATCACTTCCTTTGGAGTCCAGTACCATGAAAAGTTGTCTTAAATCTATTCAGAAATCTGTCCACATTTTGGCGGAATGACTTGGGATTCTCAGGATACCGGCGATAAAACATCTCTGCAGCTTATTGTGATGTTGTATGACAGTGATCGTCAGCACTCGCTGAAATGGGTATCGGGTAAGGAGTGTATCGGAAAATGCATCGTGGTTGTAGGGGGAGGGAGAAAGCAGCCGTAGCTGATGAGATCGATTGGAAGCTGACGAAGACGCTATTTGCCGCACTATTAAAAATTGTAATCTCGTAGCTCCTATGATAGTCAATCAATTACGCTGTAATGTTTAGGATTCATAGATAAATATCTAAGGAAAGCATACAAAAAATTTCGAAATAATCATTTTTGGAAAGTAAGAAAAAAATACTGATTTCGAAGTGACTTGTTCAAAATAGACACTGACATCCTCAAAAGTTGGTAAGCAACGTTTATTATTTTTCATTTTAAATGTGGGTCAAAGCGAGAGAAATGCTGTATTGTTTCATTTTCCTGCCCTAGCACAAGAGCTATTTCACTTAAAACCTATCAATATTTCATACCGCTATCTCCAATTTTTTTCGGGCACTTTAAATTCTAAAATAAATTTAATCCATGTATATTTCTTCTAGAAATCTAATTTTGGCAGATATTAAATTACGAAATTTTCGAAAAACCGTTTGTACCAATTCATCGGATCTATCTACCTCTAGTTCTAATCAAACCTATCTTCGGACAGTTGTCTTAACAACAACAACAATTGTAGTGTTGGTATCAGTAGTAGTACCGGTAGTAATACTGGCAATAGTAATGATTTCAATTTTCGAAATAGTAGTGCCCTTATGAACAGAGACGAGAATTCCATGCAAATGCATGTTTTTATAGGAACATAGGACATAGCTCAAACTTAGTACTTATCCATTTCATTACTTTCCGGTTCTAAATATGTGTACTTTTTCCGTGCATATTTCGGCATTTTTTGGGGACAAAACTTGCATAATGCATATTTAAACAATTTTTAGCTTAACATGCATATAATATGCATTATATTCAGTTTAAATTCATGTTTTAATGGTTTTGAGTGGACAGCTCAGTTTCTCGATTTCTATGCCTCTTATTTTAGCTTCTGGAATCAGGAGTGAAGAAGGAAAATAAATAAAAATTAAATAACAGAAAAAGTTTCATTCATGTTTGCACCCATAATTTCTTGCGATGTAGAGAGGTCATTCTCTACCTACAGAAACATATTGACTAACAAGCGCAAGAACCTCACAGAAACTAAATTAGAAATGTTATTAGTTTTTAACTGTGCAAAAAAAAAAAAAAAAAAAAAAAAAAAAAAAAAAAAAAAAAAAAGTGAAGTGAAGTGAAGTGAAATAAGAAAGTAGGAACAAAAATTAAAGTGCATATTTTAGTGTATTTTTCGCTTGATCGTGCATGTCTCATGCTTTGATAGTGCATAAATGCATGCATAATATTGGGATTTTATAGTGCACAAAATTCTCGTCTCTACTTATGAACAATAACATTTATAAGCCAGTGTTTCTAAGCATTTTTGAAGATGAGGGTCCCTTTCCCTCACATTACTTTAGTGCGGGCCCCTGGTCTAAGGTGTAGAGTAGAATTTGAAACATAGTAATGTGAAATTTGTTATCAATTTAAGACGAAAACTATTTGTGGTTTTATTTAACGAAAAATAGCTGGTTGTTTCAATTTTCATAGAAAAATTTTTAAAAAGTATTACTATTATTACTATTATTATTATTATTATTATTATTATTATTATTATTATTATTACTATTATTATTATTTTGTCGTAAAGGTAAAATTCCAGTGAAATAATGATATTTTGTACATACGTATCAGGATTTGTGGCTTCTTCACTTCTGTCACTTGACCCCTCAATAATTTCAGAAGAGACTTATATTTTTAGATTATAGACATTATAAAAGAACACGCTGAGTATTTATTAATTATATAAAATATACTTATTTCAATGCATAAGTGAACACTGTGTGCATCATTAAACTATTATTTCCGACGTACTTTCTGGCACGAACGAAACCC
The DNA here is from genome assembly GCF_040183065.1 of Periplaneta americana. NCBI lineage: Eukaryota > Metazoa > Arthropoda > Insecta > Blattodea > Blattidae > Periplaneta > Periplaneta americana. The sequence goes on along the minus strand of NC_091124.1, from coordinate 97,075,391 downwards.
CACCACTGCAGTACTGCAAACCCGCTAGCAGCCACGCTTGCCCTATCGTGCATCTCTTAACCGCGGATAAGAGACGCTAGCTCGACGGTGCACTGTGCTGGTGACCGCATATGATCACCACAAAAAAGCACAAGCTCTACGCTTCGTTCATACATAATGTCAGCGCTATTATTGGGTTGTTCTACGATATTTTGCTTGGGAAGTAATACCAATGAATTGACTCATTTGGCACACAATTTTTTAGACACACGATATAATTTACTTGTAATACCTTTGTCTATTTAGATGTTTTACATTCATTCCACTTCTCTTTCCTTTCTCATTCGAGGCCGCTATTTTATACACTCCTTAATATAAACCTCTATTCTCTTCCGTCACTACTTGATTCAGTCCTACTAGCCTGACGATAACACTCTGGTTCTACTTGTGACTGGTGACTTTGGTCACAGCCATCCTTAATCATCTGTCGGTAATCCAGTAAGTGGTTCGTTGATATAAATTGGCTTCTCTTTTGCTCTTATATTTCTAAATTCGAAAATGAATTATGTCACTTAATTGTTCTTACCAGTATTAGTACTTCTTTAAATGTGGAAAATTGTATTACGCGTTTATCATTGTTGTTAATTACTGTAAGTCTTTGTATTTAGTGTTGTAAAGAGTATTAAATGTCTTCACGAAATTTTAAATATTAGCATTTATTATCTTTTCATGCTCTATTAAGTCAATCTAAATTTATTTCGCTAGTCGGTTACACTGAATGTGTAATAGGTATATTACATTGTTAACAATAGCTCTATTGATTTTTGTTTTCGAATAAGACAACATTTTTAACCTCTGGTAAAATAGGTTGCATGATCTTTGTGGGATATCATGTTATAATGTAGCGATTACCTTCATCAACATAGAAATGTTTGTAATTTCAAAACTCATTTTAAATTAATTTAAAATTATATTATAAATCGTTTTATTCAATAATTTATGTCTTCAATTTCACTTTTGTGAAGTGAACTTTAGAACAATGCATATAACACGAGTAGTTCCTTTGCAGGAGACTGTAAAGCCCGGGTCAGACGGTGCTTGTTTTCTTGCGTGTTTCCTCGCTGGCTAGCAAGCTGGGTGCCGTGGTGGGTACGGTGCTGGTTCTCGTGTTGGCTACGGTGATGGTTGTTGTTCTCATGGAGCTCGCTCTTTTCACAGTTCATATTGGAAAATCATCTGCCGTTTCATCTGTTGCCAACACTCATGGTCTAAAAGAAATTAAACCGTGAGTGGAAAACAACTAAAGTTCTACATTAACAATAGTAAATGTCGTAGTAAGGTAATTAAGCCATAAATGCAAAACAGCTAAAGTCCGATATTTAATTGCTGTTTCTTAGAGACTAGATAATATATAAAAAAAACAGGTTCAGTTGGAAAACAACGAACATGGCGACATGGTTTCAGTGGCGATATTATATAATCATCTTTGGTTCCAGCCTGTAAACCAACACGAAAAATAGCAAGGAACCTACCCTCGAATTCCAGCAAGCTAGCTACCAAAGTAGCTACCAGAGCGCATTACTTCCAGCAAGTGAGCACGCAGGGTAGCCATCAGAGCAGCCACCTTGGAATCCATCACGGAAACAAGCACCGTCTGAACAGGGCTTTACTCTCGTATGGCTAATTAATATTTCATTTCTGCCGTTAGCGAAGCGCGCGGCAATCGCGACAAAAATTATGAGTTGCAAAGGAAACAAAAATAAATTGTTTGCCTACTGATTATTTTTCCCTGTGAAAAAACCCCTGTACTCAGCAGCACTAACGGTCCAATTACACAGTCCAATAGGCTTCGCTCTGGAATCAATACTAGTTGATCCGTAACGATAGAAAAATAAATTATACACACAAAACACACATGCAGTTCAATTTAAAATACTGAATGTTGTATGTAAATTTATTTCATGTAAGCAACAATAATGAAACTCATAAAATTTTACGAAAAATTTATTATTATCTTTTTAATGTCTATAAACTTTCAGTACAAGCCACAACTAATATTTTTACGTCTGAACTTTATACGAGTGTTATTACCCATATACAATATTATGATAATAATTGAGGTCGTTAGAACCACAGTGATATAAGTAACAAATTTACGAAAAATGAGTGAATTGCATGGCGTATAACAAACTGTAATATCTATTGAGGAACAGAGTGATATGCATGAGCTTCATCACCTCCTTGCATTATGTTGGGCAAATTTTCACTACGTGAACTGAAGGTATGCTATCTCCCAGCTTTCGAAGTTAAAAATCTCAGAACATCTCCCATGCTACTTAGATCGCTATGGTTCTGATCGCCTCAATTATTGACGAATGTTGTAGATTTTCTAATATAGCTCAATACTTCAGCATCATGATGAATATGCGAAGCTACAGGGAATAGTGAAATCCGGTTTCAAGCCTGTTACAACAGCTGGGGAAACATCGTGCTAATTACACGTTACTCCCATCCTGATTCTATGATAGTTCATCTCTCCCAAGGCATGTTAATGTGGGGCCAGCAGTCAGCTGGTACAATTTGGCCTTCCATAAGCTTTCGAGCAACGGATTTTAGCAGCACTAATTGTAGTGGGGGAAAGAAACTGGTCACTCTCCCCCATTATCTCCTGGCCTAGTTGCCTCATGAGTGATGCCTTATTGGTGTTACTTATGAGGTTAGTAGTAGTGTATTATTATTATTATTATTATTATTATTATTATTATTATAACTATTTCTTACCAATGTTTATTATTGTCACACTAACATTAGTTATCCAATTTTCATTATTTACTTTCATGTTGTTTTATGATCTAGATATTAATATAATAACTATGTAAGCAATTGTATTCAATTAGAATTAGAGTCTGGCTGGGCGGAAGAGAAGGCCTACTGGCCTTAGCTCTGCCAGATTAAATAAATAAATTATATAGTAGTAGTAGTAGTAGTAGTAGTAGTAGTAGTAGTAGTAGTAGTAGTAGTAGTAGTAGTAGTAGTACTGGCAATAGTAATGATTACAATATTCGAAATACTAATTAGTATTCTTATGAACAATAACATTTATAAACCACTGTTTCTAAGCCTTTTTGAAGATGAGACCCTCTTTCCCTCATATTACTTTAGTGCGGGCCCCTGGCTTAAGGTTTATAGTAGCATTTGAGACATAGCAATGTGAAATTTGTTACCAATTTAAGAAGAAAATAATTTAATTGTGTATTTCTTTAACGAAAATTAGCCGTTTATTTAAATTTTCATAGAACAATTTATAAGAAGTATTATCATTATCATTATTATTATTATTATTATTATTATTGTTGTTATTTTTTTTGCGTCTCCAACTGTTTTTGGACTCGCTGCGAACAGCTGCCCCTCCCCCCCGGTTGAGAAGAATCAATTCAGTGCAGTAGTGGTAATATAAGTAACCTACTTAATAACAATACCATTGTAAGCAATTCAACAGTGGTAATATAAATAAGGAAACAATTGATAATATTGGCACCAAGCTACAGTCACATTTTTCCTTCTAGAAAGACGGAGCACTCAAGTCTGTAGGAATCCGGAATTGTTCTCAAAGTATTGTATACAGCAATGAACATTCCTTTCTCAAAGCTGACTTTTCGAGTTCATTTATCTACAGTAAGAACTAACGAGGTTGTAGTTACAATAGTAGTAATAGTGGTGATGGTATTAGTAGTGGCAGCAGGAATAGTAATGGTAGTAACAGTACGTAGTATCAGTTATTTTGTGGTGGTTGGAGCATGAGTGGTGGTGTATGTTTTTTATACACAGAGAAGGTTTCAGCCAACTTTCCAAATCAATCTTTGACAATGTCACAAATTCTTCGAATTTCCAAAGAGACGGTTTCACAGGGCAGTTTAAAAATACTTTCCTTCTCCACTATTGTAAATCCCTCAATGTCACTGGCTCGTCTCTCACAATCAGTAAGTTGGTTGTTCTTAGTATCACGAAGCAATTATCGTAATTATGGATGTAGTGCTAGATGTACTAGTATTCCTGTGTTTGGTCTCCTCAATGTACTGTATTTAGTAAGAAATTATGTCCAATTGTCCAGTCAGACACGAAAGAAATGTCGAAATGTCTGCCAGGTTCAACTGTTTTTCTTTTCGAAGTGACTATAATGACACAAAATTTGGTAGGTTTTTGATATCAGTGAATTGAACGTTAGAGGCTACGGGCATACCGATAAATGCGTTGTACAGAAGTTTATAAGACTATTACACTCTTACTACGTCATACTACTTTTGACCAATAAAACGGTACGAAAGGACGTATTTCAACCAATCATGGCTGCTTATCGCACAATTTTATCGCGTCCCTAGCATTTGTTTCTTTGTTTGCCAACATTTGAAACTGCGCTGGCCTGGACGTCTATATATATATATATATATATATATATATATAATTACAAACCACTCCAGTTGATGCACAGCAGTTTCAAATATGACTCCCATTGGCATTCAAGAACAAGAATTAATAAAAATCACTGATCATACCTATGCATCTTCTGAAATCCGATTTACAAATAAATGAAGAGCACCATTCGGAAATCCTGAATAAGTTGAATACACCATGTAGGTCTAAAATCAACGAGTTCCACTTCTATTACGCACACGTCCAATATAACATCAATTGAACCACAAACCACATTCAAATTTGAAAATTGTACATTCAATAATTATTCTTTTTAAAATTATTCAGGTTTATTTTTTATGTCATCGTCGTTAATTAAAACTTTTCTAACACTTGTGTACAGTATATTAGTTAGGTTATGTTATAGCTTCTGCTATATGATATTATGGATAGTCACGTATCAGAGATTGTTTAATATTACGATTTATTGAAAATCATCTGTCAAGTGAGTTGATTACTGGGATTCGGATAATTGAAGTGGAATGCAACTGTTTTAATAATAAAAATGAAACTGAATCAACAAAGCCTTCTTGACTAGTAACATTGTCATCGTGTATAGCTAGATCGAGAACTTCTCGACGAGAAGGCATTGCTCACTACTGCCATCTAGCATACATCTAGCGTAATATTTGTAATGTTGAGATGGTACAATAATACATTTGAAGACAGTTGTATTTTCGTAAGTCAATTAATATTTTATTGTATTGGAGTACTTCGTTACATCTAATCTTTATATACTTTCTTCTAATCGTGTAATAGTCAATTAAATCCCACTCGAGTTTTGATTTTCTCTAGATAAATCAAAACGTCTAGTGAGATTACTGTTGAAAAAAATGGGGAATAGCTGAAAAGTCCCTTCAAGAAACGTCAAAATGAGTATTCTGTGAATAATCGGAATTAGTTTCATCAAAAAGCTTTGTACTAATTTGCGCTCATATTATAGGTTTCTTCCTTAGAAATTGGGCCTGGCTCTATATCAAATTTACCACTGGACTTAAACATTTTTAAATACAGCTGTCTTTTAACGTAAACCCATAACTCGATATGGGGCTTTCAAGCGTGCGAAAAGTTGTTGAACACTTTTATTGCCAACGGGACAATTTAATCAACGCCATCTCTGATAGATCTCCGATCTCCGTCGAAGGCGATGAAGATGATGGTAACAATAGCGGCGACGATGATGACGATGATGATTATAATTCCACGAAGGAAAATAATCCAGAAATAACTCCATCGGATGTCGTATAGAGTAAGATTTCTTAAGTTTAATTATACTTTAAATATTTCTAGCTGTGAACTTTTTCTCACAAGAGATATTTGTTATGTTTTGATTCACCTATTTTCACCTTGTCACCCTCGGTAGCGCAGTTGGTATAGCGCTGGTCTTCTATGCTCGAGGTTGCGGGTTCGATTCTGGCCGAGGTCGATGGCATTTAAGTGTGTTTAAATGCGACAGGCTCATGTCAGTAGATTTACTGGCATGTAAAAGAACTCCTGCGGGACAAAATTCCGGTACATCGGCGACGCTGATATAACCCCTGCAGTTGCGAGCGTCGTTAAATAAAACCATATATATATATATATATATATATATATATATATATATATATATTTTACCTTTTTCAGGTGTAAAAAATTCTAACTCCATGTGCTGTATAATAATGTGTATTATTTTATTTGAAATATCTTATAGGACTATTTCTCCATCTCGAAGAAAGGCGTGGACATATTTTGGCGGGAAAAGAACATACTATAGTAATAGTGGTGGTAGTAGTAAAAGAGGTGCTAATGGTAGTGGCAGTGGTGGTGCTGGTGGTAGTAGTAATATCAGTGGTGATAGTAGTAGTGATAGTATGATATCGTTGCGTCTAGATAAAGCTCATTACTAGGCTATCTGTTATTGATGGGGTGATTGATTCATCTACCTCGATTATCAGATCCGTGGTCATACCAGAGTGTCAGATCGCCTTACCATCTATTTCACTTTACAAAGGTCAGTATAAAAGGGAAATTCTGCTCCGACACAATTTCTGTCCATCAAAAATTTTTCTTGAATTCTACGGACTTTGAATTCGATTCTCCGGCATAAATACTTTTGTGCTATACACGATAAAGTGACAAATTAAGTATCACAGGCCGCATCGCATACGTTTTACTATATTCTAAGCTCTTACAAAGTTGTCCTAAATGAGATTTGATCCTACAATCATAGTAATAACGGTAATATTAATATAAAAGATTTAGTAATATTATTAATAGTCTGCAGAACAGTTTAACTGTTTTAACTATTTGGACTGCGATATTTTACACTTAAAAAATGAAGAAATTACAAACAAAAACAATAAATCCAACAATTACATATGCGGTATAAAAAAAATATACCTGCCACCGGCGTAGGTCAGCCGGCTAAGGCGGCTTGCTTGCAGATCTGGAGTTGCGCTCGGGCGCGGATTCGATCCCCGCTTGGACTGATTACTGATTGGGTGTTTTCCGAGGTTTTCCCCAAACGTAAAGCGAATGTCAGGTAATCTATAGCGAATCCTTCGCCCCATCTCTTCAAATACCATCTACCTATCACCAATCCCATTGACTCTAAATAAAACCACAATTCCAAGTCACACAGAGATTGTGTGCACTCGATGTGGGTCTCTGGCGTTTCGTCAGCCCACGCGAGTTATGTGGATATAAAAAGGGAAAAGTTGAGACGGTGTCGGGTGAAGTTCCCGGGTAGCTCAGTTGGCAGAGCGCTGGTACGTTCAACCAAAGGTCCCGGGGTCGATACCCGGCCCCGGAACAATTTTTCCCTTGAAATTATTCAAATCTGCTTTACAGGGAGCTTTACCTGAAAAACTAGATTTGCATAATATATACGTCACTGTGTACGTTAACAGAAAACCACAATTCCAAGTCACACAGAGATTGTGTGCACTCGATGTGGGTCTCTGGCGTTTCGTCAGCCCACGCGAGTTGTGTGGTTATAAAAAGGGAAAAGTTGAGACGGTGTCGGGTGGAGTTCCCGGGTAGCTCAGTTGGCAGAGCGCTGATACGTTCAACCAGAGGTCCCGGGATCGATACCCGGCCCCGGAACAATTTTTCCCTTGAAATTATTCAAATCTGCTTTACAGGAAGCTTTACCTGAAAGACTAGATTTGCATAATTTAGTCGTTAAATAACCAATCAATGTAAACCTTAAGAATAACAAGACTTTTAAGGAGTATTACTGGTAATAGGCCTACTCTGCTAGACCAAAAGAAAAATGAAGATATAAGAAGGGAATTCGACTGCTTTAACTTCACAGAAATGAATAAATTAATATACAAATACATAGTAATTGGAATGAACAAATTTGTTCTAACAAATGGAGGATCTCCCCATCCCAAAATCAGTATTGAACTATGGAGTTAAAGATATATGAACATTGGCAGACCAAGGAAGAGCTCGATAAAACAATTCTAATACATGAGAAGGAAACATATCTAATGGGGCTCATTCGTTGAAGATGATTATTGTCGCAATAATAATAATAATAATAATAATAATAATAATAATAATAATAATAATAATAATAATAATAATAATAATAATAACCCTTAACCCGAAAGATACCATTAAAATCACACTTACAGAAAGATCGCTCTGCATAGAGCTGGCCTTCTGTGCTCGAGGTTGCGGGTTCGATCCCGGCCCAGATCGATGGCATTTAAGAGTGCTTAAATGCGACAAGGTCATGTCAGTATATTTATTTATTTATTTATTCTGGTAGAGTTAAGGCCATGAGGCCTTCTCTTCCACACTATCAGAAATAATGACAAAAATGGTAAAGTCATACTTATATATAAATATCATTTTCATGCACATTAACAAGCTTACACGGGCTATAATGAAATATTAACTGAACATGATACATAATTAAGTTATTTACAATTCATATCCTAATTATTTTATGATAGGCCTAAATGACAATTTATATGCACAGGATATACTCTAAAAATCGACTGACACTCACAAATCAATTTCATGAAAAAGTATGTAATTCTTAATTTAAATTGACATGACGAGGTAAGGCGTTCCATAGGCGACAAATTGACACTGTGAAAGAGGATGAATAGAAAGAGGTACGGTGACGAGGAATGGATAATAAGGCCTAGCATGTAAAAGAACTCCTGCGGGACAAAATTCCGACATACCGGCGACGCTGATATAACCTCGGCAGTTGCGAGCGTCGCTAACTAAATAATCATTAAAATTAAGATCGGCCTAGGAGCCGGGCATATTTCATTACTGTTCCCATGACTAATTTAGACATTTTTAATTCAAGATCATATATTTTACAATAAATGTAATTTAAAATATTTAATTCAAGACGATTTTTACTAATTAAGGACAAGCAGGTTACAAATATCTACAGGAGCAGCTGCACGACCGAAGTCATTAGTGGATGCGGTAATACCAGATAGACTTGTGATAATATTGTGTGAAGATATTTTTCTGGTTTTTCGTTGTAGTTGACTGTACCATACAAACTTGTCTTCTCCGAGATATACGTCATTTGTTGGAGAAGTATTAGGAGAACGAGATGCAACTGTTTCATCTCTATTCTCATCTGGCAACTTCATTAGGGATTTGTATGTCTCTTTCTAACAACTCATCTGACTCCAAATTTGATGTTTCAGTCTGATTAGCACTAGGGATGAGAAAATCAGGATTTGGACCAAATCCTCAAAATATGATATTCACCTACTTCGTTTTCATCACCAACTTCATCTTCACCTTCACCTTCTATCCATTGCTGCATTATTTTCCGAAAATTAGGATCAGTGAGCATAACTGACATGGCAGGACAATGGTCGTCAGCACTCGCTGAAATGTGCAACGGTACGCGGTGCCGTCCAGTGTGCACTGTCGTGCAACAGGGAGAGATAGACAGCATACCCGCTAGCAGCTACGAGAACACATAGTGCACTGCGTTTTCAGCGGGTAAGAGAGGCTAGTCCCAGCGTGCTCTGTGCTGACGACCCCTGTGGTAGGATATGTTTGCAATAGCTGTGGTACATAATTAAAACTAATTACGGAAAAGAAATTAAAAACAAAATATACATAGAACAATATTGAAATTGATGAACTACTACGTAACTTAACAAGACATACCGGTCTTTTTTTTTAGGTTATTTTACATCTCAAGTTATTTAGAATCTGAATGAGATGAAGGTGATAATGCCGGCGGAAATGAGTCCGAGGTCTAGTACCGAAAGTTACTCAGCATTTGCTCATATTGGGTTGAGGAAAAACCCCAGAGAAAACCTCAACCAGATAACTTGCCCCGGCCGGGAATCGAACCCAGGCCACCTGGTTTCGCAGGCAGACGCGCTGACAGTTACTCCACAAATGTAGACCATTATTACTCTGTGAGACAGACAAATTACATACTGCAATAAGAAACAGCATTAACAATGCACTGAATATATTTCGATGACGAGCACATTACAGCACACCTAAAGAAGGACTAAAGAAAACATAGCTCAAAGGATAAGACATAATATTAAGCAGTGTTGCAAATATTCAAGAAACAAAATATCATACCGGCCTGGCAGACCAATATTTTGGGTTAAGGTTTAACAGTAGCAGTATTTGTAAAAATAGCAATCATAACTGGTAACATCAGTAGTAGTAACATGACGAATTACTGAGGTTAAGTGTTGATGATGATGGAATGAAGGATATATAGAATTACACGTAAATAGATGTATTCAGAGAAATTATATGTCACTATCGGTTTTTCCGCTGGAATTGTCTTAGGGTGTACGTGACATCAATAATCGATCACTTCGCTGCGACTTGAAAGTCTGCACACGGCTCAGTCTACGTTCTACATAACAGTAAGCTATTAAACATCAGCGTAATTACGCGAGAGTAGTAGCTTTACTGACGAGAACCACATGGACTTATAAAACTTGCAGGAAGGAATTAAATTTGTCAAAATCGAGAGTGACCATGGTTTAAATGCTCGACAACAGTTCTCCTACTGTCGGGGCGGCCTAGAGAAGTATTTCTTTACAATATTCTCGTCAATATGTTGTTGCTGTTGAAAATATTTTACTAGTATATCATAATAGTAAGTAAAAGTTTTTTTCTGTAAACATCAATACATGAGTGCCTATAAAGTCTGATTATCAAGCAGAATAAGTGCAAATATATTTTCCCTTCAATAAAGACTGTTTGCGCGCTCCTTCGTCACCGTTACTTCTGTAATATCTCAAGTCTTGTGCTATATAACCACAGAATTCCTCAAGAGTAATATGAATTTAGATTACGCTATAAGTGTTATGGGGACTTTTCCAGAATCTAAACCGTTGGAAGAAATATTTTATTTCGTGTAGAGCTGTAGAGAGAATTTCGCATCCTTTAATTTTGTTGCTAATTTCTACTTTGTCCCTTACTCAATCAATTTAATTTCAAAATTGCATTAAAGTTTATTTTGTATATTCGGAAATTATAAACAAAGTAATAAAAAGCAAATGATTTTGTATATGGAATATATATATATATATATATATATATATAGATTACTTCTGTGTACAATGGAATAGTACAGTATATACAGTGAGCGTCTAAAGTATTGGAACAACTACAAAATTTCAAAAGAACAATAATTTTCGGGATGGAAATCATGGTAATTTAAATTCAGCGGCTAAATACTGTAGTAAGCTAAAACATTAAGTAGGCGTAATGATTGAAACATTGCAATTCTAAAATTGCTTAGTTTACAAAAATAATAGTACATCTCTCAATATATACTTAAACAGTTGGTATCAAGGTCCCTTCAGACGCCACTGTTGTGACTGAACTTTATCCTGCGTCACCGATGAGACAGTAAGTAGCTAGTGTAATGTAAACTGACGATATTGTGATTATTATCGTCATTTTTAGTAAGTTTTATTCTTCTTCTGTGTTATTGAGCATAGTTCTATTATTTACGATACAACGGGGCGTTAAAAATTTTTATTTCGAAAAGGAAGCAAATCGAGCAAAATTCTATTAAACATGTTTGCTTAAATATCTCAAAGAATAACCGTCTGAAATTAATGACATTACTTATGGCTCAACCTGTATAATTTGATGGAACAAGGTATACAATTTTACCCTATTAACCAAATTATATTCTGGTTAATAACAAATATTGTAATTCTATTAACATGAATTGGAGCACGACCAGTATAAAATCCTTATATTATTACCGGACAAATCTTAACAGTTTTATACTTCCTATATTATATTATCCACACAATAATAATAAAATTCCTCAAATTTTTAAAACTGATTAAGGATACGGTATTGAAGCTCATATGATACAATACTTATTGTGAATTAAGCGTTAGATTATTAAACTACAGATTGTGTTTCTTGAGAAATACCGCATTTCTTTTCAGACAGAAATACGCAACAATCTTCTGTATAGCTTGTCGACTGACGCCAAGTTACTGAACAGCAAATGGCACACTTCCAGACTTCCCTGCATTCACTGAACTTATCAGATTTGTATATCACGTTATATAACACAAGTGCTTATTTTACTTTATCTCATAAAGATCGACGCTGGAATTATACTGTAACCTTACCATAAAAATAGTAGATGGAACTCACACGAAGTCGTTTTCGCTGCTTCAGTTGTCATTATATCCCAGGTTTATATATTCAAATTCGGTCGAAGGAGCTGGATTTTAAGAGGGATAAATGTGGTTTTTTTTCTGAAAAAAAAGTTAAACACTGAGAAAGCCCGTATCACACACGTAGGAAAACCATGTACTGTACCTGATTCAGAGATTTCCAGAACAAAATTATCTAATATATATTGCCCATATACAGATTACATTAGTATATAAAGCTGGGTTCACACTATATAACAAAACACGTTATATAACAAACTTTGTATGCAACATGTTTCTTTCACTTGTTATAGTTATATTTGTGTTGGTATCAAAATAATATTCTTGTAACAAATTATATAGCTCGATAAATGAAATAAATATCAGGTTTGAAAATGGCGTCGAGGGCAGATGATGTAGTTCTTGCTGCTGCTTGTGTGATTCTGGCAGGAAGTAGTAGGCCTTGTAAACGATAATGTTGGGTGCGACCATCTTTACAAGCTATAAAACAATAAAGTAGAAGTAACCTTTAGCAGATCTTAAGAGAGATGCTAGTGATTCCTTGGCAGAACAACTTGGATGTGATGGAAGTTTCAAAAACTTTGCCCAGAATGACCAGTTCTTATTTTGAATACCTTATAAACGTAATCGGACATAAGATAAGTAAGAAAGCACTTCATTTCGAGATACAATACTGGCGAGAGAAACCGTTACTTTAAGATTTCTTCCAAGTGGAGATTCCTACAAAATTTATGCTATTTGTTGAAATTCTCGAAGCAGAGCATATCCAAGATTCTGCCAGAGTATGTGAAGCTATCACTGACTCATTTTGTCTCTTAAAAACAAAAGCATCTTGAAGTACACCCATTTTGATTTGTAGTGAGCGTTTGCTCCATTTCCACTTTCCCTTTCTTTAATTCTCTCTGGAACGGTCCAATGAGGATTCTCGTTTTCTTTTCAACCTCTTGCACATCCATTTTCATATTAACACCCAATTCAGCTCATGCGTCGTGCTTTTTATTTGCCTTTATAGTCCATATCAGTCGCGGATCCCATAATACCCGTTTTTCTCTGTACAGCTCAATCAACTCATAAGTTGCAGTCTTGTTCCACTACATTATGCTAAGTTGATTTCGGAACACAGATGAATAATCACACTAAGCGCACAGAGAATGCATACAAGATACTACGCAATAATGCAAAACACATGACGTGATGATTCCAGCAAGACTCAGCTCGCATCTTTTTGTGCAGCGGTTGTGTTTTATAACAAGTTGCATGATGCGCAAACATGTTATACAACGATGTTTTATAATATCCTTTGATCTTTACCGACACCCGATGGATAACATATAACTTGTTATATAACACAAAAAAAACTCATGTTACAGGCCTATATTATTTTCTTCCCGTTTCTATAACAAGTGTTTTGTTATATATTGTGGACCCAGCTTAAACAGTATGTTAATCCTAGTTTAGCAGCTTAAGAGCGTTTGAGGTTTCGATCTTCCAATGCAATTCACATGACTTCAAGACGCTCGGCATTATTTTTTAGTTCCCATGCAAAATCGTTTGAAAATTAGGTAGTACGTTTGAAAACGATAAAATATTGACAGAACTTGTCATAAGCTAAAATAAATTGTACTCTTTCCAAGAAGTAGCATGTTGAACTTCAAAATACGAGTACCACTCACTCATTATTTTATATCTGCATAAAATAATGTAAAAGAATACATGCCACATACGGTACTCTTGCATTTAAATAACATGGCCGGTGTTATGCGCGAAAATTTGAGTAGGGCTGATGAGGAGTGGGTTCATTTCACAGCATATTCAGTGGGCCAGGAGAGGGAAGAAGAACTGCGTGCATGTTACCGTAAGTTATAGCTGTGTTGAAAAACATTGGTCTCATACTTGCATTTCAAAGTCGATCACAGTTTTTTCAGTCACTGCTATCCAAACACTCGTACTGATCACAATTCAGTCTTCTCTTTTCCCTCTTTCACTCACAATAATGTAAACTACAATGGTTCCATTACGGTACTAATGTCTTTGTAATAGTTAGTATGCTACACAGTTGCACAAGGAAAAGAAGTGAACTCTATAGGAACTCCACAGCACCTAACTCATACACTCCTTTTTCCCCTTTAGCAGTATGAAATTAACTTGCCTGGTTTACTGCGCACAATGTCATGACCGGCCAAGCTATCTAAACACAACAGTAGCTGATTAATGAAGTCATGTACCGCACGGAGTCCAATTCTTCAGAACGACTTCCTAGTGTACGGTCTATTGCGAACGATGCCATACGCGGCGATTAAAAATGTTTTGCCTAACTGAAGTATCTTATAGAGAGTCAAGTTAGAGAAATTTTCGAAAGCAACCCATACCGGTATTGTCCGACATAATTCTGCATCAGTATACGCTTTTCAATGAAAGGAAGTACCTAGAAAGTAGACCAACTATACCAAAATACAAAAAAATAATTTGTATTAAGTAAACACAATTAGAACATGAACTTAACATTTCGATATGCTGTTCTTACAAAAGATGTTCGAATTGGCGACAGCCACATTTAATGCAGACGTTACACATTCGAAGAAAGCTTTGGCACAGTCTCCCAAGTCTTCCAGGTGTGGAACGTACCATTTCCGATGCTGCAAGTAATTCTGCCTAAAAGTGATTTGAATATTCAGTCTATACTATGTAAACTAGTAAACGAAGATTATATATATATATATATATATATATATATATATATATATATATATATATATATATATATATATATATATATATATATATATATATATATATCTACGGAAGATAATGAAGAGGCGTCAACTGTGTTACACCTTACATTCAGAGGTATGTGTAGACGCATGACTAGATCGCATAACACAGGTTCCTATTGCTGTAGTTCGACCCATCTACAGGTTTATCAAATAATAATAATAAATATTTATGGCGTAGTAGTATGGACTATTTAGAGTAATAAAATCACATATAAATATATGTTCCATTTTTAACACGTATGGAGATACAGCTGTTTGAATGTTACGCATAACAAGTGTAACGCAAGGACGAAATATAATGACTTAATGCAATAAAATTTATCGATTATTTACATGGTATTAATACATTTCAACAGTGAAATGCACTTTTCCGCTCTGTTTACAGCAGTATAAATGTTGCTCTTCTGAGTTTGTCTTGACGTTTTCTTATGAGATCAGAATTATTCATAATGCGAGCTACCAATTCGTCCCTTGTGTTTCACAGGCACTACTCTTAATCAAATGTTTAACAACAACCTCTAATGTAAAATTTTTACTTAAAATGTTACTGTTTCATAGGTACCACTATTAATGCAATGTTTAAGCCCTATTACGATAATATTCTTTGTAACATTTTAATTAAAGCTCCGCTACAACTGTATCACAGGCACTGCTCTGAATGATACGTCTAAGCCAATATTACAATAATTTCTTCTGTAAAGTAAAATTTAGCTTCATAAACATTGCTAAACTGAGGTATACTCTACTTGTTTAGGAGTAAGAAATATGTTGTAGAGTGACCCTGTAGTGCGCTTTACTTGTATTTGTGAGCAGGGTGTCTACTGAATGGCACGTGACGTAATGTATACCCCGTGCACTCTTATACTCATTCCAATGTTGTGGGACTAAGAAAACGGTCTTTAGTTATAAATAGTAGTTAAAGTATAGACATACTGCCCTGCGTTGTGACAATACTAAAGTAACAGTGTTCATGGAAACGTATCCCTATTAGAGGCCATGAAGTTTCATACGGTAGCGGGAAATGAAGTTTTTTTTTATCTTTTCTAGATTAGGACATTAGTAGCAGTGAGAATTAAAGGCCTACGTCCTTGTATATTTTACTCCCAAGAAAGCGCCACTGCTATTAATTTCTGGCAGAGGCTCAATGAACCCCAAGGTCATAGTGCGGCGAAAGAATTAATAAATGAAAAAGATCTATATGACCATATCGGGAATCGAATCCGCGACTTTCTGCTTGAAATGCAATGCCTTAACCGTGACTCTAACATGCGTTCCAGGAATATTATCTGTAATAATTTTTTTTATTTTAGTAGGTTATTTTACGACGCTTTATCAACATCTCAGGTTATTTAGCGTCTGAATGAGATGGAGGTGATAATGCCGGTGAAATGAGTCCGGGGTCCAACACCGAAAGTTACCCAGCATTTGCTCATATTGGGTTGAGGGAAAACCCCGAAAAAACCTCAACCAGGTAACTTGCCCCGACCGGGAATCGAACCCGGGCCCCTGGTTTCGCGGCTAGACGCTCTAACCGTTACTCCACAGGTGTGGACTATTATCTGTAATAATATTAATTATTCTAAGAATAAAATTAGTAAAGTTGTAATAGGAGCAACTTCAGTGATTTAATCATAATTATAGAGGTTAGAATTTAGTATCTTGGATAGTAGTGAGACTGTTCGTTCAAGTATTTCTTAACGTTCAGTTCTCTTGCAGATAAAATGGTCTGAGTGTAATAACACGTCTTGCAACTCTTCTTGCTACTTTCACCTCCAATCGAGTTCTACATGTTGGAGCCGAGGATGTTACCGGCACTTCCATAATTCTGCCATCAAGACTTTCACAACAAAGTTTCTCTTGTCCTTTCGCCTCAGAAGAATCACTTCGGACATTCTTCTTTTTCCCCCTTTATATCTTACTTCCTTAACTTCTCGTGCTGTTTTACTTTCCCCTTGGCTATTTTGAAATGTTTATACTTTACTCTTTCTGTCGTAAGGCCAAATTGAATGAACATTCCCTTTCTCTGCCACGCAGTCTAGGGTGGATCGTCCTGAACCTCTTTTTTCGACATACTGGTAACAGTAGATGAACACTGAAAGTGACTCTCGTAGATTTTCAAAAGTAATGCATAATTTCTAATAAGGTTGAATACGGGATTCTGCACGAAAACCTTAGACCTAACAAACCTTTGTAATGAGAAACAAAGTATTTTTGCGACTCGTTGTGTGAGTTATGACGTCATCAAAAACAATTTTAAATTTCCCCCTATAATTTAATGGTTTGTTTCCAAATCTACTCCTTCATTTTCAGTAATTTTTCAGGAAGGAGAAAAATTGCTGCCTTTGAAATATTCTAATCAATTTTAAAAATGCGTGTTTATTCTTAGCTTGCATAGGCCTATGTGTTATATCATTCTATGTACTAAATATAAATCACAGTTTACCAACCATTTCTAAATTAAAATATATGATGATAGTCTTGGCCTAAAAACAAAAACTGAAATGATTGGGAAAATAGATCATACATTTAAATATAATTTTTCAGTGACAAATAGCAGGAACTGGCAAAATAATAACTTAAGCATTGGATCCAGAATGTAAGAAATACGTTTAGCTATTATGTTATTGGGTAAAATTCAGTTTTGGAGCAAAATAGTAGGTTTTGGAAACAAATCATTCAACGTTTAATATCATCTGATATAATATATTTTTTACAGTACTTCAATCGAAGCACTAAGGTTATGGTTATTATGGTAACACATATATATTTTGTTAGTCTTTGTGATCAAGCAGTTTTAACCGAGTGATGTGGCTCAGATGGTTACATTTAAGATTCGCATTCGGGAGGTTCCGGGTTCATACCACGTGTCCGGCCAATCTGACTGGGGATTTTCATGGTTTCCCTTAGTGACAAAGGCAAATTCCTTATTGGCAATTTATAAAGGGACATCATTTTATTTTTACTAACATTTTTAATATTAACTTGGCTATATCTTTGGATTAAAGGTCTAGAACCGGAGACACCGGTTGCTCCCCTTTCCAAGACTGGAGTTCGATGAAACTGGTGTAAAATACAAATCACTTTACTAGGTATAGGAGGGAAGAAAAGTAGTTCATCCATTTATGTAAACTAGGAAATATCGCAATTTTGAGTTTGATAATTTTCATTAGGTTTTTGTTTAATCAAAATACAGTACTCTATTAACACTTAATGTTTTTACTCACGAATTGAGTTATCCATTCGAACGTATTAATTATGCAGTGTATATTATACTCTTACAGCACATTAGCGTACAATATAGAGAATGAAATTAAATTGAAAAATAATCATAATATAGATATTTAAACACATTTTAGAAAATGGTGGCCGTTCATTTCGATACAGGCTTCAGTTCTTTTGTGCATATTATCGCAATATAGATTATTTTACCTAACTCCAATTACCAGTTTCGTCCTTCGTACAACTCAAGTTGAAATAATTCTATACCTACCCTATAAAAGAGTACCTTACGTACTGTAAATTTAATATTCACTTCTGCCCGATCCGAAAAGATAAAATTACTCAGACATGCTATCTACTGTCCGTTCAAGTGGTTTTGTCGCAGGGTCGTAGAAAGGGGAGGGAAAATCATGTGACAGTTAATTACTTAACGAGGCCCTTTTATTTAAGTTATTTTAAACAGTTGTATAATATTACGTAGATGTCCAATTCCTACAAGAAATTAATGTTTCCAGAAAAGCACTAAGACAGCCCAGCTACTAGACTTTACAGAGGGGCGAACAGAAGCAGGTGGGAGAAACCGGGATGCGACGTAGGGAAACGGACGACAGTACCTGTGCGAAAATATGATTCAATATTGAAATCTCTTTCGTCACTGGAAAACGCGAACATATTTCTGGAACGTACTGTACTCACTAACTCAGTACTACATACGCGGCCTTGGTTCTGTGTGGAGGGCGGTTGGAAGTTTACTAGTAGAGGGGGTGGGAGTGAAGTACATTCAAAAACTCAGAGACAATAAAAATTGAAGTAAAAATAAAATGATGTCCCTGTATATCATGACACGTCACCATCTTAATCACCAATACAATCAACATTGAAACAAATGTAAATCAGTTATATGAATATAAAACATCTGTAACACACAAAAATATAAATTGAAACTCAGTAATAGTCAACCGCCAACTGATATACCTAAAGATCCTACACACGCGAAATGACCATAAACATTAAAGCGAGTATAAATAAATTTAACAGAAGAAATAGTTCTATTAATAAAAGTAACATAAATTAAAACTTTCCTAACAGTAAATGAAAGAACTGAGATCCTGTTGTACTACGAGAACATTCTATTTGTTGAACGGCAGTTGCTTGTACTAATACACAGCGCGCCGCTGTTACGTCACCTGTACAGTATGATCGCTCTCTTATTCTAGTCATAGTCTATTCTCAGGCATGCAGAACTGGGGAAGAGAGGGTTGGAAGCCTGGGGTAAGTGTTTGTTCTTCCATCCATAATACTTGCCTTCAATGACGTATCTGTGATGTTTGGAAAGCACACTGAATACATATCTCTTCTCCCCTACCATGTTCAATAATGCGAGGGTTGAAAGGGAGGGATGAGTTACATGTTTCGGCTTGTGACGTCTGCCACAATTGTAGCACAGTTTTGCATCCCTGGTCTATCTCTTTCTGTTTCCCACTAACAACGGAAGATCACAGCGCAGCTGTTTACGTTCCACATACAAAATAATCACATAGTATACAGGTTTTGATGAGAGAAGACCTATATAACAATAATTATGCACGTTGTGTACCTTTTAACGAAACCCATCCAAATCTGCAACATATTTCTTAGTCAACTGTGAAAAGAACAGAAGTGAATCAGAGAGAAAATGAATTGGAACCTTCTATCAAAGTCGTATTCCTTTAACTCCTGTAAGAGTTGGACTTTATAAGGGTGATATTTGAGCCGTTCAGAGCAAAAGTGGTGTAAGTCAAAATTCGGTAATGAGGTTTAAAGTAAAATTCTGTAAATTACAGCGCAAAGTAGCAATTAATATGACCTTCTTGCTATCCACTGATTACTAGTAGTTTAAATAAATTTAATATTAATTGCTAATTTGTGCTGTATTTTATAGAATGTTTACTTTAACCTTCATTACCCATTTTTTACTTACACCACTTCTACTCTGAACGGCTCATTTAGTGCTGTGCAATATTCCCCAGGTACTTGAATTGGAGGTATCTAATGTAAATTACGTTTCACGGAGAGAAGAATGTGTCCTTTCTTTGGCCATTAACAAAACGTAAAGTTTCAAATCGTCAGTGGACGGTCTGCCAGATCTACTTATTGTATGTCTCTGACATGTTCACGTTTTCTGAATTTCGTTTCTATTCTAATCACAGTTTTCTGAGAAATAGGCAGTCAATTTGGATGAGTATCATCATAAAGTGTACATACTTCTTTTAAGAACGTGCTCTGTCACCAAACCCTATCATTATCAGAATCTAAATTTCCTTATTTTTTGTTACGAACATCTCGTTTTACGTTGATTTCACCAGTAAAACAAAAGGACTAGCAAATGTATCTATATTAAAACTGTTGCCCTATTACCCTTAACCACAATACGATGAAAGAGTAATGGAACGGAGAAAAATTCTCTCCGGCGCCAGGATTTGAACCCGGGTTTTCAGCTCTACGTGCTGATGCTTTATCCACTAAGCCACACAGGATACCCACCCCGGGTATGATGACGCAGAATATCTGCATGGAAATATCATATGTACTTCGGTACATTAAAATAAAATTATATACATAACCACAATGCTTTTGTATAGAACAAAGTATGCATAAAAATATGTTCTTTGAGATGATAATGAAAAATTACAATGCGTTACAAATTATTCAATATATACATTACTATTAGATAAGTGATCGTTAAATGGACAGCAAATAATATGTATAGTAGCATATACATGTTTGGACATACTTTTCATAGCACGAAGACAAAGACCGAAGCTGTATTACATCACGTTAACAGTAACTGCAGGCAACGTTTACGTATATGCTGAGCATTTCTATGTAAAAATGAAAACAAAAGTTTTTATTAATTCACTAGCACTATTATTATTATTTTGGACGTGACCTTCGGGGGAGAGGGAGTAGGTACTGTACTTATGAGAAAATGAAATATGGAAAAAATTAAAAATGATAAAATAAAGTAAACGTCAGACTTGAGACTATATTTCAGTCTCCACACGAAAAATAATAAAAACAAAATATTCCATTTATTTATCGCCGCTTCAGGAAAGAGGTGGCCGGTTCTGTACACCAGACCCGTGCACAATTGCGTTCTACGGGCAAAGAGCAGCAAGAGCGCCCGTGTGGCAAGTTGTAGGACTGTCTTGTGTCACGTCAGCTGTCATGAGACTAGCAAAATTACAGCGTTAAAACAGCTACATCAGTGACCTACAAGTGTACAGAGAAAGAACATTCCTGAACAAAGTCCAAGCAATAAGCTGGGATATAGTACGACGCCTGTTTTTAAGAGTGGTTGGGAACAAATGTTCTTTATTGATTTTGAAGGAAGTGCAAAATGTTTAATATTTATGGAAACTTTAAATCAGCTAAATTACTTGAGTCTTAACGAACATTACTCCTTATATCAGAGACAACAATAGTATGATGAATAGAAAATTAAATTAGTAATTGAACTCAAAGAAGCACTGCTATCAAAAGATGTTTACACTAGCTTAAAATAACTCTTTAGGAAGAAATTTGGTCACAGCAATCATGAGTAAAATCACCCTATGAAATAAGTGAAATTTAGATTATTAATTAGGTCTATTATTATTATTATCATTATTATTATATTATTATTACCATTACCACTACCACTACCACTACTACCACTACTACCACTACCACTACCACTACTACTACTACTACTACTACTACTACTACTACTACTACTACTACTGTCATCATCAACCCTAAGGGTATATAGGCCTATCACATTTTAAATACATTTTAATTTTCAGAAAATCTCCAATGAACAGATATACAGCGAACCAGCTCATCGGCTCAGTTACCGAATTTGTTTACATTTAGCAAGGTCTCTCATAAATATTGATGATGGAGATATCATTAAAGAACTCTTAATAATATCTGCAGAAGAATATTTCGCTCTAACCTAATGAAAATACATCAATCCGTTGCCATGTCACACAGCACTGTGAAACTCAGATATATGCTTTGCTAAATAACTGCAAAGGTTGATTTATGAGTAGATATATGCCTGAAATGTATCGTAATATTATTTTTATTAAGCATTTAGCAATAAAACACGTCACTGGTTTGATCACATGTGTAGGTTAATGATGATATTACAGTTCATGTTTTATATTACCCCTTGAATTTTAAAACATTTGGTGTCATAAAACTCTACAATGCACGCCACTGATGCGGCGAGCTTGAATCAGATAGCCGAACTGTGGACTCACCTTGACAGCGGGGCAAGAGCATTCTCGTACGGGCAAAGCGTACACGGGTCTGCTCTACACGTAGGTTTAAAGTATGACTCCGGGCCAAAGAAAAATATGAGAAAATAAAGTACAATTCAGATTTGAGACACCATTCAGTATCTACCCGAAAAAGATAATGGTCAGTATTCATCTATAACTTTCCGAAACCTATCAGATGTAGAAGCGAAAAAGTTTATGAAATAGGCTAATCCTCTTTGCGAGTTTCTCGGCCATGTCCAGAGCCATGGACAAGAATTCCTCTTTGTTCAGGTTGACCAGACATACTCTTTTTAAGAGTATTATACCTTTTACTCCATACAATTTTCTGTCTAAAAATATCTCCAATTGAACTCTTTTCTATGATTTTATGAATTTCACATATTTTCTAATTTAGTGTCTTTCCATCTATAAATTCCGAAAACATTACACAAAATGTAGGTAAATATTGATCATAATCACATAAACTTAGATTAAATTAACATATTAACACAAAACTGTACAGATACATAGAAAACTTATCAATTTTTTTTTGTTGACATGTTACAGGTTCTCGATATGTGCTCCTCTAGTGACTTGCGCACATAACTTTGTAATAAAGTTCGTCTCACACTCGATTTAGCATGTTTTTGTCAATTTCAGCAAAGCCCGGAATTCTGGAAGATCAGCTTGTAATTGTGGTATAAACACTGAATCCTTCGCACACCCCCACGCAAAAAATTTCCAAGGGGGTAAGTCTGGAGAGATTAGAGGCTATGATAGTTCGTGATGATCATTCCCGATGCGCTCAATATATCGGTTTCGCAGTCTGGTGCTTAAGAAGTCACGAAAGTGAACTCCAAATTGGCCCATACGCGCTGAACTGTTTCTGCAGGCACAGGAGGATCCGTTGACTTTACTTTACCGAGGCTTACAGTATACTCTTTTCCATTTTTTTTTCCAAGACATTTTTGGCCACCCTATCTTTATCGGTAGATCGGCGTTTTTGCCATTTCCCAACCGCCAGTGAAGTATGGACTGGGTTTTATCCTTAGGAAATGAATAGACTGTCCTGAAGGGATAAGATCCATCTAGAGCTGGAACTAACTAAAGACTGAGAATCTCTTTATACAAAGTGGCGCTTGGAACTACTTTGAGTCTCAACAGCATCTCAGCACCGTGGGAATCACCCAATCTCAGCAACAATACTATAGTGTCACTTCTATGTGCACAAGTGCCATAAGTAGATTTATATTTGGTGTTGGCTGCAACGTATTTGCGGATCGGTTTGTCATTTGCAGTCGAGAATGTGACTTCGTTCGAGAAGGTAATATTTTCCCAGGTGAAATTCAGCATCTATGTTCCATATGGAAGGCTTTGAGCACTTATCAAAGACACTCTTGCAGCGGTAAAATAACTTTAGCTTTAACATTACTAAATCGGTTACCAACAGTCTACACGCAACCTAGAAATGAACAATACCACAGCAGATTGAAAGTGATTCTTATGAATCCATATTAGAGCCAGGAGTGTAGTCTGCAGAGTTCGTCTTTTTACCCGATCGTTCTCCAGATAAATCTTGTTCTATTGCAGGCATGTCAATTGATGCCCACAGGAGCAAGCAAGCGCTTTAGAGCCCAGGAGAGCCTGAGCTCTTTACAGCGGAAAGGAAAGAGACAGACGAAAGAGGTGGTAGGCCTATATACCGCTTGGTCGAGCTAGATTCAGGAATGGCCACCACTGATTCAATAGATAAAGGGAAGAGAACTTATTAAAACTGTATCCATGTTAATTTTTAGA
The DNA here is from genome assembly GCF_040183065.1 of Periplaneta americana. Taxonomy (NCBI): domain Eukaryota; kingdom Metazoa; phylum Arthropoda; class Insecta; order Blattodea; family Blattidae; genus Periplaneta; species Periplaneta americana. The sequence continues at coordinate 97,051,202 of NC_091124.1, read as the reverse complement.
TTTGCCTGAGAAGTATAAGTGCATTATAAGAATGTAAGTTTTAATTTTAATGCTCATTTTTCACAAGTTTTATGTTTTTATTCAAAAGAAATATTTTGTCAACTTTTCGCATATAAAAGTTAAATTTTCAGGTATAGGCCTATTTATTTAGTAGCCTTACAGAATGTTTTCGTATATCTAATATACCGTATATACGTATTACTGAAGATAGTGTATTGAAAATTTTCAAAATATTCGCATTGGAAATTGTTTGTAAGAAAATGAATTAACAAAGCAACTACTCTTACATCATAAGCAAAAGATACGTGCCCATGTGTTGTAAAAATGTCAGCTCTATAGCTTCAGCAGATTTCGAGAATATAATTTAATATTCTGATGATAGGAAGTTGCTCACAAATATCACCTTAAAAGCATAATGCGATAAGAGTTTTGTTATGTAATATTTGTTACACTTAAAACAGATACAGTACCTAGGTAACTTTGCTTTGTACTGTAATATTGTTTTGATTAGTTTATTGATTACTTTTGTAAGGCTAAAGATACCATCAATATAAATTCCAACTTATCATGTCATACTCAATCTCTTTCTTTGGAATATCACTTTCTTTATGAATGACGTGTTTCATCCACTTAACACGGTATAATATTATACTATTTTGGAATTTAAGTGAATATTCCTTCTTAACTCTTTATTATGTTATTAAGATTTAAAACACAAATGCAATATTAAGAAATCAGTGGGAAAAGAATTGCAGTATCAATTAATAGTTGTGAAAATTAGTAAATACACTGTGGCAATTTTATAATCGGTTTTTATGGAACTACTTCTATATAAAACAACAATATATTGTACATTATTATTAAATAATTATTGTTCTTTCCTGTAATTATTTTTTTTAAATTTTGTTTTGAAATTTCTAATTCACAAAGGACGACAAAATTTCATAAAATTCACGCATTAGAGGAAATTTAAGTTATGGAACATTTATTTTTAAATTATGTAACCATATTGTATAGTCTCTACGTTATATTGTATAATCTGTAAGTATTCTTGTTATTCTGCGTGTAATGTGCAAATTCTAATATGAATCAGATTATCAGATAAAATATATAAAAGAGTACCTTTCCTGTTACAGGTCTATGTGCTCAATTATTATTGTGCTGTCTACACTTATTTAACCATATTTTCAGATGTAGTCCACCTGTGTGGATACATATTGAAGATCTATACTTTCGTCTGAAATAAACAAACGATTGTTCTCTGTCTCTTTGAGAGCTGAAAATTCTGTGCTTCAATAAATTTGTAAGCAAAATATATGAAGCCAGCTGAAGCAATATTTCATATACCGTCGGCTTAGAGTGTAAACCTGCTAACCGCCAAACAGAAAATTTTGCAAGGGAAGCAAAATGTAAGTTTAAATTAACTCTGAAACTTTAGGACAAAATCCAAAGTACAGGTGGCATTTGTACCTGTACTTTGGATTTGTCCTAAAGTTTCAGGTTAATTTAAACTCAGTTTGTTGCTTCCCTTGTGAAATTTTCTTTTTGGCGGTTAGCAGGTTTACACTCCAAGCCGACAATATGTTATTGTATAAATATTACAGTACAAATCTCTGGCCGATATATGTCAGTGGCAATTTACTTCCTCTAGCTTTGTGCATGCATGACGTGTGTTGATGTCTTTCGTGCAAAGAGTCGAGATTTTACTAATAATCAAACGTTAAGAATTTATTTCCTTAGATAAATTAAGTCCTCTGATTGAGATTTTGGCTGATATGTACCCTACATCTATTATCAGACATTACATCTTACTTGACAATATGTGTCAGAAGAAGAACAATTGTTTGTATGCATCTGAAGTCTGACTAGTGTAGACCTAATATGTAATAGTCGTCGATGTATGCAATGGAGGAGAAAAGGAACTGGCCACCCTATCCCATTATCTCCTGGCCTAGTTGCCTCATAACTGGTGCCTTGTTGATATCACTTGTAAGGTTCAGACCTGTCTTCGGACAGTTGACTAAACAACAACATAATGTAAATACTTGATTTTACATTGTAGCTTATTGCATACTAATTCAATGAATCCGATATAAATTTAATATAGACATTTAAATAGGGCACTTAATTATGTAATGTAGCATCATTACCAGACTGCGGCCCAGGATACCGAAACGCATTAAGTTACGAACGCATGGACCACTGTGTTTGTAGATCGAGGGGAATGAGAGATTAAATTGCAGTTAATCCTTTCCTCAACATGTAAACATTCAGTCACAGTAGGACACAAAATAAATGTTCATGTTTACAAATATAATATATAAAGTGCATTTCTGGTACAACAAATAATTGCCTAACATTACAAGTTCCAATTTATATTATACTATACAAGTTTTAACAATATAAAATAATCATTTGTATGAGCAGAAAAGAAAGAAATATACAGTACTTACATAAAATACATTTCTTCACAATCCAACGCACCGAATTACAAGCTACATTCGCAATGTATCAAAAGAAAACTATCTTCTACTTTCACTCAAAATAACTTTCTTCAAGAAAGTTTTGAAGTGTTGTTGACAAGGATGTTAGCATGTACCAACATTATACACAAATCACGATGAAATCCTTTATCATGTTTTATGTCTGATTTTGTTTTTGTAGACCAGTTTTGAATGTATAATTAAATATTTTTCATGTACCTTTTGCTATTACACTGCTTTTGAAAGAATCGAGTTCTATCTGTCCATATACTTTTTTATCAACTCGCAAAATGTACTTTTTTTTTTTTTTTCCAATAAGAAAATATTCCTTTCCGAACTTCTCTATAAGTTCGTTCTGAAGGGAACGCTTGGTGCTCTTAATTTTCGACATGTTCCTGAGTAGTGTGAATTTTACTCAACGAAGTTAAGACTAACACAAATATGCATGTATAAATAATCAAATAAATAAATGAAAAGAAATAAAATATACTTGTTTACTCACAGGATCTCAAGTATGGATGATGATTGCAAGAACCCACGCCAAGCAGAATGAGAAAGGCGGTAATGTAATTTCTTACGAAACCAACTGTACTCTCACAGTGCCATCTCAACCCAAGGATCATGACGTCACGTATACTCCGTGCGTTCCAAACTTCATTCTCGCGAATCGGTGACCCTAGACCGCAGTCTGATCATTACTAAACATAACGTATAAACCGAAAATACCCAGCACACAGGCAATTGACAAATTTATTCATTGCGCAAAACCACAAAACCGCAATGCTACAAATAACTTATCTTTCAACGGCCAACCTCTCATTCATTTCTAAGGCTGCTATAATGACAGAAAATAAAGGCAGATTGCTGAGGTACAGAACTATTTTTCAGGTCTAAAACAGGTTTGGACAGTAGCTGCAAGCCTCTCAAGTTGTGATGTAAAATAATTATGTTGCTCTTCAAAATTAGGGCAAATATTGTACGGTAAATAATATAATCATTGTAATAGTAATCATCAGCGTCATTAACAAGGCAGCCTTGTACGAGCCCAAACCTTTCCCTCTCACGAACCATGTTCACTTAGGATTATTCCGAGACACTAATCCTTCTCATAATCATGTACATAGGCTGTAACATCCTGGTTTATTACAAAAAATAACTTTCTCTTCTAGTCTCTATCTTCTGTGATTTCTCATTCTTATATAATATCCAAATTCATTTCAGTCAGTTTTCGTAAATATAGGCCTAATAGATTATTACTATTATTATTATTATTATTATTATTATTATTATTATTATTATTATTATTATTGCATCGGACCCAATATAGAAATGATTACAACATCCAAATCGCGTATTCATTAGTCACCTTAATAAGGCTAGAAGCAGATCTCTACATTTTCCTATCAAAAATCCTATTCCATCTTTCATTTATATAATTCAAAATAATACGATATTCAGATATACATAAAGCTTAATTTTAACGTTTCATGCCAAAGATTTTGATTTAATTTAATTTAATTTATTGTTATCTATTCAGCATCAGTTATACACTGAACTTTCGAACAAGTTGCAGAGTGTGCACAATATGTGTGTCAGATTCATCAGTAATGTTCGCAAATTTGACCATATTACACCCTGGTTCAAATCTTTATCCTGGCTGCGACTTAATAACCATAGAACACTTCATTCGCTGTCTCTTCTGTTTCGAGTTCTCCACACTACTACTCTAAATTATCTTCGTTCCCGGTTTCACTACTTATCCATCAATCACAATCTAAACACCAGGTCACAGGAGAGCCAAATACTAGCAATTCCTTCCCATAGAACATCCCACTATTCATCCTCTTTTATTGTCTCAGTCCCCCGTGAATGGAATTCTCTACCTCAGAAGATTATGGGCTGCCAGACAATAACCACTTTCAAGAAAAGGCTGAACGATTTCTTATGGGCGCAGTCAAATTGAAGTTACAATTATGATCGAGTCTAATAACTTAATTTTATTTAGGTATGACTATTATTATTATTATTATTATTATTATTATTATTATTATTATTATTACATAATTTCACTTCTACGAAAAGATTTCGACTATTCTCCAAGATGTACGAGACTTCTTGGCAGACCTCGTCTCTGTTGGCAGGACCAAGTATATGATAATCTTTCTACAGTGGAAGGACGACAAGAAGATGCAGAGAACAGAGACGAATGGCGATGTAACGTGAATGAGGCTAAAAACCTCTTAGGTTTTCAAATGCCCTAAATTGATTGATTGGTTGATTGATTGATTACATAATTATTTTATTGGTGTTGTGAAGATAAAAAGAATTGTCATTGTATTACATTAATTATGTATTATATTGTAGTATTGTATTGCATTGTATTGTATTGTATTAATTATGTTCTGTTCATAGCAATGTAGTAATTTTGTAGCATACTGGTTGAGTGGAAGAGAAGGTCGAATGGCCTTAACTCTGCTAGTTAAAATAAACCATTATAATTAAATCATTATTATTACATTCCACAGTATTAGGCTATAATTTATGTATCTTAAGAACAATTCGATTTCCTTATTTCATTGCCTACTACGTCTCTGTTGCATTTTGTAACTGAATGACGTAAAAGGGAAAATAATTGATAAATTACTTTCTAATTCAACTATCAAAGAGAGCCATCAATACCAACATGAAAGGTTTAACACGAGTGTTTCCTGCGCAAAAGAGATTTCTTGTGGTTTATGGTGCAGTGTTTGAACTGAACCCATCACTGCCGCTACGTAACGACGTCCAAAAGATCAAACTCAATATCTTCCACATAGATAAAGAGATTGCCTGTTTGTGATGGGGTGAGGGTTGCTACGCCTTGATTGGGGAGCCAGCAAACCCTCTCTGAAATCCATCATCCCTCACTCCCAGACGCATACATCTGCAGATTAGGGGGCGGATCGTGTTCTGATGTGGGGTTCGCCGACTTTTGTGAGTTTCATGAGTCCCATATCGCTCAGGACAATGAAGATGACAAATGTTTACATTTCATGAAGAAACGCCTTCAAGCAACGTCCAGATTTAAACGTGTTATATTCCATGTCTCTTAAGATCTCCCATTTAAACACTTATCAGATTAAATATGTGTTAATGTATGTATAATTACATAAAAATTATATTAGTTTCTCATTTAAAGGTTAATCTCTAGTATTAAAACTAATGACGAGTAATGTGGAAGAACTTTCTATATATACCTCCAATTATCACTTTTCTTATCTTTGCCTACATTTTTGTTTTTTCTTCTTCTTCGTCGTCTTCTGTGACTTTTAATTGTATAATTAACTTTTTTCCCTAATATTTCGTTTCTATACGTTTATTTACATTTGCTCCACGTTATTCTTTTTCTTCTATTTTACTTTCCACTCTCATTTGCTTCTTGAACCTTTCTTTCACATTACTTTACTATTTTTCTTCATTTTCGCACTTTTGTTTCCGTACTCATTTGTTCTCCTTTTCCATTTCTCCTTTCCTCTCTTTCTCACGTATACCCTGTCATTCTCATTTATTCATTACTTTTTGTTTCCACCCTCTTCTTATATCCTTTTCTTTCTTTCTTTCTTTCTTTCTTTCTTTCTTTCTTTCTTTCTTTACTTTCTTCCAAAGTTTCTCCTTTTGTCATCACATTTCGTTTTTCATTATTCTTTTCCGTTCTTCCTTCCTTTTGTTACTTATTTCTTTCTTAGTTATTTTTTATCCCTTTATCCCTATTTAGGGATTCTTAATTTTCTTTTTCACATATTACAAGTATTTTATTTATCCTTTTTATCCCTATGTCTATATAGCAGTTTATTTCACAATTCTGCCAAAAACAATATATCAAATTAATTCTTCCATTACTTCGATTTAAAAGAAATTTCTCGACGATATTGAATAATCTCGTAAGACGAATTTGTCAGGAAGGACCATATAAAATTATTGAAAATTTTAAAGTGTGCTATTATTGCATCATTTATTCGTGACTGATGTAAAATTCTCATGTCTTTAGATTGCTGTAATGTGGTCAGTTTGTAGCATGCAATTATGAACACTGCAGATATTTTATACACGCATGGTGAGCAAAATTCATAAAAGCGTGACACTTTTAAGCATACCTAGTGTAGACTATACAATCAATTCATAGCAGGTGTAATGATTGCACAAGTGCCGCATTGACAATGCTATCAGGTCACAGAATCATCAGTTGCGGCAACCTGACCTCAATCACACTAGATTTCAATCACGGTAGATATATGAAGTTAATAGTATACTGTACAAACAAAGCTCGAGAATTTGAAAGCAGGCGCTGTATTAAACAATGGTTGCTACATAACCCCTCGATGTTTAATCGGATTAAGTATACAATAGCAAAAAGCAAATAGAAAAACAATGTACAGTATTTGTAAAATTTAAATACCATACGCATTTTTGGAATCTATTTATTTATTTAGTTATTTATTCATTTATTTAGTTATTTATTTATTTATTTATTTATTCATTTATTTATTTATTTATTCATTCATTCATTCATTTATTTATTTATTTGTTTATTTATTTAACTAGCAAGCTAGCTAGTGAGTGCAAATTAATATTATAAAACAAAACTGAAACAAGGGAAGAAACAAACATTAAAAAGGGAATATTAATATCTCAATTTTATCAAGTATAAACTATAATATTAAACTACTTATGGATAGCACCTAGACTTAATTTTTGTTGAGAAACGTTAAGATGGACGACATCATATTTAAACCATGGAAGGCATGTATTTTAGCAAACGATGAATTCGAATGAATAAAACCACCATACTAGGCTATAAACAGATCGTTTGTGATCAGAAATTTGTTTGCGTAATGGTGCTCCAGTGCTTATTGTGCTACCTGTTCGGACTGAAGTTTGCGCTACTGACTAAGAATTAAAATGTTCTGGGTTCAACCCCGGGTAATAAAGGGATTGCAAATTAATTTAATATTCTACAAAGGATCGATAACAATACCGCAATTTTGGAGCAAGCCATCCCGAGTGATTACACTCCGTCTGAGAATCGAGAGCAGTTCTACCCCTTTATGTGGTCAATCATTCAAATCAATTGAATTTCGACTGAGTCGATAGCACATGCAACCCAATTTAATGCCCACGATTTCGAATCATAAAGACTCTAACTGAGGGTCAACACTAGCAGTGCCCCAGTCCATCTTTCGAAGCTCTCTTGTGTTTCGCTGTATTGAAACCTTACGACAAATATTGCAATCCTTTATACAGGGACATCATTTTATTTATACTTCGATTTTAATTATACCTGAGTTTTTTAATGTACTTCACTCCCACCCCGTCTACTAGTAACTTTCAACCGTCCACCACACAGAACCAAGGCAGCGTATGCAGTCAATTTCGCCTTACGGTCATAGTAAACATCTCTGAGTTAGTGAGTATAGTACGTTCCTGAAATGTATTTACGTTTTCCAGTGACGAAAGAGCTTTCAGTATTGAATCATATTTTCGTACAGGTACTGTCGTCCGTTTGCCTACGTCGCATTCCGGTTTCCCCAACCCGCTCCCGCTGGCCCCTCTGTAAAGGCTAGTGGCTGGGCTGTCTTAGCTCTTTTCTAAAAACATTAATTTCTGTTAGGAATTGGACATCTACGTAATATTATACAACTGTTTAAAATAACTTAAATAAAAGGCCTCGTTAAGTAATTAACTGTCACGTGATTTCCCCCTTTCTACGACCCTGTGACAAAACCACTTGAACGGACAGTAGATAGCATATCTGAGTAATTTTATCTTTTCGGATCGGATAGGAGGGAAGATTGAATTTACAGTACGTAAGGTAGTCTTTTATAGAGTAGATGCAGAATTATTTCAACATGAGTTACTAGTATGAAGGACGAAACTGGTAATTGGAATTAGATACAATAGTCTATAGTGCGATAATATGCACAAAAGAGCTGAAGCCTGTATCGAAATGAACGGTCACCATTTTCAAAAATGTGTTTAAATGTCCATATTATAATTATTTTTCAATTTAACTTCATTCTCTATATTGTAAGCTAATGTGCTGTAGACAGTATAACATGTACTTCATAATGAATACGTTCGAATGGATAACTCAGTTCGCGAGTAGAAACACTTATTGTTAATACAGTATTGTATTTTGATTAAACAAAAAACTAATGAAAATTGTCGAACTCAAAATCGCGATATTGCCTAGTTTACGTAAATGGAAGAACTATTTTTCTTCCCTCCTAGTAAAGTGATTCGTTTGTGTTTTACGCCAGTATCAGTCGTGAAAGGGAGTAGCAACAGTGTTTCGGGTTGTCAGCCGTTAATAAAGGTATAGCCAGGTTAATATTAGGAATGTAAGTAAAAATAAAATTATGTCCCTGTATAATGTACACTACTCGGTTACCGGGCCTGACAGGAGGCGAATATCAGAGGAGAATCTGGGATTGAGAAATTAGTGAGAACTGATAAGAGGCGATCTGAAAGAAAAACATAAGCCATTCAACGTATTTTATGAACGAAAACTTCTTTATTTTAGACACTGTAATATTTCTACAGGCCTACATAATGTTATTATAGGCAAACTTGTATATGACGGACTTGCTGAAAAATCGAACTTAATGAAATTTACGATTATATTTGAAGCGGTATTACAATTAAGATTTACACCAGTGAGCATCAGCACTTGCTGAAATGGGTAAAGTGTAAGGAGTGCAACGAAATATACTCCGTTGCACGTCGTACAGAAGAGATAGGAATAGAGTATAACCACTAGCAGCCTCGGATGCAGACCAGTGCAATGTCTTTTCCGCGGGCAAGAGACGCTAGTCCGAGGGTTCACTGTGCTGATAACCGCTGATCTAGACCTTCTGCCTTTCACGTAAGAGATTTTGATTCGAGTCCCGATCAGGCCTAAGATTTAGTGGCACTTGTTCATAGTTGGGGTTCTCGGGGTCCTCAGTTTCCCCACGTCAGGCGTAAATATCATTCTATCTTATCTTCATTCCATAACATTCCCCGACCGTCGGCTGATCTAAGAACAGGGGGAATTTTCTGCTTAAAACCTGAAAACCCAAGGAATCTTAGTGCAGTTAGTTGGTCAGCTAATGTGTGTTCGGAATGCGTCCAGCTGGATGGCGGTATGAAAATTCTCTCAGAGGGACATCGCGCTAGGATTCGTCCTCCTCCTCTTCCTCCTCCTCCTCCTCCTCCTCCTCTTCCAGGAGAAGTAAGTCATGCCATAAATGAGTCTTTGCACATGTCATCATTATCCATAACAACAGACCAAATAGTCAACTCAACAAAAAAACGAACATTCTTGCATTTATCTTGTTTTGACAGGTATGTTTCTGAAATTAAACAGATTTGTAGGGCCACAAAATCTGCCGGTAACAGATTTCAGTTCGTTATGTGATGACTAGACTTCGAAGTTGAGGTCACAGACCGAACGATACAGGAGTATTGGGTGGAGATAGGGAACAGGCTAGGGCTTGTAAACTTCTTCCATCTTTTATCACCTAGGTGCTGTCCACCTAGGTACGGTTGACATTGCAAGATTCATAAGTACTAGCACTGAAGCTGGAGGGACATTTGGTGTAACATGAAATCATTAGGATGTCGAAAATGAAATGCAATGGTAACAAATTTTTAAATATACATACATTATTCACCTCCTTCCATAATAAAATGAAATGAAGAAATAAAATAAAGAAAATAAAATAATGAAATGAAATAAAATTAAATAAAATGAAACAGAATAGAATAAAATAAGATTAAATTAATTTAAACCTTATAATAGGTAAAATGCATCATGACTGCTGTCAAAATAATACGAAGAGTCCATTGCAAGAATGATGGATGTCATTTGGAATACATTTTGCAGGAGAAGCAATTGAAAGTTTGAAATGCTTAGCGCTCAAAGCTTAACTGTGATTTTCCGATCATTACTGGACAATGACTATCAGTGTTAATGCCATATAACTCTCTATGTACATTCTATAATGTCTTAAGCTATGCATTGACAGTCTTGGTTCATTTTCGACAAGAAAGTGACATCCATCATTCTTGCAGTGGATTCTTCATACGGCTTTAATAATCGACTAAAAATGTATAACATTATATAAAGAGCTGAATGGAAAACATATATGCACATAAATATTTTCTCATAAATGAGCAAAATTTTGCACATAACTTACTATATTTAAAGTGTGTTTTATATGTTTCGTTTTTCATCTAATTCCTTTATAATGACAAGATTTTAGAGGAAATAATGACCTTCAATATTTTTTCTTCATCAAATTATTCAACTTTAAAAAATACATGTAACTTGATTTGCACAGATCTGTGTATATAACTTATTTTGCACTTACTCATGATGAGACTAAATATTAAGTTTGATATTACTAGATCGGTAAAACATTTATTAAAATTACATGGTTATGAATGCAAATCGTACATGTTATTATTTTCATAATATTTAAAAAAATTACTGAAATATGTAACTTTTTTTTAGATTGACTCCTGAAATTTTCACAATAATAAAGACTTAATGGTTATCAATACAAATTATACACTTGGTTATCAATGCAAATTGAACACGTTATCGTTTTCATAATACGTAATGGCCAACAACATTACTTTTGAAGATTCGTGTCTGTGATTCCGTCGACTCCCTATTCTCATAAATTATTTTCGAAACATCAGCAAATCGTGTTTTACCAATTCGTTTGATGAAAGATTCTAATTCTATCAACAAACATTAACACGCTTTCAGAGACACTATTCACAAAATTGCTTTCTACAGAGATGATTCTATCCCTTTTACGGTAGGCTTCTAGTGTTCTAATTCTAGCAGAGGATTATACATTAGTGTGTTGCAGAAGGAACCTGTCGTGGTCCATCTTACATTCATTTGCAAAGAGAATCTTTCTGAATCCCATGATATCGCTTTCAGTAACCTGATAGGATTGAAATGTTGCCCGTTATGCATTGTTCGCAACTTATTTGCAAGATTGGGATTTTCTCTGAAACGTATTTAAACAAGCAAATGGACTACTACCAATATACTCGGCTTTCTTTATTCTTTCTCCTTTGCGTTTCATTGCTTTTTCTCTTCCTGGAACCCACGTTTCCTTATCCAACTATCACCATATTTTCCATTCTTTTGCCACTCACATAAATGCAACAAATTCATTCTGATCTCACTACATTGACTATTATAAGGCTAGACAACGATTAAAATAAAGTAAATTCAACCCCTTGGCAGGCCAAATCGGCCCAGAGGGTGGCGGGAGGTTAAAGGTCCCACCTTTACAGACAATCGGCATTTAATGACAGTAGAGATATCAGTACTACGTGGCCCCCGCCTTTACTTCCAAGCAAATGCCCCTGGCACTCGTCTCTGTTACATACTGAACAGATCCTAGGGCCAAAGTACAGCTGGAAGGATTAGGTCAATCGAAAAATCCATGACTCCATCTGTAATTGAACCCACGTCCTTCCAGCTTGCAGTGTTACACCTTAACCCCCCGCTACCGTGCGCCCCAGACAACAATTAAAATAATTTAAAATAGTAAAATTTAATAGTCATTATACATATTATGTTAATAAAACGAAAGAATTGATATAACTTAAACTGAAGCAAATATGATTATTGATTATTATTAGAGGAGAAAAACTCGCTCCGGCGCAGGGGATCGAACCCGTGTCCTTAGTTCTAAGTACCAAGTGCTCTAGCCACTGAGCTACGCCGAAGTCCAATCCACAGCACCGGATCGAATCCCTCTCCTCTAGTGTTTTTCCTTTGTGGTTAGAGCACTTGGTACGTAGAACCAAGAATCCGGGTTTGATCCCCGGCACCGGAGCGAGTTTTTCACCTCTAATAATTAGTGTTACCATGACAGATATATTCTGTAGAACCAAAAATTAATCTTTACGTGAAGCAAATATCTTTCCTGATGTAACTTGTTTTGAGTCAAACGCAGGTAATTTTCTTGCCATCTAGAGAACACGAATTTCTGCACAGAATACCACACGTTCATAAGTAGGAGACCTCTAACATAGTAGTGGCAGGAAAAACTCAATTTAAAAAATGAATAAAACTTGTTTTACATTTGAGTTCTTCATTTTGAAATACATATGAAGAGCAAGGCGAAATCTTGGTAAGTTCAAAATTATTGTTTTTCTGATTTAGATGTCATGTAATAGCTCAGGTAGAGTACATTTTTTAGTTTAACTGGGAATAACAACAAACTCAATGGTCTAAAGAAATTTCGAGAATGAAAACGTAAGAGTAATAGAATGTAATAGACCTTGAAAAGTTTAACTTGCCCCTGTAAAAACCGCTGAAGATTGCAAAAGTCCTAACAAGAAATAATTCAGGAAATATCAGTGACACAATTAACCCCAGAGAAATTTGGAGAATGAAAACGCAAAGATAATAGAATGTAATAGACCTTGAAAAGTTTAACTTGCTCTCCTGTAAAAACCGCTGAAGATTGCAAAAGTCCTAACAAGAAGTAATTCAGGAAATATCAGTGACACAATTAACCATCACACACATTTGGAGTTATTCGAAACTTTGTAGAATTGCTGATATAAGAATGTACACAGGACAACATGGATTTTTTTTTACAAAAAGGAAGCTTCTAAAATACAAGTGTTTGAAATAAAATCTCTAAAAATAGTGAAAGAATATCATTTAACTGCCAGTACAATTTATTTTCATGTGAGAAAAAGAGCAATATAGACTTGTTCTTAGATTGCATGAAGAAAGGAATATAGGTCAATCATTTTGAGGAGCAACTGTAATTACAAACCTTTTATCAGCAATCCCATACTTAGGTATTGATTTAGTTCAATATGTGAAGGAATAAAGAGATCTCAAATACATTCATATAAAAAATAAATACAGTGGAATTTAAAGAAATAGTCTGAAAATGAATAAATTCTGAAATTTTTGCTTCGCACAATAACAAGTAAAAGAAGCAGAATCTAACACCATGTAGGTTTACAATACACTCATCCGATTCATAATTTTAACCACCTATAAATAGATCCAGTTTCATACTTTTTCTACATAAGTATAATGTTATGTTATGTTTTATTTAACGACGCTCACAACTGCAGAGGTTATATCAGCGTCGCTGGTGTGCCGGAATTTTATCCCGCAGGACTTGTTTTACATGCCAGTAAATCTACAGATATTAGCCTGTCGCATTTAAGCACACTTAAATGCCATCGACCTGGCCCGGAATCGAACTGGCAACTTAGGGCATAGAAGGCCAGCGCTATACCAACTGAGCCAACCAGGCCGACTAATTATAATGCATATAGAAGTGCCTAAATGACGAATAAAATTTAATAAGAAACAGAAAAGAGATTTTATTCGCATATATCAAAGTCTGCTCAAAAATAATGATCAGGCTTAGGATCCGGGACAATTTAGCAACCAATGTACGCACAACTTGACTATAGAGTTCCTTGGGCATAGTAGACAGACATACTGCGAATGTAAACAACGATTCAATGTGCATCGTTATATTTCACTGTTAATAGTGTAAGTTTTATACTAGACAACAATGTAATTTTATTATCTCAACAATAACTCTTCATTTTCTACAATTTAATTCCACTCCCGTCAACAATGGGATTTCCACTCCACACAGTAACACAGTCTTCGTTAGTGCACTCCACAGACGACAATGACAATTTACTTGGACTATTACGAACAACAATGAACTGTTAATCTTAACTAATATACACAAAGCACTAGTTACAACACAGAACTGTCAGTTCTCAGTTCACAGCTCGTTTGTCTTGGTAGTTCTTCTAGCTCAGTCACTCGCATTCACAGAATCTCGAACCCCAGACCTTCAGAGACGATCCGCTGAACTTCGAACTCAGGTCCCCCCAACTGCGGTCCCCTGCACTCGAACTCCGGGCTTCAGGCTCCACAGTTACGGACACAACTCAAGTCGCGCTCTGGTCTCGAAGCTGGCTTCACTGCTACACAAGACTAACTCGCTTACTGTCCAAATCTGCCTGCAACAACGCTGGCTTACTGACTGACTGACTGTCTCACTCGCGTGCGTAATTTATACTCACACCATAGTTGCGAGAAAGTTCGCGATCTAGAGATTTCCGCTCGTGTCCATTCTCGAATCATCCGGATATCTCTCCTCTCTGCCGCGGTCGCTCTTTCCCCTTTCTCCCCACAGCACATGCCCCAGGAAGCAGACGCGTGCGCAACCTGCCCGTCACGGCCGACCTTGCACTTCCTTCTGCTGGTCGTGAGATCGAATCTCACGCGGCTGTCACAATAGTACTCTCTAGTAACGGTGGAAAACGAAGTAGGATATATAACTCAAAAGTTTTCATGTCCCTTGGCGACGTTGAGGGCATTAGCGTTACAATGAACAACCATGTACAAACTTGAAATTAGTTCGAAAAATCTGTCCAGTATGAATTGAGAATGCACTGTGATGGCCTGAGTTAGTTTCGTAGGGAGAGACGGAAGAATACTGTAACTCTGATCACGAACCGGATAGTACACTAACGCATAGGTAAACAAAACTCACCTCGCCACCTCACTCCATCTGTACTCCGTTGTACAGTAACTTCACTTCATTCTTAAGTTGTCTTGTCTCGATCCTAAGCTTGATAGTGACCAGAGCTAGGAACTTCGTACCGATCGCTATCGCCCAATGCAAGGTACGGCCAGCCAGGTGCGATGTCGACGTCGTCGTCAACGCATGAAAACAGCTACTCATAGAAATAGGAAGGTACAGTGGAAAGGAAAACAAACTCGTCGTCAAGGCAATATTCCCGTTTCCGGAAAAGAAAGCTCTATGGGACATTCGTAAATGCAATAGCTAGTTACATAATTATGTGTATGTAAAACTACACAAATTGTTACATACATGCGCGCGCGCACGCACACACACACAGTGCTAGGAAACTTACTGTTTTATACAGAGAATGAATCTCGTTCACATTTGCAGTAGAACAATATGTTGTTACTCAAACGTCTTCCATACTGCCGATGGTGCCCTGTTGCATGCAGTAAGGATTGTTAACATGAACATGATGCACTGCAAGGCGGCCGATGGTCGCGCAGGTTGCCTGTTTTGTATGCCCATTTCCTGGCTGGTCGCCCCCTGAGTAATGAGATCGGTACTAAGTTTCTAGCTCTGATAATGACATGAAAAGTTAAAATTTAGTTATAACTCAGTATGTAGAAAATTACAAACAGAGATGCGTTGGACAGGCCTGTTAAAGAAAATTGATCACGACGGAAAAAAATCTTATCTATATGCAGGTCCAATGCTAAAAAATGATACACTAATAATTTTTCTATTCTTTGTGATGATGATGATGATGATGATGATGATGATGATGATGATGATGAATATGTTTTGTTGTTCAAGGCTCTGTCACATTGATATGATTTAAAATGTAAAAATTAATTTTATTTTATATGACAAAGTCCGCACGCAAATGGTGGATGCAATTGATTTTGGGAACACTACAGCTACAGTACAATTGTTTATCATTTTTATTAAACTAAATATATGTAAATTCGTACTGGCAGTGTGAAGATAACCACAGACGGAAAAGCTATGTACACTTTTTTGTACTTATAAGTTACCAAATGTTTTGCCACCCCGCCTCCATTGCTCCCATTTCACTTTCTTTTTGCTACCTCTGATATTTCCATTCTCTTTCTTTTGCTTTGTTCGGCGAGGGCTCTATGATCTCACAAAACATAGTCCTGGAGAGACAATTGTTATGCCAATCCAGACGCTGAGCAACAATAAACACACATAGTTATGACAATACAAAATAATCTACAGGTAATTTTTCTTGGGGCCTTCAGAATTGTTAATGGCGAACGGTATGAAAACCCCGACTTTTTCCGTCTCGAAAGTAGCTACGCTGAAATGCATAAACTTTAGTTAACTTTTCTTTTTAAAAGCTAATTAACTTTCTTTGTTGAAATATTCCTTCTTGATGGAAGCAATATTAAGACTCTTATCGCTGTTTAAAAATCGATTTTCCTCTACCAAGTCTGAATTTGGGGAAGGTCAGAACACTTGATTTTAAGTAATAAATTATTGTACAGATCTCAGTTACAATTTAAATGTTCGATATGGGCCTACACATAGCCCTTTGCGTTCCAAATCACCGGCCGGGACTGGCTGAAAGCAGGGCAGTGTAGTACGATAAAATGACGCAAATAAAACTATTCACCTTGCCACACTAGATTTTGAGCAGTGCAGATCTTTTAAATATGAGATCCAGTTTCATGACTACATTTTGGTGAGTAGTTTGTTGAATCTATGACTAAAGGCTTAAGAGACCAACAACTTCTTTTCCGTGATTTTACTTGAAAGGGCGTGCAAAACAGTGGTAATTATTTCGGCATATAAAGTACAGGCTATATGTGCTTTCATGTATTCATTAACTAGGTTACCTAGTTGACTAGTTAATTAATATGTTAAAGAACATATACTGTATACTTTATATTCCGAAGTGATATAATGTTAAAAGTTGTGTAATCAAGTAGATAATTATTTATTGTGTTCAGAGAAACCAGTCAGCCTTCATGATTCGAAATTTAGTGTTTGATGTGCGGAAGAATTTATTTTGATAGAAACTAAGGGATAAACCATACTGCATGAAACAAAACAGGATCAGGCAGATTGAAACTGATTCAGACGATTTTCTGAAACCCATTAGCTCTTTATAAGCAGATTAGAGTCTGTCTCATGAACACATTATGTATACGAAACGTTTTGTTTGTTCCAAGCACGGAGAGACAGCCATGTCTACTTGCTTGGAACAGTCAAAATCCAGAAACATCTTTCCAGCTGACTATGTGATTTGTTTGCTACAGTGTGTATTGAAAGTGTTTGAAATAGGTCTATGGCAAGGAATCCAAAGTTGACGAATATAGGTTTTCTATATAAATTTTCATAAATTCGTTATTTACATTCTTACTAACAGTTACGTATGTTTTATAATCGATTACAGTCATTACAACAGCAATTCCTGATTTCAGAATACATGCACCAAAATCTACAGTAGACTGCATAAAAACTAATTTTACGGAAATTTGCCACAAGTTACAACTCAACTGAAACGTCTGGTCTACAAATATCCGGGTGAATTAAATTAATTGAGAAAGTATCGGAAACAATTAACAAGGTATCCAAAGGACTGTATCCTGATAAGGTAAATGACAAATTAGGTAGTGTAATAAAAAATTAATGGCTATGCAGTGTTGAACAGTTTGGTGAAAAATCAGGACAAAAACTTAAATGAAAATGTAAACCTTTTCACTTACGCTCCATTAACCTCATGCGATGTCTAAAGGAGCTTTTCGCAGTACAAACATATTCTAACTGATAAACGCAGAAGTTTCTCCTTTGACAATCTACGTATGTACATAGTTGTACATTGTAATTCCTTATTGTAAAGAAAAAGATTCCGTCGATATCACATCAATTAGGTAAGTACGAAATGTATGATTATTGTATGTATGCAATTCATACTCAAGACTGTACGTCTGAAGCACGCACAGTGAGTTGCTTACGTCAGAGTTCAGTACACTCTCCACGGAACGCTCCAGTCACACTTAACTTGAAGGTAAAGGGCCCGCACTCCCGCGGTTTAGTTATTACTGACTTAAAATATATATTGCTTCATATATACACTAATAAAATATAGTTATAATATTAATGTATAGAGAGAAAAGTTATTATCAGATACGTACTGTAACAAATTGAGCTTTTTATCTAAATAAAATTAACTATTTTTTAGATGAAGTGTGACGGTGAGAAGCTCCTTATGTGAATAGAAAAACGTCCTGCTATTTACAATTTTAATTTGGAAGATCATAGGAACTTGTGTTTCGTAATGACTTGTTTGCTTCAGTGTGTATTGAAGACGTTTAAACAAGAAACAAACATTTTCTTTCGGGCAGCCGGAAAGTTTGTTTGCGGCAGTGTGGGCCTAACCTAAAGTAAGAAGACGATCTCTACGTTTGGTTCTAGCAGGACTCAGGAAGTGCTCACACAGTTCTCAATTTCAAAGCCGCAATACGTGCAGTGTTTGATGACTGAGTGATTTACCGTAAGTGGCTCTCTCCATCTTCAGATCTAAGGCTGTGTGATTTTAACATGTGTATAGATTCAGTTCTGTAGTTGAAAACAAATTTTAGGGGGTACTGTTGAAATCTCCTTAGTCAGAATAGACTCTGTATGGACTTGTACTGCACTTCTTTTCCAAGGTTACTTTTTCGTCATGCAGACCTCCTTCCAGATCGCAGCCACAATGCATATAATGCAAAAAATTTAACGCTGGGACTGCTGGCCCAACACTTAAGAACAAAAGCCTAGAAACTCTTTTACTGAAAGAGTATTCCTTTTCTTAGTGCAGATATCGTTCAATACAGTAATGCTCATTCACATTCTTTAGTTGAAATTGAAATAGAATCTATAATATGTAACTGGACTCATGATTCATGAACAAACGAAAAGTAACATAATTTTCCTCCGCTAGCAAACTGCCAGCATTACACCGAGCTAGTTTTAAAATTAGCGAATCAGTGCAGCAGAATTATTGAGGAGCCATATCATGAAATTAGTGTTATGCAAAGGCATCTATGCAAGTTTTGAAATTGGCGAATCAGTGTAGCAGATTTCTTGAGGCGCCATGCCATAAAGTTGGTGTTAATCACTTACAGAAATATAGAAATACGACGGCGGCATACTAGCAGAGGTATTTTTACACAACAAAGAACAAACATACATACTCAACGATGAACACAACAAATATGCAGACAACATAATATACTGGCACAGATACGTAGACGACATACACTATACAAAGGAAACAAAAGACAAATACACAAACTACACCAATACATAAACAAATTACACCCAAAACTTCAATACACATTAGAACTTGAAAGCAACAACTCCATAAATTTCCTAGACATCACCATAACAAAAATCGACAACAAACACACGTACAAAATATACAGAAAACCAACCACCACCACCACCACACATATACAACACATCTAACCACCCCATACAACACAAACATGCTGCTATTCAGGACAATGGTACACAGATTACTCAACATACCCATGAGCCAACAACACTACAATGATGAAGTGAACACAAATACATAGCACAAGAAAACGGATACAATCCAAACATAATAGACATCATAAGAAAGACAAAACAAAAACTTAACAAACACAAAAACACGCAAAACACAACACAAACATAAGAACAGAAGAAATACATTACACTAACATATGAAAACAAAAGCACACATAAGATCGCATCTTCATTCAAAAAGAAGAAATACAACATAACATACAGAAAAGAAAACTCAATACAAAGACATCTCAAAACACAAAAAAGACAAACAAATAAATACGACCACACAGGTGTATACGAACTCACATGTAATAGTTGCAATAAGTTCTACATAGGACATACAGGCAGATCATTCCAAATACGCTACAAAGAAAACATTAAAGGAATAACCAGAGGATACAATACATCTATATACGCCCATCACATAACCAATGCTAACCATACATACAATAACATAAATGCGGACATGGAAATCCTACACATACAACCCAAGAACCAAAAACTCAACACCACTAGAACAATACGAAATATACAAACACACTAAAACACACCTCGATCAAATTCTCAACACACAGATCAATTTCAGTACACACACACTATTTGACTCCACTCTTCTCAACAATCAAACACACCCACATAACAGGCAGAGAAGTTCGAGATGACGCCGTGATCTAGTAGGCTCTGAGGATGGTGCGCGAAGCACTGAAACAGCTGTAAGCCGCACAAATCTTACATATTTAACACGAGTAAGTCCACTAGTTAATCAATTAATAATTAATATATTTTCGAATATGTATTTTTTTTTTGCCGGTACGGTAACACGAGGTTTATTTTAGACGGTACGCTGTACCGCCCCGTACCGGCCCAACTACAGCACTGTGTAGATTGAAAGGACAAATTTGTTTAAAAGAACTAATGCAATGAAGGAATTGAAAGACAATATCCAGCAACCAGTTGAAAGCATTCCAGTGGCAGACCTGCAAGAAGTGAAGAAAAGTATTTTAAAGAGGTGGAACCTCTGTTTGGCATAGCAAGGGCTAGATTTCTAATAGCTTCTAAGAGATAAGATTAGCATTGTTAATTTAATAATGCAGTCACTGGTGTAGCTCAGGCGGTACAGTGTTAGCCCGCTGATCAGTGAGTTCGATTCCCGCCTTAAGCTGATTACCTGATTTAGTTCTTTCCAAAGTTTTCCCCAACTGTAGACTGAATGTCAGGTAATCTATGGCGAACCCCCGGTCCCATCCCAACAAATATCATGGCGCTATCACCAATTCCATCGACGCTAAATAACACAGTAGTTGATACAGCGTTGTTAAATAACCAAGTAAAATAGTAGTAACATCGACCTTATTACCTGCGGGTTGCAGGTCCACAGCAATTGATTAGTGGTGACGTGAAAGGCCGTGTGTGCGGCGAACATTTAAATTTCAAGCTCTGTGTATTTTGAGTGCAAATTAAATTTCGCTATACCAAAACGTGGTTGTTGATTTATATGCGGGCACACCAATACAAAAACCACAAAATCTCATGCATTCTTTTTCTTAACCGTGGATACTAGGGAGCAAGGAAAAAAATCAGTTGAAATTTATTGCCAGTTGCTGCCAGATATTTAAAAAAAAAGTTGCACAACGGAACGCTGCTCAACAATGGTACATTCGTGCAGGGGTGCAACTGCCTCTTCTTTGTTTCGCTTGTGCCGCTTGAGAGCACATCGATCACTTTGTCACCTGAATAAAACTTTTATCTATTGGTGATAGCTCCATGCGTCTCATTGAATCATGTATGACGCAACTTAGATCTGTAGCTTACTGGCTCGTATGTGTATTTTGAATACATTTTATATAAACATTTTCTAGATTTGTGCTAATACTAACAATATATTTCATACCAGTTCATGAAGTAATCCACGGTATTACCAATTATTCTTTTAGTACTTCTTGTGGGCAAGTGTACATCCGCTCTGAAAATAAATATAAAAATAAATTTAAATTTTCGCTCAAAACCTAAATTACTGCGATTCAAATTAATTTTCCGAGAACACTAGAGCAATACGTAAACCAAGACAATTATGCTGAAGGTGTGTCTCTAAAATTTTAAGGAAGACAAGACTAATTTAAATTCAAGAGCATTGGGCTTGTGATAAAAGGAATTAAAATAGACCATACGCACCGAAAATGAACATGCTTTAGGACAAAACACGATAAAAGATAATACGTAAATGAGGCAAACTATAGAGAATACAGTACAAAAATACATGATTTACTCGGATGATAAGAATGATTCCAAATTAACTACGGAGAAAACACAACTTTCATAAACACACAAAGAATGAGGGACACTGGGAAGTCTAAAAAACACTGGTTG
Source organism: Periplaneta americana (assembly GCF_040183065.1). Classification (NCBI taxonomy): domain Eukaryota; kingdom Metazoa; phylum Arthropoda; class Insecta; order Blattodea; family Blattidae; genus Periplaneta; species Periplaneta americana. The sequence goes on along the minus strand of NC_091124.1, from coordinate 97,029,157 downwards.
AATGAAGCCAGTACAGGCCTTGAAACTAATAATCATGGTTTTATTTTCCCTGGAAGATTTAAGACCATCAGGCCTTCTCTTCCACTCAATCAGAATCAAAGCACATACAGGTAAATATATACCGTTATACAAGTATTAATTTAAAAACAGTAATAATAAAAAATATAAAAAAAATAAAATTGAATACATATGAATATAATAACAAAAAGCAAAATATATTCCTAATCCTGATCCTTAGGCTAAGAATAAGAAGTCAAATATGCCATGACACTGTTGCGAATATTATTATTCCATAATAAAATAAGCATTTAAGTAACTCTGGAGTACTGACTTATGCAGAAACGGACGGTGTGTGAAACATCTGTAGTGCTAGTGGTATCGGAAACTCCCTTCTGGAAAGAATTTCAATCGTTTCCTTTTTTTACTTATCCTGCGTTTTTTTTTTCCTTGTAATTACCATACTTGTCTGTGAATGCAAGTATCTCTAGTTTAAATAAAATTCGTTAACTTAAGGGCAATCAGAGACTTTCGCAAGGAAAGTTAACCTTGAAGAGCAGTGCTGTAATATATGGTACTTAAGATAACTCACCGCTGCAAGTTCCCTTGCTCTGAGGAAAGAGATTTGTACGGGATTAACACCGGGTTAGACTGAGAAAGGATGAGACAAATATAAAAAGTGGGATGTAACGAACCTTCAAGGGTACAACTTTTAACTGTCGTAAACAAGCAAACCACGGGGAATTAAATACGCGTAATTTAATTTAAAATATTCTCGCGGGATTTTATTGTCCTATAATAATCACAACAACAGATTCCTGGCGCACATCAGGCAGTTTTATAAAATCGTCTGTCCCTCAAATATTTAATATTGCATTTCTTTGAAAGTCAGATTTATAATTTATTGTTAAATCCTAATGATAATTATTGTAATAAAAATGTTCTTAATGCATTGCTATTAATCAAAAATGACTACAAGAAATATCCTATTTTATTCTTTCAAAACGGCAAAGTTACTTAATATTATGGTAAACTATGAGAATGATATTCATATAAAATTCTTGTCCTGTTCAGATTCATATGTGCCGGACAATGTAAGCATTTCATAGATCTGAGTTTTCACAATTTGAACGTAACTATTGTTACTGAATCCAATTATTTCCTTATTTTAAGAAATAATTATCATAGATATCACAAAACTAATTTTATACATACAAACAATCGGACACAATTTTCAATTCTCATCCGCTATTTGAAACTTCAGATGTTTCCGAAAATTCTAAGTCACATTTAATTTCTTTTTCTATGCTCCAGATTACTTTTGTAATTTCATGTGAACAATTAAAAAGGTACTTCGTTTCATATGCTGATTTTTCTGTAAAAAATGAGAAACTTATACGAAACCAAAAATGTTAATGTTTTCCATTTTGATATTCTGGCGTTATCCTGACAAGCGTCAAGTTTTACTTGTAATCCCATACAGCCTAAACGGTACAATATAATCGTATATTACAGTTAAGAGTTCCTTTAAAAGTGTAGGCATTTATTTTCTGGAAAAGCTGCAAACTAATCTTGTTCCATTAGATAGGATGGTATGTGAGCTTTTATCTTCGTCGCTTCAGTTTTCTCCATGTGCGAATAATTTCTTGTATAGACTTTCTTTAGGCCTCACCGAGTCACTTTAATAATTCAATTGTCCGAGTATTTCATTTCAGCTTCCACAATGCGATTAATAAAACAATTGCGTTCTATTATTTAAATTTATGCGAAGGTAATAAAAGGCAGCCGGTGCGTGGTGCTGACCACATCATCTCCTTGTACAGAGGTCATGAAAGCATACGAGTTCATCTCCTTGTTTTTCTCGGTCTCATGATATGTCTCTACTATCTGGAGATACTAGTTCTGAAATATACTATACATTTATTGATTTTAACAACAAAAGACATTACATTTTCTTCGTATGTTACGTAAATAAAAACATTAGCTGTTTAAACAAGGACAGAAACAAACATTAAACATGAATCGCCATACATTTTTTTCAGTGAAAAATCTAAGGCCTCATCGGATCTTAAAAGTGGACAGTCCACGTCATCTCCGAGTAAAACTATTCAATAGGTATATTTGTCTACTACATAATATGCTGCAGTTACTGCAAAAAACTACACAATTATACAGTACATATATAAGACGAGATGGTTTAACTAAACAGAATGAATGAGTAAATGAATAAATGAATGAATGAATAAATAAATAAATAATAATTTATATTTGTTAAATGTAATAAGTAGATGGCGTGTTTTCTTTCCACCAAGCAGTCTGGGATTCGATTCCCTACATGGATAATGGAAAAGATTTATCTTCCATCTATGGCAGTGGTCGTCAGTACTCGCTGAAATGGGTAACGGGTAAGCAATGCGTCGTAATATACGCCATCTGCAGCAGGAAGAGGGAGAAAGCATACCCGCCAGCAACCACTGATGCACCATAGTGCAGTCTCTTATCCGCGGTGAAGAGACGCTAACCTGAGGGTGCACTGTGCTGATAACCGCTGGTTTATGGGATTGTTGTTCGTCACTTGTCATGCACTGTATTGTCTAGCGGTTGCCCCTGTGCCGTGCTGCTAAACGACCGGATAAGTCCGTAATGTGTGCCTCTGGAATGTTGGTCCATAATTACTTACCCTTCCCTAGATCGCAATGGATTGCAAGTTGATAGTAAAGGAGGTGGTTAAACAGAAGAAATAAATAAAAAGAATAGTGCAAAGTATCGCCCTAAATATTTATGTCCACAGGACGAAAGGAGAAAAGTGTCTACAGAAACTTCCCAAATGTCTAAGATACGAATATATTTCGTTTACTGAGACTAACCACTTTGTCTAACTCTTGTGATGAATTTAATTTATGAGGACTCTGTCATAGAAATTAAAGGTAGCCTCTGCTCTTTTACGACGGTAATAAACTTAAGAACGAATCAATGATTTTTCAAACAGCTTAGATAGTTTTCTAGAAAAAAACTGTGAGAAAGCGAGTCTCAAAATTCCTTTCATTATGTAAAATAGTATTTAGGAAGATCAAGAAAAACAGAAGTATCTTGATGTTCAAGCAGCGTGAATGAAAATGAATTTCCACAAAAGTAAAAGGATGGGAAGATGATAGGTAAATCGACAGTACAAAAATAAAACAACCCAAAATATGTCCTCTTCAGTGCACTTTCCACTAATTTAAATTCAAGTCTGTTCCGTTTGCTTTATAAGACAATAAGATTATATGAACTGGAACAGATTGCAGAAGTAGCCTCACTCGTACCGTCCCACAGTGTGCAAAAAAGCAAATCTAGCTGGAAAAAATTAGTAACTTCTCTGAATTTTATCCGATTGTTATGAAACGTTGTACAGACCTTATAGGTAGCACATATTTTTTTTTTGTGTACAAACTCTTACTATGTTTGTGTAAGAGGAACTAGAACTTTATAGGGGGTAAATTTACACAAGATTAACAACTTCTGTGCTACATAACAGAATTTTATGAAACTTTATTCAGGAGTTAGAGGTAGTGTATATTGTTTGTGTAGCTACAAACTCTGATTACATCTGTATGTTACCTGTAATTCTTGTAGAAAGTTTCATAAAATTATATAGAAGAGGAGCTATTAATTTTGTTTAAATACACCACTATGAAGGTGCTAGTTCCGACTACAAACATAAGAGACTTTGTAGACAAAAAATATATGCTACTTGTAAGTTCCGTATAAAGTTTCATAAAAATCTGTTAGATGTGAGAGAAGTTATTACTTTTGTTTAAATGCACCCCCTGTAAACGCGTAGTTCCTCTTATGGAACTGTAAAAATAATTTGTATACAAAAATATATGTTACCTGTACTAACTTTCGTACAGTGTTTCATTAAAATCTGTTAGAAGTTCTTAGGCCTAATTTTGTCTAAATGCACCCCTTATAAAGAGATAGTTCTTCTTGTGTAAGCGTAATCAGAGTTAGTACACAAAATATGTATCACTTGTAAGGCCTGTACAAAGTTTCATAACAATCCGTTAGAATGCAGAGAAGTTATTAATTTTGTCCAGCTCTACATACACAGTTGTGATCCATGATGCGTTTGTTAAGGTTAAATAAGAAAGTGTCTAATCTACTTTAACTTGATGTTCGATTTTATGTGAATAATTTTTCAGATCTAAAACACTCATACAGTGAATAAAAGCTTCCACCTTCCATGTTTGTTTTTTGCTGTTAAACCAAACATGAAACAGTTGCCGCCGCATTAGCGTATGCCCCGCCATTGAAAACAATTAATTACTAATAAATGCGCAAGAACGCGCACACGTTAAAACAAGGATTCGACACTCTAAATTATGCTTCATTAAATGGTAAAAGAATTATTGTAATATGACGTGGCGTGGTGTATTAAAACTCACATTATAGTTGGAGAACTTTGAAAAAAAAAATATTTTATTGTATTATTTAAACCCTACTCTACGAAGGAAAAGACATTACAAACTTGAAGTTACATTAGTACGAACGTACCTATCTGAACAGATTCCATGTCTCACAACACAATAAATTATTAAAAATTTGCTCTTTTTCACCCACACAGTAAGCATCTAAGTCTATAACTGAACAGGAGCGAGAAGTGTTACAGAGAATTCATTGTTCATACCCTTCTAATTATAGCTTGCTGCTGATAAAACAGTAAAAGCTGTCCCTCATAGCATTCTTCAAATGTTAAAGAACATGAATTCTTATTCACCTATGCCTAATTAAACAAGTCGAAATTCAATTTCTGTCCACCTAGATTGGGAAAATTGCGCACTGTGCGCCATGTCGTTGCCATTTTTACTTCTCTCTCAGGAGCACTACATAGGAACAAGTGTCTTAATCGAAGTTCGTTCCCCCCCCACAACACCTAAAGAAAGCAGTGAGTCGGTATCCACTCTGTTCTCCCTTTTCTCTTTCATTCCCTGGTCCTCAATTAATTACGTAGAATCACACCAGTTGTAAAATGCTTCGGGTCTCCTAAATAAGCATCCGGCCTACATTTCAGCATTACTGTGAGCTAGAATTCGAATTGTACCAGATGGAAAAGTAAAAGCAATAGTTTTGAACGAGCTAAATGATTACACTGGAGGAAACTGTTCCATACAATACATTTCTGTATTATAATCAAGCTTAGAATATTAGCCATGTGATATTACGGTAGTTCTTGATTCGACATTAATATGAAGCAATGATAAAAGACAGAGCAACATAATTGTAGACTGCATATGCTTGAAACCAGAAGATGCAGACATTTTGAATAGTGTCGGTTGCTATAGTAACCATCGTGCTCTATCATTTGCTATCCATTTGCTTCTACACACTCTCCTATTTGCGCAGCATATGTGTTGACATTGTGAATTTCCTCGCTTCATTAAACTTCAATCGCGAATTTTTTCAATTTAACTTGTCGACTGCTGATTGCTGCTTAATTTAGATTGTAGCCTGATTTATTACGAACCGTTTTACACCACTGCGAACTTTCTATCGCTTCACATTCTCGAGTTACACTGTCTTGGCTGCCACGCGATCTGCCAATTCATGCATCAATTCTTCCTTCACGCGTATAGCTAGATGATGTTATCCACTCCAACTCAAAGTCACGTTTGATACATTTATTCCTAATCTTTCAATCGCCGTTTGTTTCATTAGAATATGTTATGTAGTTTAGAAATTATAGGCGCAACAAAACAGGCCTGAAAATCTGTCGATCGACTTTCTGGGATGGCACCCTACTAGACCGAACTTCTATAATATATATTCTGACACTACAAATGTGTTTCTATGAAGCAGCACTAGACAGTCTTCTTTAAAATTGTAAAGCAATTTTTAAATACCAATTTATTTATACAAGGAAGTATTCATTGTGGAAACTTTATCGATTTTGGCGTTATAAAGTATCCGAACACAGATTTCAAAATTCAAATTTCAACCCCGTTTGAAGCAAAGCTCATTTCAGTTAATTTAAATAAATTAAATAAATATACGCAATAGTGTCGACATCGAGACTTCAACTCTGGCCTTCAATATATTAATGGACCCATTTACCTACAGTATGTCACAAAACGGATCGGTCGAAATGTTCATTTTCTGGAGTTTCTATTGGAAAACGTATTTACTGAAACAAGTTAGTGATTTTAAATTCGTCTGATCTCTCAGTGTAGCAAACTGGCATATTTCAGGCCTCAGAGATAGTGTTAAATCATACTTAAGCAATTTTACACATCAGTTCACAGATTACAAAACTCATCGGGATGACGACAGCATTCATGCGATTATGGTAGTATTAAGAAAGGAAAATATGATCGTGTTTCCTCAGTTATGAAAGAAACAGGAAATACTAACGTGTCATGAAGAATACGCTGAGTATCTGAGTAACAGATAGTCTGTTTATTGATAATTACTTTTATTTGTTCTATCTTTTATACAGGCAGATTTAAAAAAGCATATTATAAATTTATATGGGGAAGGAAATTTAATCAGAAGGCATAAGGCTAAATCGAGAGTCATTTTGTAGCAACACACATCATGTTTCACGTCCTATAGTCACTATGGACCGATGTGACTGTCCAGAAGTCAATTTTTTTCAAAATTCGATGTAATATGTTCGGTGTCACCTTAGCAACTATTTCGATTCAAGTTTTGAGATCATCAAAGTTCGCAAATCAAGGTTAAATAATCATTCTATCTTTAATAAAATCCCACGAATAATTTAGGTGCGTCAAGACTGGGGAACGAGATGGTCATGCTGTCGGTTCTGCTTGAAATATCAAACGCCCTGGAAAATTTTGGAATTCTGTGAGATAGTTAGGTGGCGCACCATCTTGTTACGTTTATGCGTCCTTCTTGGTTATCTTCGTCTAACTGTGGAATTAGAAAGTTGCGGACCATAGCCAGATTCACTGTTGATGGTTCTGTTCTGGAATAAGAAGGGACCATACAATTTAACTTTGCTACGTTCACGGGAAAAAAAAAATCACTTTTGGACTATCGCGAACACGTTACAAAGTTGCATGTGGATTTTCGCGGTATCAACTCCAATAGTTACAAGTGTTAACTTTACCAGCGACTTGAAGAATCGATTCATCTCTAAAAATTGTGTTTTTCAGCATATATTCGTCTTCTTCTATCTGACGTAACATATCTACATAGAATTCCTCACAAGCCATTTCATCTGCATAAGTGATTTTTTGCACCAGAATAATTCTGTATGGTTTGAAGTGCAAAAGCCATCGTAAAACACGTCAAAGAGTCGATTATGTAATTCCAGACTCTCGAGACATACGCCATGTTTATTTTGTAGGACTACGGAGCAAACCTCTGTCTCACTCGTTCCACTAGGCCCTACATCATCAGTAACACATGGGCGTCCCAGGGATTTGTCATGACGAAGAGAACAACCAGTTTCAACAAAATTCATGTGCCAAGAATAAATTATATGTCTACAAGAAGAATCTTAACTATATTCTGTTAAAAAATTCTGTTGAATGGCTGTTGTAAATCTCGTTTAATCAAAACAAAATACACAGCGAGTACGTTTCGCAACTGTGAAATTATTTTTAAAATCAAGCTACTATCGCTCAAGATGACGGAATTCAGTACTACGGCACTACGTCAGTTAATCTTTATATGTTTTATTATAAAATTACACTTCAACTAATTATATTAGACTCCTCAATAAATTTATATAACCATACAAATTCATTAATTTCTTCTTCAGCCAGCTTGTATATTTTAATAATAAGTTTATAAGTAAGAATTTATTTCTTTCTGGTTATACGGAATCACGTACATGATGTCACCCACAGAAGTAAAACATCGTGCTCGGTTGCACTTGAGTTACAGTACACAAAATACAAAATAAAATAACAATCTGTAATGTCTGAAAAGTGAACATAATAATAATAATAATAATAATAATAATAATAATAATAATAATAATAATAACTGCTTTATTTAACCTGGCAGAGTCAAGGCCGTAAGATTTTCTCTTACACTCAACCAGGATTAAAACTTGCTTACATAGTTGAACATACAACTGGATCGGATTTAAGTAATTACTAAGAGGCGGATATTGATGACCTAAAAATCTACTTAAAATGATCATTCAATTCCCTTAAAGTAATGAAAAAATGACGTGAAATTAAAAGAAAATGACATTTAAATATTATTTACCGTACTCGCACCACGACTTCTTAAAAATTAGTCACCTTGTTTCAATGACTGCCCAGCAAATCTCGGAGAGAGGAGGCAACTTTCTAGAATTTCGCTAAGATAAAGGAATAGGACAAAAGGTTTTAAGGGAAAATTATAGATTTTAATGAGGGTGTACACTGTGTCTCAATCAGGGGTGGTACATGTCAGTGCCTTCATTCTCCGTCTCCTCCTCCTTCCGCGCGTCACTTTTGTTACCAGATCTTCCAGATGAGGAAGTGTGAATGGCAAAATAAATTGTGGGCGCAGCGTGCATTCTTGCAATCTTCGTGTTAAAAATACTGTCTACTACAGTAGACATCCCTTCCGAACCATGTTGAGGACACGACGTACTGTCCAGGACATGATGAAAGTTTTCTCCCTTCCAAACATAAATTCTAGACACCCTCGTTCCGACAAAAGAACAGTAGCAGTCAAAGCCCTCACTTAAACTAAGCTGTTGTCAAGCATTTTATATTACTTCCGTTGTGTGAAGTGAAGTCTTCAGTGGCATGAGGGATTGACTTTAGAGTCTGTTCCAAACTATAAAACTCAGACTTCACTGTTATTCACTTATTCAGTAAGTCATTACTACCGATCTATTTGGTTAGAAAAAGATTTAATGACCTATCGCTAAAGAAGAAAATAAAATGCATTCCAAATGATCTTAAATTTCTTCAAAGTATTAAAAATTACAAAAATAATGCCGAAAAAATAAAAAATGACCTATTTAGTTAAAAAATGTCAAAAAATGCAAAACATGCAATATAAGAAATTACTTTTTCACTTTAATATTAACATAGAAAGGATTTTTATATTAATAGGCATCGTCCTAATGTGAAAAATAAGATGAGTGTTCATCAACATCTGCCCCCTTTTAATTACATATTGATACGATATGGGTTCATAATGAGATCAAAATAGGTAGTTACATAAAAATTTACCTCGTAAAATAAAAATAAACGTAGTGGAATACATATTAATGTTGTCAGAATCAAATACTTATCACACAAATACTGAAGCCGATACTTAAATTTAAAAATGTACACAGTAAATATAAAACTAAACACGTTGGAATACATATTAGTATTATATTACAAGTAAGTAGGATTCATATAATTAAACCAGAAACCTACAATTGAATAAAATGTACACAATAAAAAATAATAAAATGATAAAAAAATAATAATAAAAACAACACAGTGGAATACATATTGGTGTTAAGTGATAAATAAACACGATTTACATGATTACATAATAGAAATAAGAAACAAAAAATAAAAATAAATACAGTGGAATACATTGCATTAAATATTTGAAACGCGTTAGGGCTGGCAACTCATCATAAGATATTTTTTTTTAATTTAGAAGAAATTAATTTTCGGTAGCCTTTGACTTCAGGAGGTAGAGAATTCCAGTGATGAGAAGGAGCAACCATGAAAGATGAAGAATAAAGAGATGATGTGTGGAGTGGTATTTCTAGCGTGTTATCATATTGTGACCGAGTATTTACTGTAAGTTATGATATCGAGGAAGATTGTGGAATAGGACAAATAAGTAAGAGGGAGCAATTGCTATCTTCCTTTTGTCTTCCTGTCAGCAGCTCATGTTAGCCTACTGCTTGTAGTACACTCCAAGTATTTGAAACTGTCCACTTGTTCTACTACCTCATTTCGAATTCGCACGTTCGTCTTCTTTATTTTTGTTTTGATAATCATTGTCTTTGTCTTGTTTGCATTTATCTTCATCTTATACTGCTCACAGCTGTCAATAAGCTCCAGTATAGAATTCCTTAGTATCATCAGCAAAACGTATACAATTTATTCTTCTTCCTCCTATTATCATTTCTCCAGTAGTGACAACGGTGGTGATATTGGTGGTTGCAGTGATAATAATGGTCATGTAATTATTAGTGGTGGTGAGGTTTTATCAGTGCTGATGGTGATGATTATAATAGTGACGATGGTGATGACAAAAATGACGGTAGTAGTAATGGCGATAGTAGTAGCAGAAGAAAAATTTTTATTGTGATGAGGAATGGTGGTTAGGGATATATTGGTGGTGATAATGGTCTTAATAATGATAATGGTGTTAATTATATTGACAAAATCGCGGTTATAATTATTGATAGTACAGACACAGCCGTAGTTGGGGCATCAGAGTTCAATCCCGGAAATCTTCTAAATTATTTAAGCCCATGTTATACAAAGATTTGATCATGGTTTTTACGAGCGCTTTTGTTTCGTCTAATATAATTATTTGGCTACTACTCTTTTATTGTCGTTATCATCACCTCAGTATAAGGTTTGTTCGTACAGCAGTTTCAAACTGTTTTGAACAGTCACGAGCATGCGCACGTGGATTTTATTATTCGTACAGCGAAAACTTCAGACTCTGACTGTTTCTAACAGTCACTCATTGTTATAAGATGTCAAACTGTCACAAATCGATTCCTGACAGTCAGAATTGATTTGCGAATCAAGTGAAAACCAATCTCTAATCATAGTTTTACTATTGTTGTCTGCATGTTATTTACAACATAATCTATATGCCCTAAATATATAATCAATTGTATTTCAGCAGTGTTGTCTTCAAATGAAAGTGTATACTATATTATAAGCGTACGTATTCTAAATTTTTTCCACATTATGTTATAAGCCTACTATGATTTTTTATTCAATAGCTCTAACATTTAAGTCTCTTGATACGTCATGTCAAGCTTTTTTTATTAAATTTTAAAAATATATAGCATAGACGAAGTTAATGGTTTTCTTTTAGTTCATTTTTTTTTTAATCCACAGTTTGTGATTATGATGGGTATGCTCTTGATACAGATTAACACCATACTTCAGAATACTGCATCTGTACCTATACAGCAAGACAGTGAAAATTGAAAATTGTTTAAAAACATATTTTTTATTGATGGTACAAGGATAGACAAATAAATAAGTGCACAAAAAGAGATATCCCTTGCACAAAAATAAATAATTCAATACCAGTAATGAAATAACGGCATATATGTACTTACGCGGTATTCTGAAGTCGTTCCGTTTTTTCAGGTGTCTGATTCAGTCAGTTCTAGTGATAACGATATGGAATATATCCAGCTGCGATCAGTTGGCTTGCTGGGATTATTTGAGGAAAGAGACAGGCCCTAAAATGAAAATTATTTTCAGCATATTATCTCTGGATACAGTAACAGAGAATTTATTATTTCCGTGTAACCCGCCATATAGCAGAGAATCTCTCTCAACAATTCTGAAGTATCACAATATTTTAATTAATTGATTCTGCTGTCCTAAGTTCAAACGGTTATCTAGATGGCTGTGGTTCCAACCAGTTTGAAAATGCGTTCGTACAGCTGAAATCACGGATGGTTTGAAATTAATTTCCAAACCGATCATGCGGAATAGGTGCGGTTGCAACAGTTTGCAAACAGTTTTCAAACCAACACAAATTTGCTGTACGAACAAACCTATTGTTTGCTAACGAATAATTCAAACAATAGAATCACGAATTAAACAGTACACTAGTAATGCCCCACTTTGATTATTGTGATTTTCTACTGACTGACCTCAATGTCAACCAGTCGCAAAGAATACGTGTTCATAATTCTTGTGTTTGCTTCTTCTGCGATATCCGTCGCGCTGAACACATTACCCCATCCTTCCAAACTCTAAACTGATTACGGCTTAACGAAAGTAGAAATGTTCATTCCCTTGTTCTCCTTCTCCAAGTCCTTCACACCTCTACATCTACCTACCTTGCCTCCCGTTTCAGTTACCTGTCATCATATTATAATCTCTTCACACGCACTCAAAATAGCTGCGTATTAGCCATACCAACACATAAGACATCATCGTATTCATCATCATACACAATCTCGCTATCGCGCTTGTGGAATACCCTACACAGTTACATCAGAGACTGTCGAAATTTAGCAGTGTTCAAAAACAAACTTATTAAGCATTTTCTTACTGTATAGAGTAGGTTTAATTTTTACTTAATTAATAAAAAGTTTTCTTTCTTCGTAACTTCTACAATAAACTGTCTAACCTTTATTGATAAGTTAATCTTTTAATACTTTGATTTTTATTCCAATTGTAGATTTAATATTAATTGTAATTATAATTATAATAGTATTCTTAATATTGTAGTTGTAATTCCCGGTAGAGGGGAAGAGAAGATCTCATGGCCTTATCTCTACTAGGTTAAATAAATAAATAAATAAATAAATAAATAAATAAATAAATAAATAAAAACAAACTATCGACATGTCATAAAGCGCTAAATGTAATTGTTATCCACGAAAACGATATTCTTGTTTATTTTAAACGATGTTTATTTAAATAAAGACATTCCATTATCATGATGAGTTGATGAGTTGCTGTATGACAATAAATAAGCAAAGGAATTAACAGTACAGCTACATTCGTAGCTACAATATGAGATATCAGTTGAGAATAGAAGCCTAGACCGTTAGGTTGGAGAATGCGTTAGAACACATCCCTGAGATTGGATACAGTCTTTGTCCCTGGAGGGATTAAGATTCCAAGTTCTCATTGAATCACGAAATACGTATCAATTCCTGACAGAACGTGTCGGCTCGCAGCACGCTGGGCTCAGCTCGAGCAAATATTGTTTACTCAGCATTGCGAACGACGTTACTCAGTTTGCGAATGAGCGATAGCAGACGCTTTTCAATATCGGCTACAGGCAGATTTCTTCTTCACCAAACGGGAGATAGATTTTTCTATCTCAACTTTTTATAGTGGCTTTCCCTTATCCTAAAAGTTGGAAACAAAAAAAAAACTTTTGTGCCTCCTGGCAACTTTTCTCTGGCGAGGCAGAAAACTCAAAACCATAGAACGAGTCTTTCAAGACATAAAAAGATTGTAGGGGCGAGGGAGTGAGAGCGGAACGACCGGCCGGTCTCGTAATGGAAGGGAATAGCCCTTAGTTGATTAGGTCGCACTCAGGTGCGGATGATTTAATTAACGGGAATATGAGGAAGAATGGGCAGATTGAATAAGCGATCCATTAGGACCAGAGGGGAAAGAAATAAATTAATTAACACGCCGTAACATAATTTACAGCTGGGAGTTGCTACGGCTTTCTGACTTTCTTCAACGCTGGAAATTAACGGGGATTTCTAAGACACCATTACATTCTCTAAATAATTCCTATGAAATGGCACATTGCAAGGCATTGGCGGAGCTTCATCACTTGCTGACGGGACGTCTTTTAATTCCCACCATTTCTGACCTCTGTGTACGCGACATCTAGGGTAAGCTTATAGCTTAATTGTTGTAAAGTCACTATCAAGAGTTCCCTCCTATGTTCATAGGCTAAGCATACCGTATGAAAGCTTCCTATTATCATGCTAACAATAAATCACTTGTGTGTCATCACTTTTTCTAATAATTATTCCAGCTGCATCGTACACAAAGAAATGGCTAACTTCAGATTGTTTGTTTTTATAGTGTTTTATTAATTAGTTACGTGACGTCTTGCGTTGATTTAGGACGGAGACGAGAAGTTATGCTGATCTCCCGTTGTAAACGTATTACCTTAATTCAACATTTTATGTTTATAATATTTTTCATAATATAGTACATCACTATTATTTTTCTGCCCTTAATATTTGTTAAAAACAATTATTTCAAAAGCACGACAGTTTAAAATTTCAACTTTATTGTTTAAGATGTGAAATAGTATTCTCCCTTTTATATTGAGTAAAGCCTATACTGTTTTCGCTGTAAGAAAAATTCTAATGTAAATACAGTATAAGCATGTTGCTGTCATACCCGTAATTGGCTCCCAGTCGAAACCCTCACATGACATAGGAAATTATAGTTCGCATTTGGAAACCGTAATCTTGTATTATTTGAAAATAAAAAATTTAATTCTAGTTGTTAAATACGATGAAACATATAATTTCACTTATATGTAAAACACTATGTAAAAGAAAAGCTACTTTTATATATTGTTATGTACTACGAACGCGGATGAATGCCAACAGTAATACCGAGGTAGTCTATTCTTGTAACAAGCTGGCGTCACTTGAGCTCGTAGTTGTTCACGTAAGGACGCGGTACCGGTACTGAAGTATGGCTTCGGCATCCTCGGTATGTGTGGGTATTAATCATAAGAGTAGAAATCATCTCAAAAGCGGAGAAACACAAATTGTCTTAAATGTATATAATAAGTTAAGTGAGTTGAATCCAACGTTATCTATTCAGAGCAAGTCAAACAGACCGCATGTTCCATCTGGAAGGAATAACTGACGCTGTTGTCGACCGTCTCGTCATAAATCCTGACGATTCCGACTTGGAAGGAATAACTCCTTTGTCCGGCAGGTAATGACCTCACACCTAAGTTTAAAATAATTTAATTACAGTAATTATAAAGTAAATGTTTCCTAAGCAAACTAATACATAGTAGTGAGGTTAGGTCTACTTGATGGGTAACAGAAAATGTTGAACATGAAACAGAATGTACAACAGTAGGCGGGAACACGTACTGAGAATCTATGGCTCCAAATAGCTGCCAATGAAGCCTCACTTCAGTCACGTGATATTGTTTACATTGGGATTTTTCTTATAGCCAGAAGATTATAGTCTTACTATTTCCGTCCATTTAATACAGGACTGAGCACAAAGAGCGGATTCTACTGTGTCATGGAGAGCCATATGACTTCACTTCAACTCCTATCTTCCCCGCCGAATACCGCGCAGCGTTGATGCCATGACGAATGAATATTAAACTTCCCCGTTTAGAGTTTGGAATTGCTCCCGGTGCCCAGTCCTGTTTTAGACATCCATTATTTATGCTTGATGAGTTTTATCTGTCTCCAACTAACATCATCTATATACAGAAAGTTGAAATTGCGTATTTATTTAAGAAACTATTTACTCTTTTAAGAGCTTGATATTGAAACAAACGCTGAGAGAGTTAGTTGACACAGGGTCAGATATGCAGACTTGTGAGGTATGCGATCCACACACTTAAAACTTTTCAGCGATGACTTACTTCCATTTAAAAATTGTTGTTTCAAACTTAGTGGTTCATTCTTTTATTGTTCATTGTAGTGTAAAAATAAGTGTTTCAGTTCTTAATTTTCCGCGCGAGTACAAAATAATAGTGTTGTTTCATATAAATGCCGAAACGTGTGAAAGAATTTCTGAAAACGCTAGATAAAAAAAATTGATCTCTTTAAATACTTTTGTGTTAAATTTCTCTCATTAACCTATGAAAAAGTTAAAGCTGGTATATTCATTGCTCCACAAATTCGAAAATGCATGGGTCATTCGAAAGTTTGTGTGCAACACTTTAATTAAGAACAAACACATATTTATTCACAGTAATTTATATATTCACAAATTTTAAAAGTAATCTCCTCGAGTATCACGTACCCGTCGCCAAATCCCAGGAAGGTGATGGTTGCCATCCACAACGTCATTTTGCTCTACTCTTCTAATTGACTGCTCTAAAGCTGTTACAATTCCCTGTCTATTTCTAAAGCGTACACCTCTCAGTGGTGCTTTCACCTCAGGGAAAAGATCGTATTGCAGGAACTCATATCAGGAGAATAGGGAGGATTATCCACAAATTCCCAGTTCCACATGTTAAGTAAATTAACCACTTGAACACCCACGTGATGAGCACCACGTGGAAAATTTAAAAATTTAAACGGTAATTTTTCCCTTGAAATTATTAAAATCTGCTTTACAGGAAGCTTTACCTGAAAGACTAGATTTGCATAATATATACGTCACTGTGTACGTTAACAGAAAACCACAATTCCAAGTCACACAGAGTTTGTGTGCACTCGATGTGGGTCTCTGGCGTTTCGTCAGCCCACGCGAGTTGTGTTGATATAAAAGGGAAAAGTTGAGACGGTGTCGGGTGGAGTTCCCGGGTAGCTCAGTTGGCAGAGCGCTGGTACGTTCAACCAGAGGTCCCGGGATCGATAACGGCCCCGGAACAATTTTTCCCTTGAAATTATTCAGTAAAAGTAATGTTATAAAGTTTCAAACAGATTCGTTGCAACATGAGTGTCAAAGTACATTTCCATCATTCCCATCTAAATTACTTTCTTAAAAATTTAAGATATTTTAGTGAGGAACAAGGGGAAAGATTTAACCAAGATATCAACAAAAATTTAATGAGGTATCAAGGGAAGTGGTGTTACTGATGAGGACTGATTACTGGCTGTTGAAAAGGAACTGCTCCGAACAACATTCCAGGAAGTAAAAAAGGAGCAAATTTGATGAGCAATATTGATGTAGGGTTATAAATGTGATTGTTAATAGCAAACTGTAGCCCAGATTTTTCTTATAAAATGCTTGTTGAAAATAATTTTCACTACAATTCACAAAGCTACGACTTCATTTCTAGGTAATAATTGATTTACTAATATTTATTCACATTTTTGTGATCAGTATGGAAACCTGACGTGATAGAAGAAATTGCATATTATTTTAGATTTCAACATAAAAATCCGGTAAGAATCGTATATCAGGTGCAAAAGAGTTACAAAATGCAGACCAGTGTATTCATCTTGATTACACACTTTTAATACTTTATGTCATGTGTGAATATTGTTAATATAACTAGGTTATAATTACCCACTTGACTAGTTTCAGCTTATGTCAGCCATCATCAGAACTAGTGAAATTCATGCTTCTTCCGAATTTTTCAATTGTTTTCTGGAGTGTGCGTTTGTGTATAGTAGTGTTGAGTCAAATAGGGTATGTGTTCTGAAATTTAGTTGTGTATTGAGGATGCATTGTGATAAAACAACTGAATAAACCGGTGGAAGCAAGGACCTCACTAGTTCTGATGATGACTGACATAAGCTAAAATTAGACAACTAGACAATTAATACTTTTCTTCTCTCTCTCTCTCTCTCTCTCTCTCTCTCTCTCTCTCTCTTATACGGAGGAGGGCTTACACTGCAGCCTGTGTGCTTACCACTCCTATTCTTGTGAATGATTGGGTAGCCGAAAGGCCGGGCTCTTGTACAAGTACAGCATGCCGCACCGTGAACTTAACCCGGGCTATTACATGGATGACAATTATATGTGAATTAATGATGGCGAAATGAATCCGAGGTCCAACGCCGAAAATTATCCAGTAATTCTGCTTCAATTGATTGAGAGAAAACCCCGGGAAAACCCCAACCAGATAATTTGTCTCAACGAGGATTCGAACCCGGGCCCGCTCGTTTCATAGCTAGACGTGCTGACCGTAATTCCACAGCAGTGGACTAATTAAAACTTAGTTCATTTTAACACACGACAGAGGTTACATTAACTATAGGCTATACCTAAGGGAAATTGTACATAGAGTTTCTAATTATTTTTATAAAGCTTATTATTTTAATTTAATTGAGTACCGGGTTTTTCCCGGGGGTAAAAGGCGGTCAGAGCGTGGTGCCGACTACACCATCTCATTCTAGTGCCGAGGTCATGGAAAGCATGGGGCTCTACCTCCATGCCTCTCAAGTGCCTTCATGGCATGTAACAGGGATACCTTTACCTTTTACCTTTATTATTTTAATTATCTGTATACAATGTATTAAAACATGTGACTCGAAAAAATCATATTTACAAAATTAGAACCTGAACCTAAAACATAAAGGACAAATATCCCGTTTAGTTTAATAACGTAATAAAAAATTAAAATTGAAATATAAGGGTAAGAAAGAGAATTAAAAATGATATTTCGGCAGATTAGGAACGATTTATTTCTATTAAATAATAAAGCATGTATGGTAACCAATCTGCTTTTCTGAAGTTCGCAAAAATTCAAAGAAAAAATACTTATGAATCTACTGAATTTGAATACGGAGGACATTTATATAGTATAATAATGGTCAAAATATTTCCTCGTATATTTGTAATGCGTTCAATAATATCACTTTTAGTAAGAATGCTACAGTATCCTGGTTTCATGAATAAACTATATAATCTATGGCATTTTGGACGGTAATAATGACTAAAATATATTATAAACGGAATGCTTCAAAAAGTAACTTATTTTGTAAAGGTAGGCAAATCTCTGACGCCGTTGACACTTTGTGCGTAACAATATCTCAACAACACCATAGAAAAAGGGGTTCGCTGCCACTTTGATATTATATTATCAATTTATCCCTTTTATTTTATGTTTTCATCCGTGGAGCGACAAAACCGACTAGCAAACTTTTAGTCTCTCATACACATGCTTCACTGTACAGGTGAACAATCATCCAACCAGAACGGAGGTATCATGTGGTAGTTAGCACGATAATCCCCCTGACAGCTATTAACGAATAGCTGATTGAAAGTAGATGTAATATAAGAATAATGAACTTAGAGCAGTGGTCGGCAAAGATTTCGTCATATGAAATGAAGATCGCAATACACAACAAAGAGAAAAGTAGGCTGGGAAGGATACCCAAACTGCTTAACATTGAATACACAAGGGATGGGAGATTATGCCTTACCCCTCCGCCCTGCCTCTATAGCCTATTAGGGGGTTGACTCACTTGTCAAAAAATGTCATGTAATATCATTTTAGTTTTTTCTGCCATAATTATAATATACCGTAAATCTATTACTGTGTTACAGTGATATCAATAACAATAAATAATACTTCCTCTTTGCTGAATCTATATCATTTTTTCAAATTCATAGGCTTGAAATTACCTTGACTTAATTGTACAGTAGTGGCAAAAAAAACGGACCTACCCTTGTAGCCGATTTCAGAGCCTTGTTCACTCCAGAAGACGATAGACTGGTAACTAAGACTTTCGTGGTTCGAATCCTGCCTGGGAAGGAAACTTTTTTTGTTCTTTATTCAAATTAATTCCCGATACTTTTGATTGCAGTGATATTTTACTACTTAATTAACTTATTATTCTCAGAACATGAATTTTACCTTCAATCGAAAAATATTGGGAATAAATTTGAATAAGGAACAAAATGAAAGTTTCCTTCCCAGGCAAGATTCGAACCACGAAATCTTAATTACCAGTCTATCGTGATGTGAAGTGAACAAGGCTCTGAAATCGGCTACAAGGGTCGGTCCGGTTTTTTTGCCACTACTGTACATGGACAATCTGTAATACTGGATTGAGCATCATGTCAGGCCTCCTCGTAAGACAACACAGCAGATCACACTGACAAAAGACAAACAATTATGACCCAAATTTGACTACGGTCATTATTACCTGAATATTAATACTTGTGTACACTATATTCTGTAAATACAACAACCAGCATATATTATATAATATTTAGACTTACTAAATAAACAATTTTGATATTTCAATCTGATTAGCAGATTCTTACTGTCGAAAGCCGTATTACTAACAGTAAGTCATTGGCTGTTCTGGACGACTTGTCTGGATTTCTTATTACAACTATATCATGGTCAAGACAGCGTTCTCGGTATCTTACAATATATATCCACTTCTTTCCAACTGATTTGAAAATATTTTCTCACATAGTCTTTCAACTTGCCTCACTTAAGAGTAGTAAAGAGCTTTAGTAACATATCTTGAGATTTAGACTAGAGGATCGTAACCGGGATTTGAAGTCAGTTCTTCTATATAAGCCAACTTGATTTTTTTCTTCTCAGCCGAGGAATACATTTGGCTTAGATTTATCGTTTACTCTACTTTGAAACACGATCCTAACGTTCGGCAAGAACTTTGTAGGTAGTTAAAAGCCATTTTGTACCTGTTGAATAGCGTTTCGATGGCTTTCGAAAATAAATCCTCGACTCGTAGAGTTAAGCCACGTTCAAAACACACTTCGCTCACATTAGGGAAGTGAGTCATTCAGACAGAAGAATGTGCACACTCTGCACTAGTGAATGCCTTTGACGTACTGCGATTGTTCAATACAATGGAAATATTTATATTATATTCAGTACGTTTCATATAAATATTCCAGAATAATTAATAAAGAATGTCCATAGGAAATAAAGTATCGAGATACGGCGATAATTGAACAAGCTGTTCAAATAAATTATTATAGGGTGGCACGCTTCAGGCGAGGAATATAACGAAGAGAAATTTCATCAAAGAGCTTATTACTTTTATGTGACAGACATATTTTTTAACAAAATTCGGGCAAACTTTGTATACTGCGTATGGTCCATACAATTTATTTATTTAACAGATTTAGTTTTATTGGCAGAGTTAAGGCCATAAGGCCTTCTCCTCCACTCAAGCGGTATAAGGACACATATTAAATATAAAAATACTCGTCATAGCAATATAGAACCAAACTAATAATAATAATGATAATAATACGCCTAATAATAATAATGATAATTATTTATTTGTTTATTGATATTTATGTGCTGGACAACAGCCATTGGCCAATAAAAGTCCAGCACGGTGATACAATTAATACAATAAAATGAACAACTATGGTACAAATTAAATTATTGAGATAACAATAAAATGAAGAATATAGATGACAACGATTGAGGGTGGGTGAGTCTCGGTGTTGCGTGAGATTCACTCAGGGTAGCCGAGGTGCGGTTGTGGTGTAGGTTGATGTCGGGAATAATCCCAAGCCGGCTACTTATATAAAAGGCAGTGTAAATTCCAAAACTATAAGTTTATTGTCGTATTCACTTGGTAAACCCTAGAGTATGTATTTCCGGCTGACTTATAATTCAATCGTTGGTCGCAATTCTGTATCGACTCTTTTGCAGCTCTGAATAAGCTCTATCCGATACTATAAATTCAATACTCTGTCCCGTACACTACGATCGAAGCTCCTAAACGTTGGCGAGTAGTCTCGCCGATGACAAAGTTCAATCTATCGAGTCTTCGCCTGAAGAAAGACTATTAAGTTGGGCCGCCGACACCAAAAAAAGCTCAGTGTGTCGTGCCGTCGACACGAAAAGAAGTTGTAGTCCTGTCGCCACAAAACGAAGTAGTTATTGCGCCCTGTATGTAGGGCCGCCACACGACAAGAAGTTGTGTTTGTGCCCTGTATGTAGGGCCGCCGACACGATGAGATGTTGTTTTGATGATTTCCGCTCCCCGTCACCCTTATTTATAAAAACCTATCCTACGCTAAAACTAACTATCCTATTGGTTAAAAACTACGTCACTTAACCGGCCTAAAATCTATTCCCTATTGGTCCAAAGTGACCTCATAAGCTGGACCAAGATCTCTTCTTATTGGGCGCGAAATACGTCATGTCTAAATTTAGACTTTGGATTTCCCATAACATCTAATTAGTTTGTCGATTTTGGAGAACCCCGTTCTTTGGAAAACCCAAGCTTGCAATTACTTTCCCACGGGTCTAGTCCAACTTTGGATTTTACGCTTCAGCGAGTCTCTATATACGATACCGCACAAGGTGGCTGTAAATCTGTCCGATGCTGACAAGTGACGAAACACCTGTGTGGGAAGCTAATTCTAACGAAGTCGCCAGAACATCCCCGCGAATACATGTAACAAAAATATGGAGATATCATTTCGCTAATAAATCGGTCTCTCCCTCTCCTAATTACTGCCTCACGATTAATTTACAAGAATAAATACTATAATATTTTATGGAAAGGAGTTGATTCTTACAAAAGTATTACCAATTTGTGTATAAGGATTATGCAAATAAAATTAGCAAATACATTGCCATGTTCTAATGCTTCTATACAATGAATGGATCGAAATCGCCTAGATGTAAGTTAGATAATAATAATAATAATAATAATAATAATAATAATAATAATAATAATAATAATAATAATAATAATAATGGGAACAGCAAAATGAAGTAAAGATTAATTACTTGTAATTCTAAAAGTGAAACAATTACAATGTACTTGTAAATAAGACAATGTAAATCAAAGGAATGATTAAAATAATGAAGAAAAAATGATACAGAAAAATAAAAATAATTAAAAAAAATTACATTTTAAGAAAGATCAAATTCTAGAGACACTCGGCTTTTGAAAGCAGTCAATGTCTGATATCCTCTTAAGGTATGGGGTGAGGAGTTCCAATGACGAGTATTCAAATATTTCATAGTAATTCTGAGACCTGGATCATGAAAATAAATTTTGCTGAAGACCTTCGAGTTGGTATGTTATAGATAAAACTTTAAATCTAATGAATCTTGCATCAAGAAAGATGAGCATTATTTTGAACATATGCTTTGATAAAGGATAAGATCAACGTAAAGTTTTCTTATTACCTTTTACCAGCATGATGTTCGTACGGATATGCAATGGACTTTAGGGGCACTACGACCTAGCACTGCAACCTTTCAAGATCTATTGTGCTAACCCTTAAGATATGCGCATTCCCGGGTGGGTACTGACTGCGCGCAAAAGTCTCAATTTTTGCCCAACTGCGCGCGAGCTACTGAATTGTACACAGATCAACTGCGCGCGACCTCTTGAAGTGTAAGCAGGCCAATTACGCGCGAGCGGAGGTACCACAAATACGTCAAATATTTGCGAGTCTTTCTCATGTAACAGAAGTGTGACACGCTAGTAGTAAATAATGTTTGTTATTTCTTTCGAGAATAGTTGTGGCTATAGATATGGTAGCACTGTTAGCGACTCTAGATTGTTCCAACTGTATATACTGGCGTGCTGATGTACTCGTTGTGTGTGCATATTCACATAATAAACTTTCTTGATACTATCATTCAAACACAGACAAGCACTTACATCAAAATGAATGATACAGGTACTTGCAAATCTAAATCTGCCTGCGAAAAGCATAGGCAGTTTATACTTACTTACAAATGGCTTTTAAGGAACCCGAAGGTTCATTGCCGCCCTCACATAAGCCCGCCAGCGGTCCCTATCCTGTGCAAGATTAATCCAGTCTCTATCATCATACCCCACCTCCCTCAAATCCATTTTAATATTATCCTCCCATCTACTTCTCGGCCTCCCTAAAGGTCTTTTTCCCTCCGGTCTCCCAACTAACACTCTATATGCATTTCTGGATTCGCCCATACGTGCTACATGCCCTGCCCATCTCAAACGTCTCGATTTTATGTTCCTAATTATGTCAGGTGAAGAATACAATGCGTGCAGTTCTGTGTTGTGTAACTTTCTCCATTCTCCTGTAACTTCATCCCGCTTAGCCCCAAATATTTTCCTTAGCACCTTATTCTCAAACACCCTGAACCTATGTTCCTCTCTCAGAGTGAGAGTCCAAGTTTCACAACCATACAGAAGAACCGGTAATATAACTGTTTTATAAATTCTAACTTTCAGATTTTTGGACAGCAGACTGGATGATAAGAGCTTCTCAACCGAATAATAACACGCATTTCCCATATTTATTCTGCGTTTAATTTCCTTCCGAGTGTCATTTATATTTGTTACTGTTGCTCCAAGATATTTGAATTTTTCTTCCTCTTCGAAGGATAAATCTCCAATTTCGTACAATATTCTGGTCACGAGACATAATCATATACTTTGTCTTTTCGGGATTTACTTCCAAACCGATCGCTCTACTTGCTTCAAGTAAAATTTCCGTGTTTTCCCTAATCGTTTGTGTATTTTCTCCTAACATATTCACGTCATCCGCATAGACAAGAAGCTGATGTAACCCGTTCAATTCCAAACCCTGCCTGTTATCCTGAACTTTCCTAATGGCATATTCTACAGCGAAGTTAAAAAGTAAAGGTGATAGTGCATCTCCCTGCTTTAGCCCGCAGTGAATTGGAAAAGCATCAGATAGAAACTGACCTATACGGACTCTGCTGTATGTTTCACTGAGACACATTTTAATTAATCGAACTAGTTTCTTGGGAATACCAAATTCAATAAGAATAGCATATAATACTTCCCTCTTAACCGAGTCATAAGCCTTTTTGAAATCCATGAATAACTTATGTACTGTACCCTTATACGCCCATTTTTTCTCCATTATCTGTCGAATACAAAAAAATCTGATCAATAGTCGATCTATTACGCCGAAAACCGCACTGATGATCCCCAATAATTTCATCTACGTACGGAGTTAATCTTCTCAAAAGAATATTGGACAAAATTTTGTACGACGTCAACAAAAGTGATATTCCTCGAAAGTTACCACAGTTGGTTTTGTCCCCCTTTTTAAAAATAGGTACAATTATGGACTCCTTCCATTGTTCTGGTACAATTTCCTTTTCCCAAATAGCAAGTACAAGTTTATAAATTTCGCTATATAATGCACTCCCAGCCTCTTGTATTAATTCTGCTGGAATTTGATCGATACCTGGAGACTTGTACTTTTTCAGATTTTCTATCGCAATTTCGACTTCTGAAAGCGTGGGTTCGGGTATAAATGGCTCAGCAGTTTGTATTTCAATATCGTCCCGATCATTTCTATTTGGCCTATGTACATTTAGGAGTTGCGCAAAACAGTTTTTCCATCTGTTTAGGATTGATGGAGAGTCTGCAAGTAAGTCACCATTCTCATCCTTGATCACGTTTACCCTTGGCTGATATCCGTTCTTAAATTCCTTTACACCCTTATATAAATCTCGAATGTTTTTATTCTTACTATTTGTTTCTACCTTATTCAGTTTTTCCTTCAAGTAACCTCTCTTTTTAATCCTAAGTGTACGACTTGCTTCCCGTCTTTCATTGAAATAATTATCTCTCTTCTCCTCAACTGGATCCTGTAAGAATTTCAATTTTGCCTGTTTCCTTCTTTCTACCACCATGCAACAATCTTCATCATACCACGGTTTCTTTTTCTTAGTTTCATAATAACCTATGCTCTGTTCAGCTGCAATTTTGATATTGTCTCGGATATTTTCCCACATGCTATTAACATCTAACTCTTTGTCAACTTCGTCGGAACTTGCTTATACGGCAAACCTATTTCAAATTTCGACCTGATAATGTTGCTTAGTTTCCTCGTCCTTTAATTTCAAAATATTGAATTTAGTAATATTAACTTGTTGCTCTACTCGCTTGGCTACTGATAATCTTTCTCTTAATTCTCCAATCACCAAATAATGGTCAGAATTACAGTCTGCACCCCTGAAAGTTCGAATATCTACTATACTAGTATGTCTCCGTTTATCTATCAAGATGTGATCTATTTGGTTGTGTGTCAATCCATCTGGAGAAGTCAAAGTATATTTATGTATATCCTTATGGGGGAATGTTGTACATTTGACAATTAAATTTTTCGATGTGGCAAAGTTGACTAATCTAACTCCATTGTCACTACTAATTGCGTGTAGGCTCTCTTTTCCAATATTTGGTCTAAAAATATCCTCCCGTCCTACTTTAGCATTGAAATCCCCCAATAAAATTTTCATGTGATATCCAGGGAACTGATCAAAAGTATGTTCCAATTCCTCATAGAAGCTATTCTTTATATGGTCGTCTTTCTCTTCTGTAGGGGCGTGAGCATTTATAACTATGATGTCGCACCATCTACCCTTAAGTACTAAATATGATAACCTGTCACTGATAAATTCGACCCTTTTTACTGCTGATTTTATTCTTTTATGAACAAAGAATCCTGTTCCTAATTGGTGATTATTGTTTCCTTCCCCATAATACAACAAGTAGTCTCCTATTTGTGATATGCCATTCCCATCTAACCTAACCTCTTGTACTCCTACGAAGTCTATTCTATATCTAGCTAGTTCTTTTGCTACTAATGTTACCCCTCCTGTTCTATAAAGACTAGTTACGTTCCAAGTGCCAAATCTCAAATCCTTATTCCTTTGCTGTGGTCGTGCCAGAGAATCAGTCCTATTCCGAGGCTTATTATAGGGATACGTAACAAGCTGTTTTTTTACGGTGATGGGTTGTTAGCCCTTCGCCCAACCCCCAAGCAGGAGGACCACCCCTTATCGGCTGTCCACGACTGCTTATTCAATATATTCGCAGCTACCCTCCATATCTGGAGGCCGTCTCCTCTATCCGCAACCTGAGGACGCGCCATGCCGTGGTGATAGGGACCCACAATACATGGATAGGCAGTATATAGAGGAATGAATTTTAAACTATAAGGAGGGAATTATCTCACGATTGCATTTCCTAGAGTGTTTGTTATTATAACAAGAAAGTCGCATAATTTAAGTGCATATTTAACTTCTTGACAAATGCCCTATACCATACCTGCACAAAAAGCGCTCAACGAGCGCGCGCGCTCCTTCGGAGCGGGAGAGCCGTGTTTTCCGCTCGCTGAAACGGAGAGGAAGATACGTCAGAATGACATAGACTTGCTATAGGTAGAGGAGGGGGAAACGACCACTCAGTTATCTAGTGGAGTGCAGTGTGTAGGCCTATTCTCAGTAACTGTTTCACGTTGCTTACCTACTGCTACAGTACAGTATGGAGGAATGTAAAAGACGGAACATAACATTTAACGATTTACAGCTCGAACTTATTGATCTTCAATGTGATCTAAGGACTAAAGATCGTTTGAATAATACTACTAGCCTGGTTGAGTTTTACAAGACTAAACATTAGCAATAATATCCAGGACTACACAGGCTGGCTGTGAAAATGATTGCTATGTTTGGCTCAACATTTATATTTGTGAGCAACTGATTTCTATAATCAATTTTAATAAAGGCAGACATCGAACATCTGTAACTGATGTTTCATTGCGATCAGTAGGCTACTGTTCCTTTCAGCTGCCAGCAGCATAAAACCTCATTTTGATGTACTGATAAATAAAAATATTACCAAATGATATTGTACATTTAAGTAGCTATAGAATTTATATTATTTCTGTAAAATAAATATTTCTTTATTAATTAATAATAGTCCAAGATAGTTTTGCAAACACTGAACGGGAATTCATTTCATAAACACTCGTAATAGTAATTTCTTTTGTGTATATTTTGTACGAGATCACCCCTTCTTCCAGTCCACCCTTATACAGAGCGCAGCTAATATTGAATTCCGCTCGTGAGCTGTGAGCCGGCTCGGAGAGCGCAAACCTTGTGCAGGCCTGCCCTATACTAATCTCAGTACGCGTATAACACTGCATTTTAACCATACCTATGAATGCAACTAGGCTAGCATGCTTAGAGAGTCCTAAGTCTTAAAAAAATGGGAAGGAAAATGCAGGGGATAATCGCACGCGCAGTCGACCTATACCCAAATGCGACCGCTGCGCGCAGTCGGGTGCTTTAAAACAGGTAGAAATGTATGTTACGCGCAGTCGGGATCCCCCGGCATTTCCAAAACTACAACGGCTGACTACAATACGGTTCGCTGTGTACCCACGGCACTATAGGCCTATATCACCGCCATTCACCGCCGATTCGTTTTAATTCCGAGCGAACGAATGCTCGGACCTCTCCACTAACACTCGCACTACGACCGCTTACAATGCCAGTAAGTCGTATATGACGCGCACTATGTTTCTTGGTCTGCTCAGGTTGTGATGTTAGCATGGTAGTGACACTAGGAGTGACTATTCAAAATATCTCGAAATGAATTAAAGAATAGATTGTGTTAAAACTCCGTGACGTCCGCTCTTTACATATATCTTATTAAATTGTCGGTTGCTTATCCCGAATGAAACAAAACAAATGCCTGTAAATTAATATGATGGATTAAAGATAATTTACATATTAAGACGTGATATTATAGGAACTATACGAAGATCAAATGTTTCGTTAAAACACTATTCAAGATAAACGCGACTAGGAGAAACGTTATAAAGCAGAAAGAAAGTATTTAAATATATACAGACAGTCTGTATGTTAAGATAAATAAAATTATTACACAAGGGAATTCGTAACATTTATTTGACGAAGTAAGTGAACGTTATATGAATCCCTGATTCCGACTGCGAAACCATTAAATACCTACCACATAAATCATGGTTGCAGAACTGGGGAAGAAAGGGGTAGGAGCATGGGGAAAGAGTTCGTTCCCCCATCCACAAGGCCAGAGTCTTCAATGACGTTTCTGTGACGTTTGGCAAACACATTGTTCTCTCTTCTTTTCTCCCCCTACCGTACAATGACGCGAGGGTTGAAGGGAAGGGATGAGTTACGTGTTCCGGCTTATGACGTGTGCTTCAACTGTAGCACAGTTTTCCGTCTCTGATATAAGCTTATCTCGACTGTTATTTTTTTAAATGCCTGAACAAAGTAAGTCAGACTCTCGGTGGATTTGTTAAACTATACGCCTCGTTCTCTCTCATTTCACACTGTGCCTTAAATGAAGGAAAGCAATAATATTGAGACATGAGAAGTCGTCACGGTCGATTCTAATTAAATAGCCTATTCACTGCACTTCAATGCACGAGGTACATATAATTTTTGTTTTGTGGTAAAGTTATATTTTATACACGTACATGTTACCCAGAAACAGAATACGAGCGTAATGCGTCAAATAACTTAACCCTTAATAAGTCACGCGGGTTCTTTTCAATACCATAGTCACATGTACGGAGCAGTTAACTACTTATTGATTCAGCCTGTATTTGTGAAACTTTCCGTGCCTTTCGTAGAATCTTAGAAAAGGAATTCGAGATAATAACAGTTTAAGTGGTGTGGGGTGACGTCAACAACTCGCCCTCCTATTGCAAATAGTGACTGTGACTAAACTGACCATAGGTACCTGTGTAACAAATAATAACAATGGATGTTAAGTAGTGACTGAAAGTGGTCTGGAAAGGAAGATTAAAAGTAAATTATGATTAAGGTACGTTTTCCTCGGTGCGACTATTGCGATGATCGTTCAACGATGATCGTGCAACGATAATCGTTGAGCACTATTTCTTTGTATTTTCTAGAGTCGCGGCAGTCGCTCGGAGGAAAACAGCTCCATGGAAAATACAAAGAAATAGTGCTCAACGATTATCGTTGCACGATCATCGTTGAACGATCATCGCAATAGTCGCACCGAGGAAAACGTACCTTTAGGAGTGAATAGACGTTCGAATAATTATATATGAACCAATATTAAAATATGACCATTACTATACATTAATTATAATATTGTGATAGATATTGAAGTATTTTATATAGTTGCATAAATGAAAATTTTTCACTAAAAATAGCCCATAAGAACCTATTCAGTAACATCCCGCGCCAATCTTAATGTAACAAAGTTAGGCGCGACTGCTTAAGGGTTAGAAGTCTCTGTGCAGAACGGCACGCGGAGAAAGAGAAG
This sequence comes from Periplaneta americana, assembly GCF_040183065.1. Lineage (NCBI taxonomy): Eukaryota > Metazoa > Arthropoda > Insecta > Blattodea > Blattidae > Periplaneta > Periplaneta americana. The sequence goes on along the minus strand of NC_091124.1, from coordinate 96,999,795 downwards.
CCATGTCATTCTAAAAAGTATTGCTTTGTTATCATGAACGCTTAAAATGTGTATTTTCATGAATATCTGAAATAGACAACAACAGCAACATAAAACTCACTCCATACGTTGTATAATGAGGGATTAAAAATGATTATTGTCATTTTTGTGGTGCGGCGATCATCGTACTAACCGTCGCATCCGGGGTCCGTGGGTTCAAAAACGGTCCGGGACGATGCATTTCAAAAGACGATATAATTCTTAGCACTCATTCCTCTGACAGGGAATTAAATTTAGGGGGTGAATTACGTAAATGTATGGAATACAATTATTATTATTCCTGCTCCTGACAGTGAGCCCCAAGCAAAATCTTTCGGCAAATTCTCTTACACATAGAAATTTATACACGATGACCCCTTATCAGTGGCATAAGCGGGCTTGAGCTGGTCCCACCCTCTCCCTCCGAACCCGTACCAAGCTTTGATGATTAAGTTACAGGCTTTCGAGTTCTGGTATTATCGACGAGTACTAAAAATAGCATGGAATTTGCACGCCGAAAATAAACAAGCACTCTGACGCAAAAGATCGATGAATTACAGATACCACACGAGCATTTTCATGCAATAAAATACCGTCTACTCCAGATAACTATTGGAATTTAAGTCTTCATAACATCGGGTAATTAATACTTTTAAAAATGAGCCGTTCATACAGCAGAAATGGTGTAAGTCAAAATTGGGTAATGAGGTTTAAAGTAAAAATTCTGTAAAGTACAGCTCAAAGAGGACAAAGGAAGGTGAGAGAGGTTTTCTCATTATTGTCACCATCAGTCCACCGATACTCCATAATCATCCTCACTCTGTGAAGTCCCGAGTCAGACCTTCAGAACAAATAAATGGCTGAACTTGTAAAACTTATGGTCTTACTAATAAACCGTGTATACAGTAGTTTTATACGAGACTTATGCAGCGTTGAGACAGAAAACGTTACTAATAAACCATGCATAAGCGATGGATGTATAAACAATCTGTAACTATACAATGGGAACTGCTTTGCAGTAGTTATATATACGAATCCCCTTGTTTAAGCGTTGTATATAGAGAAAAAATGGCCGCCCTTCTAACAGTTGTTCGTATCGACTGTCATTTTATGATGATGGATGCCTTGTAACCAACGAGTTAGAAAGAGAGAGATATCTCTTTCTAACTCGTTGCTTGTAACCACAGAAGAACACACCAAAGAGCACAGAATAAGTAGAATATTATTGCTCTAGCTTGTACTCTTTGACCAAAATATAGTGTGGTAATCGATCAGAGCCAGTTGTACTATCGATTCTTACCACGGCACACTAGAGCGCTCTACCGGATGCAATAGAGAATCTCGGATATTCTATTACCTTTCGTAATGAAGTAATGACGAAACTACGACGTAGCTGTGTAACAGTTATACTGTTATACACGACGTATGTAGTGATTATTAGTAAGGAATTTACACACGACTTATAAACGAGCTACTCATTGTATAAGTATAAGAGAGTTAAACGTCTGTGTATAGAGTTTTATTAGTAAAACCGTTAGTGTTTAATAAAGATTACTATAAAAGAGGAAAGTGCATTTCAAAGCATTCTAAAACCATCACTTTATACTTCGCCTAATGAAGATAACTTGAACAATCTAAAACTATATATTCAGATAATTTGGGACACTTTTTGTACCACATCCCAAAAATTTCAAGTTTTGTTCATTTTATAAAGTAATTCATACTGTTTTCATTTAGATATAATTGTTTAAGAAATACGCAATTGCATTTGTATTATGGTTTATTAAAATCTACCTTCTCCGATATAAAACGTTTTTGAAAGAATGTTTATTCTGTTTCTCTTGGCATTTCCTCTTATGCTAAAAAAAATTCAAGTAGGCTTCAAATAAATCATCACTCCTAAGTTTTACACTCCTACCTTGTTCTTCATTCAAAGTTATTAATTTCATTACATCATTGCAGAATATATTAATTGGTTGTGAATAATTTTTGTTGAATATTTTGAAAGGAAGCTGTAGAGACAGGCATGACAACCATGAGAGGCAGAAGGAACAGGACAGACAGAACAGACGGCAACATTGATGGACTGGACAAACATAAAGACAGATAAAAAGATGGAGAAAACTAATAGAGAAAACTTGATTTCAAGGTTGTGTTTTTCTGTAGTTTTCCCAAACTGTAAGACAAATGTCAGATAATCCGATACCTATCTAATCCTCAGCTTCATCTTGCCAAATATACTGCTATCACCAAATCCATTGGAGATAAATAACCTAGTAGTTGATACAGTGTCGTTAACCAATAGAATCAGCTGAGGCGAATAGAGCATATTGTTATCAAGAGGAATTAAGTTCATAACCTCGATAAAGCCGTACTTTGACATGGTCACGCGTTATATTTAAGTGGCTCAGTGAAAATTCTATCTTGTTTAATTTCTATTAGAGAATTCAACATCACGCACTCTTGATAATGTAATATTTTATGCCACTACGTGTTGTGTATTCCAATTCTTATCTCCCTATATCCTTATGATATGACAGAAGTTTATAAAAAAATGTATATGGAACTTCTTTACTTTCCAACTAAGTTCTTCCTTCTTTTAGGTTTGACGTATGCAGTGAATATCATTTAAATTAAATTAATCTCGTTCACGTATTACAATTTAACAATATGAGATTTATGAAACTTATTCTCAAACATCCTTAATCTCTGTTCCTCTCTCAAAGTGAGAGTCCAAGTTTCATAACCATCTTACTTAACTTACTTACTTATAAATGGCAGGTTCATTGTCGCCCTCAAATAAGCCTGCCATCTGTCCCTATCCTGTGCAAGATTAATCCAGTCTCTATCATCATATCCCACCTCCTACAAATCCATTTTAATATCACCCTCCCATCTACATCTCGGCCTCCCCAAAGGTCTTTTTCCCTCCGGTCTCCCAACTAACAACTCTATATGCATTTCTGGATCCGTCCATAAGTGCTACATGTCCTGCCCACCTAAAATGTATGGATTTAATGTTCCTAATTATGTCAGGTGAAGAATACAATGCATGCAGTTCTGCGTTGTGTAACTTCCTCCATTCTCCTGTAACTTCATCCCTTTTAGGCCCAAATATTTTCCTAAGAACCTTATTCTCAAACACCCTTAACCTCTGTTCCTCTCTCAAAGTGAGAGTTCAAGTTTCACAGCCATACAGATCAACCGGTAATATAACTGTTTTATAAATTCTAACTTTCACATATTTTGACAGCAGACTAGATGACAAAAGCTTCTCAACCGAATATTAGCACGCATTTCTCACATTTATTCTGCATTTAATTTCCTCCCGAGTGTCATTTATATTTGTTTATTGTTGCTCCAAGATATTTGAATTTTTCTTCCTTTTCGAAGGATAAATTTCCAATTTTCATATTTCAATTTCGTACAATATTCTCGATATGAGACATAATCATATACTACGTCTTTTCAAGATTTACTTCCAAACCTATCGCTTTACTTGCTTCAAGTAAAATGTCCGTGTTTTCCCTAATCGTTTGTGGATTTTCTCCTAACATATTCACATCATCCGCATAGACAAGCTGGTGATGTAACCCGTTCAATTCCAAACCCTCTCTGTTATCCTGAACTTTCCCAATGGTATATTCTAGAGCGAAGTTAAAAAGTAAAGGTGATAGTGCAACTCCTTGTTTTAGCCCGCAGTGAATTGGAAAAGCATCAGATATAAACTGGCCTATACGGACTCTGCTGTAATTGTTTGACATTAGTTTTATATTTTCCCAGAAAAATATTAAGTCCTGAACTGACTTCGTGGCATAACTTTCTTCAAAATTCTGACTGAAAGAAAAAGCTTAGAAACTTTAAATTGTAACAAATTTTACTTGGACCGAATTTCACTGGATCAATCAGGATATTTACACAATAAGACAAGATATTTTACCTTGTGTCAAGGAACAAATTTGAGGAAATAATGCACAATAATAATGGCAAGAATGGAAAGTTTTGACATGAGAAATGAGGTGAAAAGAATATATTGTTGCCGTTGTGAGATTGAAAGAATAATATTAATTATTTTATACTTGTAAGCCTCTCCATAATTGGACTGAATCTATACCACTTACTCTACCTCATATAAAGAGATAATAGTGCCTTATAACAAATAATAAAGTCTGCAGCATGAACTCTGAACTGTAATAGAACAATAGGTAACAAGAGGCGCACAACGTTAGTATTTAAATTGTGGTTCTCTATAGAAAATCTCTTCCATGGAATATATTATCCCTGGCCTTATTTAGAAAACCAACATTATACGTGTAACATACGGATGGTAATATTTATTTTTCCCACACACTATTGAAATCTATGCTGTAGTCGTATTTTTACTCTGTGCTCTAACAGAAACAAATGCTGAAAGAGCGTTTTCTCTTTTCACATATACAGGAAAGGTTTCAAGTACAGAAACGTACTAGATACAGAAATCCGCCTCAATCCTTGCAGGTAGTGCTTCGATTACACATTCCAGTACTCTCCTCTGGTTTGATTATTATCGACAGAGACATGGAAGTTTCTTTTCGATCCAAGGTAGTATTCAATTCGTTGTCTTTTGTTACTTTTGTCGTTGGCCTTAGGTCATGCTGACTGCATGCATTTACAGAATGTTCGTGAATACATAATGTTAGTTCATATCCTCATAACACAGTAAATAGAAAATGGTTTGTGATTTCGGTCATTAAATTCGATAATCCAGTACACACTCTACGTTCTTATTTAATTCACTTAATTCTTTAACGCAGTCGTCGGTAGAACGTCAACGTAGTTGACGTCATATGAAACGCAGCCCGCCTTGCAAGACGAGAGGTGGTACCAAGCAGTAGGCTCGAGGGGTGAGAGGACTGAACTTCGTAAGTATAGGCTTAGTCTGGAAATATTTAACCGAACTATAGGATCTATGATGTCTTCGCATTCTTCTGATGGATTTTAAATTACTCATCAGCCCATCTCGATGTTTTAATTGGCGAAGTGAAATCTGGTTCTCTATTTTATTTTATTGGGTTATTTTACGACGCTGTATCAACATCTAGGTTATTTAGCGTCTGAATGAAATGAAGGTGATAATGCATGTGAAATGAGTCCGGGGTCCAGCACCGAAAGTTACCCAGCATTTGCTCGTATTGGGTTGACGGAAAACCACGGAAAAAACCTCAACCAGGTAACTTGTCCCGACCGGGATTTGAACCCGGGCCACCTGGTTTCACGGCCAGCCGCGCTGACCGTTACTCCACAGGTGTGGACTCTGGTTCTCTATCTTAATTTGCAATTTGTAATTGCTCAAACAAATGTTGGTCCGTCAATTGGGAGAGCGCTTTACATTTAACGTGTTTCAATTTTGAAAAAAAAAAAATGCTCACATAAGTCGAGCCGAACATTGAAATAAACCTAGCACAAAATGACCTAAAGAGTGGATATTTTTAATTATAGTGAATTTTTAGGACATATTTTTCATCGGAGCATTCTCCCCTTATTTAGGCTTATTTACTAAGTATCAAAATTTTATACTTACTTATGGCTTTTAAGGAACCCGGAGGTTCATTGCCGCCCTCACATAAGCCCGCCATCGGTCCCTATCCTCAGCAAAATTAATCCAGTCCTTACCATCGTATCTCACCTCCCTCAAATCCATTTTAATATTATCCTCCCATCTACGTCTCGGCCTCTCCAAAGGTCTTATTCTCTCCGGCCTCCCAACTAACATTCTATATGCATTTCTAGATTCGTCTATGCTTGCTACATGACCTGCCCATCTCAAACGTCTGGATTTAATGTTCCTAATTATGTCAGGAGAAGAATACAATGCGTGAAGTTCTGCGTTGTGTAACTTTCTCCATTCTCCTGTAACTTCATCCCTCTTAGCCCCAAATATTTTCCTAAGTACCTTATTCTCAAACACCCTTAATCTCTGTTCCTCTCTCAAAGTGAAGTTCAAGTTTCACAACCATACAGAACAACCGGTAATATAACTGTTTTATAAATTCTAACTTTCAGATTTTTTGACAGCAGACTAGATGACAAAAGCTTGTCCATCGAATAATAACAAGTATTTCCCATATTTATTCTGCGTTTAATTTCCTCCTGGGTGTCATTTATATTTGTTACTGTTGCTCCAAGTTATTTGAATTTTACCACCTCTTCAAAAAATGATAATCGGCAAAGCTTTTTCCTTAATCAGTATTAATATTATAGCAAATTACACGTGACAATGGAGTTTTTTAGAATGCCTCTTCGTGGTGGTAATATGAAACCCTCTAAGTAGGCCTACTTTAGAACATAACAAACATATTATATTTTCTTTCTGTGAACAACAAAATAATTCCTCTTCCCATTCTTCTACAATATTCCTTTTGCTGCACTCTTTACGTTTAATGTTTTGGAAACAGACATGCTGATTGCCAGTTACAACTACTTGTCTATGTACTCTCCTTATGAAACTACCTCTGCAAAAGTATGACGTAAACTGCCGCTTGCCGAATGAAATGCCGACCGCTGCTCTAGCGGATGATCGTTTCGTGCATTGCTACACTTACTCGTATATGAGATTCCATAGGGTTAATAAAATTTAATGTAGATCGGATAAAAATGGTCTATGTTATAATAAAAAGCTGAATAAAATTAATAATTTAGTTCAATATACTCCCTCTTATTGTTATACTCGTATTAAGTAACAACAAAAATCTGATACCATATTAACTGTCTTCATGTACTTCACGAATAAACCACGACTTCCAAGCTAGTAATTTTGTATCTGCTATTACGAACTCCTTTGCGCTATGAAAGTTCTTAATTTTGACCACATCATAATAACGACTCGTCCGAATAGCTTTTCATTTACCTATTATAAACTCTACTCTCTTATTTGCTGCTCTTATCATCAGAGAGAACAAACAGAACAAATATAACTCTTTTGAAATTTTCAACTACTGTCATTATCTAAATCAGTGATCGGAAGAATCAGTGCTCTGTGACGTCATCCCTCATAGCAATCGTGCTCTCTTTTAAAAACATCGGCATCCAGAGCTCTGAGCGGCGAAGAACAGCTGATAAATTTCAATACTGATCTCTATAGTGACGAAATATACAACTAAATCCGTGCATATGATTGTCCATAGGCGGAGTCATGGGGGGGGGCATAAGGGGCATTGCCCCCCAAATCTGTCTGAATTTTTTTTCTACTAACATTAGAAAATATTGAATTCAAAATAATAATTATTATTTTTTTTTTTTTTGCTTTTGTTTATGATGAAGTTCCTGTTCTTAAATTGATTAATTAATGTCTTCAGGTCATGTGTCTGGACTATAATATTTATTTTAAATTTCTGAATGTATAAGAATTTCTATACCTCATCTGAGGAATGGAAGCACTGTAGGCCTAATGTTTCTTTTGTAACAGCCTGTACAAGTCTGTAGGTTTTCAGGCTGCCACTTGGAGAAATATGGAAAACATAATGCACAACAATGCAGAAAAAAGAAAAGTGATCCCGGTATTATGTGTAAACTTAAAGATGAGATTAAATAAAATAATTCGAGTTTGCATTTCATAATTATGATATCTTCAGGAAGGTAAACTTTATATTAAAAATTTCTGTTAGCACTGTTACGTAGTTTTATTGATGTATGCATGTATTTCTGTACGAGAGAGAAAAATTGGGAGATTGTTATAATTTGTAGTATACCTACAGTTCAAGCCTTATATAACTCGGTCCGAAACATCGCGAATGTGGATGTAACACTGTAAGAAACATGCCCTCGGAAATACCTTTATTAAATAATCATATTCCGATATACTGTACCACGGTCAAGCTATAACGGGGGCAAGGAGGTAAATGATGTCCCCCATAACCTCGTTATATGGGGATTCTACGGTTTTGCTTCCCCCCCCCCTCCCAAGGAAACGGTTCTCTCTCCGCGTATGTGATTGTTTTATATAATTTTGCTCGTTTCTGTTTCTTTTTAGGGATAAAAATTATTTTTCAATAAACATTCATTAGCGTGTTTTGGGAAAAACATTGATTTAATTCCCAATATGCTCAGTCAGTTAAAGAGAGCAGTCTTTAATAATAATAATAATAATAATAATAATAATAATAATAATAATAATATTCCGAGTCACGACAGCTCATGAAGGACCCTGACCGACCAACCGGTTGCTGACCTCACGTCCACATGCCGAAGCAGAGGTGGACAATCATCTAACCAGAATGAAGGTATCGTGTGGTTAGCACGATGATCCCCCAGCCGTTATAGTTGGCTTTCGGATTTCGCTACCTCTCATAGCTCCCAAAGTGCATAACGATGCTAGGTGGGCACTGGTCCCATAAACTGGCCGAAATTTCATAAGAAAATTTCTTCCCCCATGAGGATTTGAAACAAATGATAATGAATTATGGAAATAAGTTTAGTTTTGTCCTTCAAATGTGTATAAATTTGTCCCGAAGAAACGTAACTTATCGTTGTGCAAAATGAATTTGCAATGTTACATTTGTTCGGATCAAATTTCTGCACATTTAAAGGACAAAACTAAAATTATTTCAATAATGTAATATATTAAAAAATCTTGGTGCATTACTGAACATACCGCAAACTTCGTGAAATATCTAGCCCCAACAACAAAAATGGTCACGAGCTGCCACTGTGTATTAATGATAATACACTGCTCTCTTAAATTGACTGAGTATATTGGGAATTAAATCAATGGATTTCAAAAAAAATCCTATAAAATATTTCATATGAAATAATTTTTATCTCGAAAAGGAAGCAAAAACGAGCAAAATTGTACTTAATTTGTTTGTTTGAAATGTTTCAAAGATTAACACCCTAAAATTAATGACCTTACTTACGGTACAGTCTATATATGCAAAATATCAAGTATAAATAAAATTAGAACTTAACCAATTCCTCTGAACCACTTATTATTATGCAACTGCAATAGCTTGCCGTTGCGCGATTGCTGTGCTCCTCTTCAGGTGTTCATCTAGTCTGACCTTGCTCCGACGTCACAAATGCTCAACCTGCCGATCACTCATCTAAATCCTTAATTCGCGATCAGCTCTCTTAATCTTGATCAAATGTTTATTTCACAATCATTTCTGTATGAAATAAATTGTAATTTCTATTTAATAATCCACAGCACCGGATAAAATCTCTCTTCTCCAGTGTTTTGCCTTTGTGGCCTGACTTCAAGTTCGACATGTATGTTGACATTTTTATATTAAGTCAACTACCATTATACAAGGAGCGCACTCAGTTGAGTGACTTGGTGGTCGAGATTCCCCAGTAATATACACTGACAACAGTGCAAGACTGTTGCCTGGTAGTAAAAAGAGGAAACAGGCAAAATTGAAATACTTATAGGATCCAGTTGAGGCGAATAGAGATATTTATTACAATGAAAGACGGAAGGAATAAAAAGAGAGGTTACTTCAAGCAAACATTCAGTGAGATAGAAACAAGTGTAAGAATAAGAAATTAGAGATTTATATTAGGGCGTAAAGGAATTAAATAATTGATATTAGGCAAGTTAAATGTGGTCAAAGATGAGAATGGTGACTTACTTGCAGATTCTCATTCAATCCTGAACAGATGGAAAGACTATTCTGGGGAAGTAGTACAAGCACAAAGGCCAAATAGAAATGATCGGGACGAAATTCAAATACAAATTGCTGAGTCATTTATACCCGAACCCACACTTTCTGTAGTCGAAATTGCGATAGGAAATTGAAAAACTACAAGTCTCCAGATATAGATAAAATTCTGGCAGAATTAATACAAGAGTATGGAAGCGCATTATCTAGCAAAATTCATAAGCTTGTACTTAATATTTGGGAAAGAAAAATGTACCAGAACAATGGAAGGAGTCTATAATAATATCTATCTTTAAAAAGGGGACCAAGACTAACTGTAGTAACTTTAGAGGAATATCACTTTTGTTGACGTCGTACAAAATTTTGTCTAATAATGTTTTAAGAAGATTAACTCCATAAGTAGATGAAATTATTGGCGATCATCAGTGTGGTTTCAGGCGTAATAGATCGAGTATTTATCAGATATTTTTGCATTCCACAGATATTGGAGAAAAAATGAGAGTATAAGGGTACACTACATAAGTTTTTCCTACATTTCAAAAAGACATATGACGCGGTAAAGAGAGAAGTTTTATATAATATTCTTATTGAATTTAGTATTTCCAAAAAACTAGTTCTATTAATTAAAATGTTTCTCAGTGAAATGTACAGTATAGTATGTATAGCCAGATTCTGAGAGATGCGTTTCTAATTCTCTGCGGACTAAAGTAGGGAGATGGACTATCACCTTTACTTTCTAATTTTTCTCTAGAATATGCCATTAGGAAAGTCAAGGATAATAGAGAGGGTTAGGAATTGAAAGGGTTCCACCAGCTCCTTGTTTATGTGGATGGCATGACTATGTTAGGAGGAAATGCACAAAGCATTAGGGAAAACAGGGGAATTTTACTTGAAGCAAGTAAAGTGATAGATGTGGAAGTAAATCGCGAAAAGACAAAGTATATGATTATGTCTTGTGACCAGAATATTCTACAAAATGGAAATATAAAAATTGGAAATTTATCCTTCGAAGAGGTAGAAAAATTCAAATATCTTGGAGCAACAGTAACAGATATAAGTGACACACGAGAGGTAGTTAAACACAGAGTAAATATGGAAATGCCTGTTATTATTCGGTTGACAAGCTTTTGTCATCTAGTCTGCTGCCCAAAAAACTGAAAGTTAGAATTTATAAAACAGTAACATTACCGGTTGTACTTTCTGGCTGTAAACTTGAACTCTCACTTTGAGAGACGAACAGATATTAAGGGTGTTTAAGATTAAGGCTCTTAGGAATATATTTGAGCTAAGAGGGATGAAGTTACAGGAGAATGGAGAAAGTTGCGCAACGCAGAATAGCATCCATTTTATTCTTCACCCGACATAATTAAGAACATTAAATCCAGACGTTTGAGATGGTCAGAGCATATAGCACGTATGGGCGAATCCAGAAATGCATATTGAGTGTTAGTTGGGAGGCCGGAGGGGATAAGACCTTTAGAGATGCCGAGAAGTAGATGGGAGGATAATATTAAAATGAATTTGAGGAAGGTGGGATATGATTTAGAGACTGAATTAATCTTGCACAAAATAGGGACCGATGGCGGGTTTATGTGAGGGCGGTAAAAAACCTCCGGGCTCCTTAAAAGCCATTTGTATGTAAGTAGTTAATTATACATGTTAAATAGTTGTTTATTATATTTACTTTTACGTATTATGAAAATAAGTCTAATTGGAAAATTGTTCTTAAACAAAAGAATTCTGATATGACAATTTTACTGCTTTATTTATATAATCCAAGTCTATGAATATAAAAGTGACATACTGTATCGTTCTCACAGTTTAATCTTTTGCCTTTGTGCTTCCTGAACCTAATATTAGACATGTGCGTGCTATGCTAGAGGGCCATCAAAACGCCCTGTCTATAACGAAGACTATTTTGAATATGACCATAAATATTGTAAATTGAGATACCTTCTCATTCAATGCATTAGCGTTGTCCGTTACACTTGCAGTCAAACTATTTCTTTATAAATTTTGTTTTAAATACGAACTGGGCGTTCTGAGGATTCCGAAGGATTAACTGGACTACGGTACCTAAGCCCATCGCAATTAAAACTTCTTTAATTCACAAAGTTTTGCAGCGGCTTATGTCTGGCTGGAAAATGTTTGCGACTAACTGTGGCTTATAACAAAAATATTTGCTCCTAATGTATTGTTCAAAGTCAGAAATGCAAAAACTCATTCCGTTCTCAACAGTTCCCTTCAATGTTATTTTGTAGAGGATTTTCATTTATATTTTACTGTAATTCATTGCTACATGGGCTCAGTAAGAAAAACATTATACAAATAAATATAAATTATAACGTCGATAAATGTTTCTTAGCTTATTATACGCATTTTTTATTCTTCATAATAATAATAATAATAATAATAATAATAATAATAATAATAATAATAATAATAATAATAATTGTATGACTTTTAGGAAGAACGTGGTAAACAAATCTGTGGTCATTTACTTTTCAGAGGTTTCAATCTTATCTGGGCTGGGTGGCCTATTTTGTTATTTGATGAAATTCTAACCGAGCGGGCTAGCGGCGTGGTAGAGGACTGGCCTCGCATTCGAGAGGTCCGGGGTTCGATCCCAGGGGTCGGCAATCCTAACTGAGGTTTTTCATGGTTTCCTCAGTTATTTCCAGGCAAATGACGGGATTGTACCCCTTGAAAGTCCGGCCATGGACGGCGATCCTTCCCTTAATCCTTTCATATGTGTGAGTGAATGCTGTGTAATGTCTCAAATGTTTGTGTTGTATCGGAGGTGGCCCTGGCATTGAGCTGATCCCTCAGCCGGGTAGGCCCTCCATGTTCTTGTGTGGTCAAAAAACTATGTATGTGATCTATAGATTAATTCCTCTCCCGACAGGTCGCGGCCCTGTAAGGCCCGGGTGGTAAAAATGAACCTAAAAGGGAGAGGTTAAACTAAGAGGAGGAGGAGGAAGAAGAAGAAGAAGAAATTCTAAAAATACACACTATACACCGTGTGCCGCTTAGAGGGATCGAGAAATAAATTATAATATCAAGTCTAAATAATGGTTTATTAACATAACTTTATGTAAAAACTCTTCGAGTTTCGGAGAATTCTGAATGCAACTCGATGTGTGCTCCTTGAGTTGCCCTGCAGACATCTAAAAAGTATTCAACTTCGCGCCAAGTGTTCTGTAGCATTTGTGGAGTCACTAGCGCAGCTGCATTTGTGTTGCGTTGTCTCAGTTCCTCCAAAGTGTTAGCTCTGCCTCTTTGATACACAGCATCCTTCACAAAGCCCCAGAAAAGAAGTCTAAGGGGATCAGATTGGTTGACCTGATTGGCCAGGCAATGGATCCTCCTCTTCCGATCCACCTATCCATGTACGACGAACATGGCATTGTACTCGCGTAACACATTTTTCTTCTGCTAGCTATAGCACACACTGAACTTTCTGTTGTGGTGTCCACATGTTGACCATGGCCTGTTCTCCTACAAAATGGCGCCAGGCTTGGTTTAGCAACAAACAAACGAAAGTTACGCATGCAGCTGTTATCAGACTTTGTCGCGTAAACTTGGACAGTTTCTCTATCTTGTCAGATGTAAATCTCAGCGATATCTTCATCTGGTTTTAAGTGGTGAGTATTTATTTCTCGATCCCTCTAAGCGGGACACGGTATATTAACACATATCAGAACTTCCATTATAGCATTAGTCCTATGTTTTACCTTAAACGTACATCACAAAACATAAGAGTGAGATTGTAAAATTATTCACCCTATAGGTAGAATTCAAGTTACAGCTTAATCACAACCTCCAACATCCGATATGTCATATTCAACATTCGGTTCATATAATTAGATAGGCCTATTGGAACTTTGAAATAGGAGTACTTATATTTTGATGAACACTTTTCATTTCAAAGATTTTAGATAAAGCCAGTACAATTAATTATTTCAAATAAAGGGTATCAAGACCGGAGTTACCTACATTTTTAACATATAAATTTTTACTTACAACTTACAAATGGCTTTTTAGAAACCCGGAGGTTCAATGCCTCGCTCCCATAAGCCCGCCATCGGTCTCTATCATTAGCAAAATTAATCCAGTACCTAGCATCATGTTCCGCCTTCCTCAAATCCATATTAATATTATCTGTCCATCTAAGTCTCGGCCTCCCCAAAAGTCTTGCAACTAACACACTATATGCATTTCTGGACTCACCCATATGTGCTACATGCCCTGCCCATCTTAAACATTTGGATTTAATGTTCCTAATTATTGTTAGGCGAAGAATATGAGTACAGTTCTGCGTTGTGTAACTTTCTGTATTCTCCTGTAACTTCATCCCTTTTAGCCTCAAATATTTTCCTAAGAACAACATATACGTACAGTTTTTTATCATTTTCTTTCTTTCGAAATATCAAAAAAATCTGCATGATATTTTTCATGTAAATTTAACATATTAGAGTAAATAAATATTGAAAAATATATTGATATTGGTTGATTTGCTTGTTCACAATAAACATCTTAATTCTGGATAAAAATATGTACAAACATTTAAAAAGGTTACATTAAGGCACCATTATCTAAAAAATTCATACCATATCATTTTCCATGACATTTGCCTAAATCTAAATTTTGTTCTCTGTTTCATAAAATTTATCTGCAAAAACTTGCGTTCCAAAAAAAAAATTTATTGTTTGAAGAGACCTCTATAAATTTATAATAATAAAATTTCATTAATAAATTTGTCATGTAACTTCATCTTGATAGCTGTAATTCCTAGCCATAATATAATTTGCTCCTTATACTTGATACAACGAAATGAGAAATTATCCCATGTGATTAGTGCATCCGGTGATTAATTCATTCATTAATTCATAGTGTTCTGCCTAAGAGGAGGTTTTTCTCCAATCTTTCCTATTTTACGAATTCCTCTTTGTCTCCTCATACGATCCATATATTGTCGCTTAAGAACCAATACCGCGTAACTGACAAAATGTAAATTTTACAGGAGAAGGAAAAAACTGAATAAAAACCATAAAAATAACGGAATAGTCTTGAAAAGTGGTGTATGGCTATGAAATAGCTTAACTAATTTATAACTAAGTGAAAATGGATGATCATGGCTGTAGACATTTGGCCATGTCACTTACGCGGTATTGGAACTCTGCCGTTGACTACATTTTGTTAGTTACGCGGTATTGTGAGGCAACTTTAGCAGCTTCAGGATACATGTTGACAAGCGTTTTCTTTGCGTGAAAACTGCCTTCTGGAAATATTATTCGTGCTCTTATATGTGTCAATGTGTTATCTGAATTGTTGTCCTACCGTCGGACTTGAGGTCAAGGTCGGTAGGCTGTAGCTTGAATCAGCACTAGATTACGTTCCAGACAATGATTGCTGCATTCTTAGTCAATCAAATGCTGAAACTATGGGAAAGGGAAAACGAAGACACAGTTCAATGTTTATTGTTATGATAATAATAATAATAATAATAATAATAATAATAATAATAATAATAATAATAATAATAATAATAATCTGTTACTAGGTACTTTATTTTCACACTACGTATTTGAATAGATAAGTAGAATTGTTACTAAAACGTTGCTCACAAGTATAATTTTATAATAAAATAATTAATAATAATAATAATAATAATAATAATAATAATAATAATAATCTGTTACTAGGTACTTTATTTTCACACTACGTATTTGAATAGATAAGTAGAATTGTTACTAAAACGTTGCTCACAAGTATAATTGTATAATAAAATAATTAATAATAATATTATTATTATTATTATTATTATTATTATTATTATTATTATTATTATTATTGACAATGGACTTGACTGACTTGCGAATAATGAAAAGAAAATCATATAAAAATATAATAATGATAACTTTTCAGGCACAATATTCGTTAAACACAATATATAATTATAGGGCTATGCTTAAATCACAAAAAGTAATCCTTGAGTAACCCTAGTGTGGAATACTATCATAAAAACTATGGCACAATCGGTTCTACATACAGTAATGTGACGGTAATTTAGACAGGCTACTGATGCTTTTTTTTTCCTGTGCTTTTGCACGAGAACATGACTTCTTTTTACTGAAGGGACGCCATCAGTACTATTAGCTAACCAATATTGCACAGTTCATTCTTTAATTCCCAATGTACACAGAAACATCATTTTGCAAACCTGAATTTTTTTCTCATCAACTTTTAGATTGTAGACAAATGTTCTCTTTCTTCTAGATTCAAAATTTGTACTGCCAGGTCTTTTAGTAGGAGTGAAATTCACAAGATTTGATACTGAACGGCCCTCTGTCCCCAAGTTATAGTTTTCCAGAATGCCTGAAAGATGTGTCTTCTCTCATTAGAAATTAAATTACAGCCTCTTACTTTCGAATTTTGACACATTTTATAACTACACTCTGGCCCCAAATTCCTTGCATCTCTTTCCGTATCATGTGTCACTTTGCCATCTTTCGACCTCTTGTAGCTAAGATAAGCTTCCTCTTCCATTCCAAGTTTTTCTATTTTTCATTTTCTTCCACTAAACCTTGTGTGGCTTTGAACTTATTTTTCTCTTTTCTGTCAAATTTCCATGAAACGCTTGAAGATTCTTCTCTTTACCTTTATCTGACGAATGTAAAAATGTAGAATAAGCAGCACTCACAAATTCTTCCGGGTCGTCTACATCTGAAGATGTTTCCGAAATTTAGTGTAGATCCTTCATTGACGAGGTATTGTCTTCAGTTTCTGTCCTATCCTATTTCTAGCGGTATTATTTTAATAGTGTTGCTTTAAATCATACCAGACTGCACAATGTGATCATAACCTTACCGGTAACACTGGACGGACAATGCCTGATCTGCAGCAACCCATTTTCAGAAGGACGGTTTTCTTTTGCATTTGAATTATCAGGCAGTACACCTACGAATAAGATGAGATTACTAGTGTTTATAAATGTGATATAAATTGATTAAAAAACATGTGTAGTAAATATTATCAATTTAGATCTTCCTCCTACCGGAGGAAATGGAAGGGGCCAAGCTTAGGGCCATTGAATGTAGCGCAAATTATTTTAGCGGCCCATTCATGATTATTTATATTAGGCTACTTAAATTAAGTTTGCTGTTATGATTCCGTAACTGAAGAAAAATAAATCTTTAATAACTGTGATACTTCTTATGCCATACCTTTGTTAATGTTCACAGAAGTTTCTCCCTTCTTGGATGCAGAACATAGCACAGATAGGATTTCGTTCTCGCTAAACTGACTGTCTGATTCATTGTCCATTTCTTCTCTTGTATCTGTAGGCCTATATAATAATAAAATATTAAATGTACTGTATTTCAGTGAATGAACTTGGAGATTCTGCGGCAATTCAGCTCAACTAACATTCAATTGACATTAGTGAAATAATTCTATTATATTTACCTTTTAAATAATTGAAACTGAACACTTCTTTAATCTTCTCAGAATATCATACACTGTTGATGCAATTTTACAAGGCAGTAACGAGAACCAGCTTCCGTACTGAGGGCGCGCAGGGAGTAGACATAACAGCCTATCTGTTGTCAGATACGCGGTATCTCCTACAGACTTCTCGTGACTTCAGATACGCGGTATTGTACCCCCCTCCTTCGCACGCAGGCCATTCATGCAATCAAATTTCCACGCTTGTCAATGCATGCAGATGACAGTGGAGATACCATCTATGCAAAAAAACAGTTTTGACCAAAAATGTCAGTTACGCGGTATTGGTTCTTAAGCGACGATATCTTAATGTCGTCTATCATCTGATATCTTCTTCTGCCCCAAACTCTTCTCCCGTTCACCATTTCTTACAGTGCATCCTTCAGAAGGCACTTTCTTCTCAACCAGTGACCCAGCCAATTTCTTTTCCTCTTTCTAATCAGTTTCAGCATCATTCTTTCTTCACCCACTCTTTCCAACACAACTTCATTTCTTATTCCGTCTGTCCACTTGACACGTTCAATCATTCTCCATATCCACATTTCAAATGCTTCTATTCGCTTCTCTTCACTTCGTCATAATGTCCTTGTTTCTGTTCCATACAATGTCACACTCCATATAAAGCACTTCACTAGTATCATCCTTAGTTCTTTCTCTAGAGGTCCGCACAAGATACTCCTTTTTCTATTAAAAGCTTCCTTTGCCATTGCCATTCTCCTTTTGACTTCTTGTCAGCAGCTCATGTTACTGCTTATAGTAGGTACACCCCAAATATTAGAAGCTGTCCACTTGTTCTACAGCCTCATTTAGAATTCGCAAGTTACCGTCTTTACTTTTCTTCCTATGACTATGGTCTTCGACTTGTTGGCGTTTATATTAATTCCATACCACTCACAGCTGTCATTTAGCTTATCTGAAGATATTGGTATTTTAATAGTACGCTATTTTAATTATATTTAGATGTTTAACCAGAATTAAATTTTTGTGATCGAACTATTTCAAAAATTTCAATGAACTTTTCAATATTTATTCACTCAACTATGCTATGCTCGTATGTACGTGAAAAATTTCATATAGATATCTTTGATATTTTCAGACAAAAAATAAAGATTGTACATATTGTGTGTATATATATATATATATATATATATATATATATATATATATAGGAGAAGTCCGTGTAACTTGGACCAGTGTGTTACTTGATCCACCGATGCAATCACTATTTCCAGGATAATTTGCAAGGTACTTTATACAGCGCTTTGAACCTTCTACATGGTAGGCAACTGTCCATAAATCTCATTATGCAGGGTTGGCTTGACGCGGCCATAACGGTGTCGAACATTCTGTCCCCAAATTCTTCAAATCTTTTCACAATAGTTTGACAGCGTGTTGTGCGAAGAAGTTTAGAAATACAAGACTGCCTTATACATACGAAGAAATACCAGTGTTTGAGGTAAGTTGAGTGAAATTTATGTGCGAAGAAGTTTAGAAATACAAGACTGCCTTATACATACGAAGAAATACCAGTGTTTGAGGTAAGTTGAGTGAAATTTATATCAATGTGTGTAAAATAGTTTTTACGTAAATAATTTTTAAGTGTTTCTTTTACAATGCGTGTAAATTGAACCATCACAAAGCGTGTAACTTGAGCCAATGCTAAAATGTGCCAACCCTTACAATATAACAAATTTAGAAGATAAAATTGTCCATTATGTCTTCACTAGTGTGAATTTCCAAAAATCACAGGTCAGTGGATGAAAATTTTGTAAGGACATATAATTATAATATTATTTATATATTATATAAATAATATTATTATAAAACATCACTTTAGTTTATTTCAATGTTAATAATATTTTATTTCTTAAATTCTGTAATAAGACTTCGTTTCATTTGGTGGGTCGACAATTACAACTTTTTAACGAATTCTGCTTTCGCCATTACTTTACAGATGACTACAAGACAGGCAAGAAAAGCCAAGGGAGTGTATGGGAAGTAGAAAGAAGAAAATGTGCAACTCGCTTTAGTTGCAATATCGGAAGGGGTTGGCGTCAATGAGGCTGGACGAAGGTATAATATACCTAGTGCAGAGAAGAATAAACTAGCCATTCGGTTCAACAAGGAAACGAAGTCTTCCCGCAAAGAATGGGTTTCCGGCTTTATGAAGCGCCATCCCAAACTTAGCCTTAGGGAGCCAGAAGGCACATCAGTTGCCAGGACTTCAGGATTCAACAGGGTTGTAGTCGGAAAGTTCTTTGACACACTGGAACAACTTGTCGACCAACACAAATTAACTGCTGCCAGAATATTCAACATGGACGAGACATCCCATACTGTCGTTCAACGCCAAGAGAAGATTTTGGCACAGAGGGGAAAACATCAGGTTGGAGCCATTTCTTCTTGTGAGCGAGGTCAGAATGTGACAGGAGTGTATCCCATGAGTGCGAGTGGCTTCTTTGTACCTCCTATGCTGATTTACGCTAGGAAAAAAATGATGGAGTCTCTCACATTTGGAGCACCTCCTAACACCATCTTCCGCTTCAGGATAAGGGATGGATGGATTCTGACACATTCTGTGAATGGATTAGACACTTCATTAGAACTGTCAAACCCAGCCCTCAGAAGAAAGTATTGTTGATTTTAGATGGTCACAGTAGCCATACGCAATCGCTCAAAGCGATTGAGATCTGCCGTCAGTACGGTGTGATTATGTTATCTCTGCCGTCGCACTGCACGCACCGTCTCCAACCACTGGATGTGTCGTTCTTCAAACCTCTGAACACATTCATGTCAGCTGCCATATCAACGAAGATGAGGGAACTTCCAGGGCAGCGGCTGAATGTCCAGCACATTGCCTCACTGGTAGGAGTGGCATTCCCCAGGGCATCAAATATGCAGATTGCATTGAATGGCTTCAGGCACACTGGTCTTTGGCCTGTCGACCGAAATGTGTTTTCAGAGGCTGATTTCGCGCCTTCTTTGGTGACCGATCGGCCTTTGAATGGTCAGCCATCAGCATCAGCATCTCGGGCAGCAGAAGAAGTGGAAGGAGCAACAATAGCAGCATCAGCAGAGAAAAAGATGGGAGACAATGTGGAGCTACTTTCTGGTCTCACAGAATATGTGTCAGTGAAGGAAATAAGGCCTCTGCCTTCTTCTTCAAAATCTGGACAGAGAAAATCCGGAACGAGATACAATGCATCTGGCGTGGTGCTGACCGCTACGCCACACAAGAATGCTCTGCAGCAACAATCAGATGGGAAGGCCGCAAAGAAGAGAAAATTATTTGATTCGAAAGTTAAGGTGACATCCAAAACACGCTGTGTTATTTGTGGCGAAAGTGAGAACAAAGACTGGATTCAGTGCAATCGGTGTGGAAAATGGACCCACGAAGAGTGTGCAACAATTACAGATGAACTATTTTATTACTGTTGTATGTGAAATCATTGCTTGACACAAATTTTTGTTTAAATAAACAACATTATAGGAGTTAAATGTGTTTAATATGCCTGGTCCAAGTTACACGATCCTCTGGTTCATATTACACGACCCTGACTCAAATTACACGGCTTCGAAATTTTGATTAAATTTTATTTTTGAAGTATTAGAATTAAAATTAGTGAAGTCTTATTCTACTTAGGGATTTATTATGGCAATCTACCATCATAAAAATTCAGGGACATTTTTCTCAATATGATAAGTGAGTTACGGCCATTCAAACTTAGGTGGTCCAATATACACGGTCCTCCCCTATATATATATATATATATATATATATATATATATATATAGAAAATGTAAAAAAAAACTCACGTCTAAGTCCCCTTAAATGTCTAATGGCCGAGTGCACCAATCTCGGTTAGAATGCATGATTAGATACGCATGGTTAACTAATAAGAATATAAACCGATGCTCAATCAACTTCGCTTGGTTACGAAACCGCGGTTAGTTGCCGCGTGTTTATTTTGCCATTATTCCTCTCTGAAGCAATACTTCATAGCAATCATGAGCCAGTGCCTAGTTGATTTTTCGAAGCCGTATTATAAAATACTCTATAAACAGTTTGTAATTTATATTTATTCGTGTATATCAGGTAAGCTCAAAATTGTGAAAGCTCCGATTACACGGATGATGCTGCACTGCATAACATATACTGGGCTCCGCAACTACATTGCACTGTACGAGTACATTGCAGCACCGCCCGTAGCATAGTTCTTACTCTCTTACAAATACGGATAATAAACTGAATTTGAAAAAGGAAAGAGTATAACACTGAAATATTCAGTTATTACTTTATTTATTATATTTAATAGAGTTATGATATAATAATATCATAGATAATAACATTTTCATATTCCACCACATAGTCTACTTTGCGGTCTATTCAACATCTGCATTCTTTTCTGCAAGTAATCGGGAATCTATTTCCAACGAATTTACTGCAATTCGCTAAAGATGCTCATCTGTTAATCGGGACCTAAGTTATGTTTGGATTTAGTAACCTTCATTCTCAAAAATAATTGTTCGCACACATATGTCGAGGCGAAGGTAGCTAACACAGTGGCAACGAATAAGCTCATCTTGTAATATTTAGTTTTGTTCATTTTTTAAATAATTCTATGCTTGTCAAGTCATATTCTCTGCATTTAGTTCTGAATTCTACGTTTCTTAGTAAATCAATTAACTCGTCCTGGAACTGCACTCTCACGGATTGTACTAAATTTATGAAAAGATTAACAAAATTACTAATATCACTCTCCATACGTCTAAAACTCACTAAATCTATGTTCTGTGAATTCACATTTGAACTGTTGCAGTACAGAGACATAATTAACTATATTTTGTTCAGGCACCATACATCTCTTTACAAGTTCACCATCCGTGAAGGGTTTTAGTGCCTTAGCTAATTCCCAACATACTACATAGGCTAACTTGCTCCAAAACATAGACTCTGAATTGTTCGACTCTCTTCAGTGTTTGGCCTTTCATGAAATGCTTTCAATTCTTGAAGCTGCAGTGCACGTTGCACCTCTGAAAAATTATTTTATCAAAATATCTATTTCTGCTGGAATAAAATCACCAAAATAAGAATAATAATAGGTCTAATAATAATAGGTCTAATAATAATAATAATAATAATAATAATAATAATAATAATAATAATAATAATGATAATAATAATAATGATAATAATAATAATAATAATAATAATAACGTTGGTATATGAAAATAGGCTATATTACAGAAAACAGCTTCTCTGTCACTTCGGCATGTTCTGGGTAGCAGAGTCCATAATGTGGTTTTATGTTGCTCAGTAGCAGGCCTATTCCTGACAGTACCTTACAATATAGTAATCACTTTCCGTTTTCACCGAACGTACAACAAAAATAGTCTTCCTCCCACACTGTACGGAATGATCGTTTGCTTACAGAAGGTTTTGACTGTGTCATTATCCCGCACTGTTCGTGCGTTTACTGAGTACTTGAATTGCCTTCTGCAGTCATCCATTGAGCTTCGAACGGGGAACAGCACGCTCTACATTCGAAGGTTGTGATTACAGAACGTAATCGGGAGTCAGAGAATGAGCATACCTGGTGTATATATAAACGTAAGCTTCTTTTCTATTATAATTCCTTCAGATAAGTAATTGTGGAAAGGAAAGAAATGAAAAGGGAGAGAGCACCAAATTTCAGCGCGTACGAAAATTCATTCTTATTCGATCTTATTGAGAAATACTATAAAGAAATAACAGAAAATAAACAAACTGATGGCGTGGCAATAAAACAAAAAGAAGATTGCTGGAAGAATTTTTCGGTGTACAGAGCAGCTGGCTACGGACTGAAAGGTCCGGGGTTCGATCCCAGGTGGTGACAGGATTTTTTCTCGTTGCCAAACTTTCAGAATGGCCCCAAGGTTCACTCAGCCTTCTATAAAATTGAGTACCGGGTCTTTCCCGGGGGTAAAAGGCGGTCAGAGCGTGGTACCGACCACACCACCTCATTCTAGTGCCGAGGTCATGGAAAGCATGGGGCTCTACCTCCATGCCCCCCAAGTGCCTTCATGGCATGTTACGGGGATACCTTTACCTTTTTTACCGAATAACTATATTAAAATACGTACAATTTTCTTCTGTGCTTTATACGTGATGTACCAACATTTTTATCCCATTATTTGTATCTCCTAATTATTCAATTGTTAAGTAGGGCCTACAGAAAATACCTACAATAATTTGAAAATAGGCTATAAATTTTAAGAAGAAAGTACGGAAAGTCGCGAAACCGTAGTTCAAACGTTGCTAGAGTCCTTATTATCAATGGATAAAGTTTTATTTTTGTCGCTATAGGATCTTGAAAAATCGTTAATTCTCTATTTAAGCAATAGAAAAGTTAAGAGACATTGTCTCCAAAAACAAATGTCTTTAAAATTGCAACGCTAAATATAAACATAGGCGTAAGTTACAGTTCGTGTGAACATAAACTCAAATACTATTTATTCACATTATTAACCACTTAAGAGGTTAGGTACAGCTTACAACAAACAATTTTGGAAATATTCAACATTTTTTCCTCAATTACTGTATTTTGTTCAAAAATGAAAATTAGTAGTATGTGTAAAACACTGTTCTTCTGCTATACGAAAAAAATATTTTTACGATTTAAAAAAATTATTTACATTTTTTTTTTTTTTCAAAATTTAATTCACTGTGCAGTGATGATGCGTTTCCCACATAACTAAAAAATTATCCAACATTCTGTGATGAAATTTTTGTGTGTATTTATCTATAATATCATGCAAGATCACTTCTTTACTACCTTTGATAGATTGATAAAAAATAAATTAATTTTTAAAAATGATCAAATATCATTATTTTCTTCTAACACAAAATAAAAAAATATATATATTATTTATTAAGGAATGTAGTGGAAAGAGCATGATTTGTAAACATGAGCTTCAGCAATAAAATAAAAGAGAGAGAACATGAAAATTTCACAAAGTTTTTAGTTATGAGGTAAACACTTTATCACTTTTTGAATTTAAAAAAATATATATATATAAATAATTTTTGTAATCGTAAAAATATTTTTCTCATATAGCAGAAGGACAGTGTTTTATACATATCAATTTTCAATATTGTTCAAGATACAGTAATGGAGGAAAAAATGTTGAATATTTCCAAACATTTTACTGCTGTAAGCTGTACCTAACCCCTTAATTAATTTAAATCAAATCTAGGCTTCGCCAAACCTCGTTCCTGAATGACCCTTTCTCTGTCAACATTATTTAACGTGATATTCTCTAATACATCACCTTCCATGCCTCCAAATGCTATGATCTGACGCAATTATTATTATTATTATTATTATTATTATTATTATTATTATTATTATTATTATTATTATTATTATTATTTTGTATTTACCGTATCCAATCACTCATGACTGGGAAAAATCTCTCTCGTACTACATGCCGTTACTGTAGTCACTGTATTCTGCCAAGTGGTATTTTTTTATTTTATTGGGTTATTTTACGAAGCTGTATCAACATCTAAGTTATTTAGCGTCTGAATGAAATGAAGGTGATAATGCCGATGAAATGAGTCCGGGGTCGAACACCGAAAGTTTCCCAGCATTTGCTCGTATTGGGTTGAGGGAAAACCCCGGAAAAACCTCAACCAGGTAACTTACCCTGACCGGGATTCTAACCCGGGCCACCCGGTTTCGCGGCCAGACGCGCTGACCATTACTCCACAGGTGTGGACGCCACGTGGTATAAGAGTACATTCTATCAAGAAACACGTTATTGCAAAATCTCTCCATAGCCCTGTTATTAAATTCTCATTATTAGCGTGATTTAACTCGTAACGGAGCTTGGTGTCACAAAACAAAATAATGCATGGTTATCTAATATCTGAATAATTTCGAGGGAAAAATTGTTCCGGAGCAGGGTATCGAACCCGGGACCTTTGGTTTAACGTACCAACGCTCTACCACTGAGCTACCCGGGAACTCTAACCGACACCGATCCAATTTTTCCCTCTATATCCACAGAACTCAAAGTGGGCTGACAACCGTCAAGCAACCAACTTCGAGTGCACGCTAACTCTGTGTGACTTAAATTGTGGTTTTCTGTTAACGAACAGTGACGTGTATTATGCAAATCAAGATTTCAGGTATAACTCCCTGTAAAGTTGATTTGAATAATTTCGAGGGAAAAATTGTTCCGGAGCCGGGTATCGAACCCGGGACCTTTGGTTTAACAGGGAGTTATACCTGAAATCTTGATTTGCATAATACACGTCACTGTTCGTTAACAGAAAACCACAATTTAAGTCACACATAGTTAGTGTGCACTCGAAGTTGGTTGCTTGACGGTTGTCAGCCCACTTTGAGGTCTGTGGATATAGAGGGAAAAATTGGATCGGTGTCGGTTAGAGTTCCCGGGTAGCTCAGTGATAGAGCGTTGGTAGGTTAAACCAAAGGTCCCGGGTTCGATACCCGGCTCCGGAACAATTTTTCCCTCGAAATTATTCAAATCAACTTTACAGGGAGTTATACCTGAAATCTTGATTTGTATCTAATATCTGTTACTTAAAAGTTCCTAACCGAGATTGGTGCACTCGTCATAAGAGTGATAGTTATTAATGTTGTGCTAATGACGTTTCATAGCAAGGAAGACACCGTAATGTGGATGTGATGGTGTTGCTGGGAGGTGATGTTCGTTGTGTCGATGGTGTTGATGTGATGACCATGCTAGTGATTCGTTGGTAAAGAGGTAGTAGTGACAATGATGAGGCGATGGTAGACCAATTAAGTTATTTTTGTTGTTGATGATGATGATGATGATGATGATGATGATGATGATGATGATGATGATAATGATAATGATAATGATAGTGGTCTCTTGATGGGTATGAAGATTGCGATTAAAATGTTCTGACAGTAATCTGTAATTTTACAAATCAATCGATTTATCATGGGATTACTTTATTTTTTTCCTCATATATTTACGGAAAAATTAGACAATAGCGAACCAGGCAATCAGACGAAGTAGTATTAGAACTCAGTCACAAGAGTTGTCTTGGGGATGATTTCCGCTAAAATAAATCTTTACCAGTTGCAGAAATGGTAATGAAATTAGTCGTCATAATAATGGTGACAATGATATTACATCAACTAAGACATCACGGAAACTATAATCTCGTTAAAAAAATTGTTGTATTGCTTTTATCCGTAAAATATAGCTGTGGATGAAAAAGCGACTTCGAATTAAACGAGAAAAGTTTGTGTTAACTACCGAAGTTTATAAATGCGATATAGGCTACCTCTCATATTCTTTCCGTAATTAAAGTCTACAAGAGGATCGTTAAGTAAATTAAAGCATTTTGAATATTTCATAGAATCAACACATTCAAGTAATGAATAACCTATCTACTGAGCAACGTTAAGGTGGACTATGCAACATCCATACATATACTTTTACTCATTTACATACTACAGTATCTGCATACTTCTACACCAGGGAAGTGTAGGTCTTGCCCGCTAGGACAGAGAAACTATTCCCACCTTATTTCTTTTCATAAGAATTTCAGGCTGGCAAAAATTTTCCGCAAAGCCTAGCTCGTAGCTATAAGTATTGTTTTGCTTTCTAGCACTTCAACTATTGTCTGAATTAATTATTTCTTATGAAAAGTCTATTCACAGAATTCTCAAAGAAAACGACTTTTCACCAACGTCACTAAATTTATTTGTTATCTCAGTTGTTATAATGCTCGGTTAATAATAATTCTCAGATAACACTCCACTATTATATATTTTCTTAGTTTTCTAAACCTTGGATTTTATTTCAATTCATTTTCATCCTTAAAATTGCCATTTCCAAACCATCAACGCCAGTGTGATACTACTCGAAACGAGGCAGTCTTGGAAGAAAACCTGATTAGCGCCATAGCTACAGTACAAACAATTGACGAATATGGGTATCTCGACGGTGTAGTAGAATTATAATAGTATATTGCGATACAAGCGTGGTAAGTGCATTATAACACAATCGAGGAAAAGTTAGATTCTGCTATGCACTTAACACATGTATTGCATACTATTTTTGGCCGAACTTAATAAAAAATAAATTATTATTAATCATTTTTAAATTTGAATTAACTGTTTTTGGACGCTAACATTTTCATATGTGATCGCCATTTGTTATTTGTCGATAGATCTCATTCATTTGTTATTATTCGTATTTGTCGATAGGTGTTATTCCTTTGTTATTACTCGGCGGCGATTGTGAAAATATTGTAATAAAATAAATTATAGAAAGTTTAGTTTTGTCTTCAAAGTAGTAGCCAGGTGACACATTAAATGTACATCAATATAAATAAATAATTCTCTGATTGAGGTTGTGGCTAGTATGTACAGTTACCCTGAAAAACAATGAGACGATTCTTGGTCGTCGGAAGTTAAAGTTCTACAGCGCGGTTCACTCGATAACGACGTAACGATACATAACATGAGAAATAGTACGAGAATTGTTACAAGGACCACAACAAGGACAAGGACCAGAATAAGGATCACGAAGAAGACTGCCATTTAAGGCCAGGATTTCACAACATAGCTCGAGTTACAAAATATCACTGCCTCACTGTACCGAATGGCAAATACCTGCTAAGGGATCTACATTCTGGACTGCTGCTGTCACTGTCTTGTCTCGTTAGCTCATATAATAGCGTGTCGGTTCCACTATATAACACTATATAACCGAAACGTCTCGTGTTCGATCCTGGGTAAAACTTTTTTTTTTTATTGAGGTGTAATTAATTTGTTCAGAGTTCCTCGACTGTCTAATTTGTCGAAAAATATGGAATAATTTATGCCCAATTTCTGGGTCTTACAAGTGGGCTGAACCTCGTCAAAAAAATTAATCTTACTTGGAAGTTAAAAGTATTCTTCCTCAAACAAAAATCATAAGAAACAAAAAGAGACCTGTTAACTTAAAATCTTGTCCACATGCCATCAGCTTCTATTACAGCTCTAAGTCGATCCGGCATGGATGTCACGAGATTGTAGAATAAGTTCTGATCCCCGGCGAGATCTTCCCTGGTGTCAACAACTTGATCCCAAAATTCGTCTCGATTTCGAGGGCGTCGGTGGGCATAGGTGGCTATCCTTCTCTTTTTCAATTCCGCCCATAAATTTTCGATGACATTCAAATCAGGTGACTTCGGAGGCCAATTAATGATTTCGATCTCGGGTCTCCTTTGAAACCATCTTTGAATGCCTGCAGCATAGTGCATGGGATGGTTATTCTGCTGGAACAGCAATGTTCCTTCGGGAAAACGTTCTCGGGCGGAGGGAACGAATATATTTTCCAGAATGTGCTCGTAAGTTCCCGCATTAAACCGGCCACCGATGCGTTCTATAACGCCAGGTCCATCGTAAGACATCCACCCCTAACACGATATGCTAAAGCGCCCCGATCTTTCACGTCGGTGCACATAGCGCTGGTCATGTCGGAGACCATCCTCACGATAGACACGGACAGGACCTTCGTAATCACTCGAGATGGTTGTTTCGTCGGAGAAAATTACATTTCTCCAATCGAAATCCACTCGATTGGTAGCGAAGGCAAGATGGTCGACAGCTTGTGCTTCCCCCAATATTTCCATTTGCGCAGCCCTCCGGCTCCTAATATCGCGGTTCCTCAACCTGCTGATCACAGTCTGTGAAGAGCCGGGAAAGTTAGATACTGCTCTTATTTCGTTAGCAGTCAGAAAAGGGTCCTGTCGAACTGTCTCGAATAAGAGAGCATCCTCTTACAATGAAGAAATCCGCGAACGCCCAGGAATAGGGCGATTTTCAACCTCCCCTAAATTTTGGTCATGATAAACCCACCTCACGGCTGTACTTCCAGGAACACCGACCAAACGGCCAGCAGATCTAGCCCCATATCCAGCCTCAACTAGAGCTGTAACTCGCTGTCTCATGTCACGTCGGTTCGCCATTACGATGAGAAATGAGGGATGACGATAATACTTTAGTGTAGACAATGACTATTTAACATGATATAGAATTATTGAAATAACAGGCATCTTGCATAGTAAGAGTTAATAAATCAACCCTAAATTAAATAACTAAATAATAGGAAGTCCAATTGTTGCGAAAATAATCAAATTAAATCTAATTACATTAAGTAAACAAACCCCAAGTTATGACACCACATTGCTACAGCTAAATTGTAGGTTATTAACATAAGCATTGAATAGGTCCGTGGTTGTGCGTTGGACGACAAAACCATCACCGAAAGTTCGAATCTTGCGGAGGAATGTAACTTCTTGCTTTTTATAATGTAAATCAGACTTATAACTACAATCATTCATATTTCTTACATTATTTATTAATATTTATAGCTAACATTGAATTTGTAAAGAAAAGACTTTAGAAATCTCATATGGAATTTGTGATCTGTAGTGACATAAACATAGATTATCTCTCGGAACTTTTCCGTAAAAGTAAATTAAATTCACTCCTTGAAACTGGAAACCTTAATTGTAGACTCATTTTCCCACAGCATACAAGCTGAAGTAGCACAGCCATTGATAAATGTTTTGTACACAGAATTAGACTGAATTCCTATTCGACAGAACCTATAATCAATGGTTTGTCTGAAGATGATAAACAAATCCTAAGTGTTTCCAATGTTACTGAACAATTTCAAAATATTAATTTAAATACTAAGAAAGGATAGTAAATGCTGTATCTAGTGATTATTCACATTTATGTCTACAAAATTAATCTTGGAAAAACATATATGATACTGGTACTACTGATATTAAGAGTAAATGTATTGAATTTTTCACTTAATTTCATAATCACTTCAGTGGATGTTCTCCACTCAATGTTGTGAAAAAATTCAAAAGTAAAAACATGTAGATAACGCAGGGACTTCAAAATCTCACGTATTAAAAAGAAGAATCTATATGTAATGTGTTGCAATGTAATGATCCTCATGTTCTTAAATACTGCAAGAAGTACAGTGTAATTTATCAAAAATTATGAAAGGGTGAAATAGAATATATTTGAATAGGAAAGTACAAAATTCAGATAATACAATTAAACCTATTCGGAATATTATAAAATTTAAACTTGTATATATCCTAAGAAAGAAAATATTTTTTCATTAAAACCAATGATTATAAAATAAAGGATCCCAAATCTATTGCAAATTCTTTTAACGTATTGTAGTATATGGAATAGAAATATTATTGACAACTTAAACATTCAAGATTTTGCAAAAGATACTGAAATTGGTTACTTAACAGATGCATTTAATAATTAGTATTGATATATGTATTTAGTCAATAACTGCAACAGTGCTTTTTCATTCAATCATAACATGGATAAAATTGAATGCACATTAAATTAAACACTATTGCAAACACGTAGATAAAATAGTTAAAATTAACTGAAGGGGTGAGAATGAAATAATCCAAAGCCATACTTTTAACAAAAATTGTTTTGAGCGAGTGCATTTCTTACACATATGGGAAAGCTATTAATAAAATATTGTAATAATTACTCAGCAAATGACAGCCTAAGGACTCTAAACCTTTGTAAAAGTTTGTCTATTATTACATATATTTTTTAATTTCATTTTAATTGTTAGTTTTTAATATATATGCATTTACATTGTATATGTGTGTATAAATGCATTCATTACATTAACGTTTATAATATTATAACTTGTAATTTTGTATTGTTTGCGATCATTAACACTTAATCTCAGGACTTTGTAAATCTCTATTTCAACGTTACTTAGCTATTTCAACGTTATTTAGACAAAAAAAATCGTTGTGTAGACTAAGAATCGAACTCGCACTCTTCTACACAACACGCAGAAGTCTTACCGTCTGAGCTATTGAAACGACGTGAAAGCGTTCCTTTCTGTGCGGAGTGTCGATCTAGTCATGAAGGTCCATTGTCGATTTAACTACACGATTTATGTATATATTTATCTTTTATTTACGTAATATTATCATATTTTTTGCAGTTTTTGAAGTGAATTTCGGAACGATGCTAGTAACAAACCAAATAGCCTGAATTTAAGTAACTCAATATTCGTTGTCTTGTGTATCAGTGCTCTGGTCTCCGATCATGCGCAGTGTCTTACATCTGAGACTTAGGAATATTCAATCGTCTCATCCTTTTCCAGGGAAACTGTACATCTTATCAGGCAGTACATCTCACTTGTCGATATGCGCTAGAGGAAGAACAATAATTGTTTGTATACATCTGATGTCTGACTAGTGTAATATGTAGCTATGCAATGGAGGGGGGAAAGGAACTGGCTACCCTACCCCATTATCTCCTGGCCTAGTTGCCTCATAAGTGGTGCTATCTTGGTCTCACTTGTGAGGTTCAGACCTGTCTTCGGACAGTTGACTAAACAACAACAATAAATAAATAGCATATAGAAAATATTTGTAGGTGACGTATTATTTATCCTACATTAGTGTAAATAAATTGCATACTGGTATAGGTTGATGGTTGAATACGTATTTTACTACCCGTACATGGATATTTTCGCGTTCAACCACGACCTCACGAGTGGCGCACAGTGCAAAAAACCGGAAGTCGTTAGAAATGTTTTCCAAGCTTACGTTTTATCTACAATAATTATTCCTGTTTTCTTACAAATTTCCAATCCAATAAATTAGTTTAGAAAGAGTACAGGTATAATAAGACAGTTATTTTCTTATAGCACATAGTGGTGCGCGATACTAATAGTTCGTTACTTTTAAGTAAATAAATAAAAAAATGCTTTGATTTACTTCCTACTTACCTCACGTGTGTTGTAAGTTTAACAACAAGCCCTACCAAAAACATCGGGAAGGTTGTTAAAAAACACGATGGGCCAAAAAAAGATAGTTTTGTTACCAAATAGAACTGTGAGCGAAGATGAAAGAAGGAGAAAGAAGCTTAACATGAAATACCAAGAAAAGAGATATTATTGAACCTAATGCAATAACATATATTAATGAGATTGAACACTAGAAAGTTATGGAGTTACAATCAAATTTTATTAAAGATGATAGCAGTATATTTTATTTACCTGTCAGTTTGAAACTCATACTCTAGGATGGACAGCACTGACAAAGCCGAAATTTTAGTCAATTTGAAACGTGTGTTGAAAGCTATGTCATCGTAGTTATCAAAGTATGTAACACGTTCTTTTTTTAAAACTATATTCTTCTATATTCTTGGTCATATTCATCGTCATCATTATTTTTCCTCATCTGTATCAGGTGATCCAATCGCCAACACAAATTTTTCTTTTATGTTAGTTATCTTGGATAATCCTATTTTCCCGGTTAATCCGCGGATAAAATATCAATTTAGATACAGAAAAGAATCGTTATCTTAGTTTTTCGATCTATAAACATAAACTTGGATAAAATAGTTATCGACGTTAGTGAAAATGGCCCCTAATCGTTAGTTATTTAAGTATCAGTATATTTATTAGATAATTTCACTTGTATATTTTAATATTATTATGTCCTCAACATGTAAAAATGATCACTCAAGACACTGTACTAGGAATAGTTTCTAAAGAACGCGGATTACGTAACAATTTTTCCCTGGAAATTATTCAAATCAACTTTACACGAGTTATACCTGAAAGCTTGATTTGCATGGATTACATAATTCGACATGGATGACGCAGGGAAATTCACTGAGACGTAAATTATGGTGATTATCATTTTCGGACTAGCACGAAGACACGAAGATTATCACTACCAGGCTTGTAGTTATATTACTTTTAGCGGTTTTAAATTATAACGAATGTCCAAACATACAATATTTCCTGAATGGATTTAAAATTCACCGAATTTAAGTGTCACACTTCATTATATGTACAATTGTGTGTTGCACACTGGCGTTCAAACATGTCTGACCCTACTAATCGATAGTGATCGATAATTTGTTGGTGTAAGTGTGGCTTCTTGAGTTAGTACTTCTATGAATACATGGAGAAGATGATACTCAGTATTGCCAATCGTAAATAAATATACCCACATTATAGAATTCAATTTTTCATACCACTCTATTGATTGCAAAACAACACTGGGTTTAGCTGGAAACAGCTGATATTATCAATTATGAGAATAATTTATGTTTGATTTACATAATAATTTTCCCTGACACTTGTTAACCGCCCCAATAATAGTGTCACCTATTGAGAACTAGCGGAACTCTTTCAGAGTTTGTCTTATTTTTTATATATTTGGATCTGACTTTCCCGTGGTTGGAAAGTTCGCTTACACGATCAGAGAGGCGTAGGTCAGAGATCTTTGAACGTCAGTTTACAATAAAGTAACAGTTCTTGAATGAATATTTGTGATTTAAAATAGTATTACATTGTGGTGCATGTTTAAGAAATGATGGCATAAAACAGTCAGATATATTCAAGATTTACTCGTACAACTTTAGTAGACAAAATATGATTACTATTATATTATACTACTATTATATATTATTACAATTGTTAATCATTAATTAATTATATTATATTATATTATATTATTAATTCTGCGGTGTTCCGTCGCTGTAAGAATTGCTCTAATTTATTTTCTTATGTCGAAATTAACTGAAAAAAAAACTAAAATAAAAAATAACTATCACATCCCTAATCGGAAAGGTTAATAGGTTAAATTTGGAGTATAAACTTGGCTATGATGATAAAAACTGTGCTCCTCACTACTGATGAACGAACTACCACGCACAATTAATACGTTGGATGAATCACTTTCATGCCATTTGCCATTTCATTAGTTTGAATGGAAACAAGGGATCATATTACTCGCAATTAATGTTATTTCTGTACGATCAATGTATCTTGCTTCAACTAAAAAACATGAGCATGCAATTGACTATCTCAAGTTGGCATTCGCCGTATCGCGGAATGAAACATAATACTACAGTCTAGTATATACAGTCACGAAGCTC
Organism: Periplaneta americana; assembly: GCF_040183065.1. NCBI lineage: Eukaryota > Metazoa > Arthropoda > Insecta > Blattodea > Blattidae > Periplaneta > Periplaneta americana. The sequence goes on along the minus strand of NC_091124.1, from coordinate 96,965,633 downwards.
AATACTTACTAAATATGCAAACACAGACAGTTGAAATATGCATCCTTGGATAGTTGCTAACCACCAGGATCGCTACTATCGCCTCATCACAAATCCTTTCCCCAGCAGACGATAAAATGTATTGTACTTTCGATATCGTATTCTTTTGAAAAAATTAACACCTTCCTTCCACTATTGAAATGTGAAATACATAAGGTTTATATATTATTTTCATAAACTATATATTATATTTTATAAACTTACCTTCCTGGATTTTTCGGAAGAAGGATTAATCTGACCTCTTTTTCTTACAATATTTATAGTACGGGTACCACAAACGTCTCCTTGTCCCATATTATTATTCAAATTATTGTATTTTAGCCATTTACAGTATCACAACCGATAACGAACATTTCACAGTTTACACAACTTTTTACAACAAAGCGAAATACGGCGTAGTCAATGCTTTTTCGATCTAGACCAGGCCGTAATGCATGTTCGGGTTTTCTATTTCAGTGTATGTAGCTCAGTGAAGTATTATATTATAACTTTAGTGCGTATCATTGCTAAGTTTTATTTAGTGTAATGTGTCCATAAGTTTCGTTTACTTCTTGTTGCATAATATGTTGCAGAAGTAATTACAAAACTGTGTTATTTTAATGTGAAGAGAATTTTACGCGTTAACATAATCTGTTCGCATCAACATTTTAAGTTTAGAATGGAAGCTATTTTGAGGTTCAATAAAAACGAATTTATATTGTGATTTTAATTTAGCACATCTACCTTCCTTAATTGTAGACAGAAAATTTACCATACCACTCCTATGAAATTAGTGTACGTACGAGTGTGTTGCTTCGTCTCTTAGGTAGTAGATAAATACAATAATTCAGTACCCAATTGTAGTATTAAAATACAGACAAATAGAATGTGACGGGTGTCATACATGACATTATGTTTAATTATAATGTATAATTGCGAATATAGCAATATAAGTTAAATATAGTAAACATAACCTATACTTTCCATATGACATAACATACTTATGTAGTGGCAGGGCATTGGAGACCACTAAAATTAGACAGAAATGGGCAACTGGTACAGTAAACATAACCTATAACTTCAATAATTTCAACATATATAAATATTCGTGCGGTGCTATTGAAAATTATTGAATCGTGCATAAATGAATGTGCAAGAATTTCGCAATATTTAATCGAAATAAAGGCACGTATTACACATACGAACAACGTAATTTTCACACCATAAATAATATTACACCTTAACTCGCAAGGAATTATGTCTGAAGTGTCTCCTAATCATGTTTTAAATTTTATTAATGAAATTACACTACATTTTAGAGAAATATATGTTACTCTTTATGCATTCCAATTAATTTATATGGTTGAAACGCCGCCCTTCGTGATCGGGTTAAGCGAATCACATGGTCTGCCTTACGGCCTGTATTAGATCACGATGGCAGTGACACAGTCTATTGTTCCTAGTACTCACAGCGCTCCAAGCGGCTAGCAACTATCGTGAGAAATGCAAAAAATTACCGCACGCTTCGTGACTGTATATAGTAGACTGTGATAATACGACAGTACGATTGGAAAAATAACTTAAGACTGTGAACTCTCCAGAATATGGTTGGAAAATATCTAAGTTACAGATTTCAACTTCAACGATATGTCAACAGGAAAGCAAGCAGGGTTCACCAAATTTTGTTGTTTTCAAGCACCAGCACTAAGATATCATATAATGGCCTTTGAAAAAAAGTTAATTTTATTCTAAGATAAAAGAGTGTGAAAAACCCACTACTTGTTTGTGGCTAAAATTCACTTAACACCATTGCACAATAACTAGTGATAATAAAGTGCTTTATTATTAATAGTAATAATAATAATAATAATAATAATAATAATAATAATAATAATAATAATAGGTTTATTAGATCTGGCACAGTTAAGACCATACATACTTCTCTAATACTCAATCAAGAGTAAAACTGCGATATAAAAAGCACTACAAATCTACAAAATATAGTACATGTAGTGATTAAGGCGGTGGACAAATCAGGAAGAGCAATTCAATTTCGAATGGGAAAATTTCCAAGACTGATCCAGGCTAAACTAAAGAAATGAATTTCTTAGGCCCGCAAATTTATAGCTTTTCTTCACAAAACTATGTTCGGGGTAAGTCTCATTTCAGTTGACGAAGTAGACTGGCTTGTCTTTTTAAAGTGTTATGCGTAAGCTTTCTGGGCGACTACAAAGTATAAGGTAAGAGGGGTTTGTTGGAAGTTTAATTGAAGGTGTATGAGATAATTGGATGCAATATATACATTAAATTCAGCTTCTTCAGTAGCAACAGGATTTTTTCAACAAATTTTGGTACTGACACCGACGGGTAAAAGTTCCATCAGAACACATCCGTAAATGAAAGACGATACGAAATGGAAATAGGCGTAATATTCAATATTCTTGATTTATATTTTTAAAACATATCGCAGATGTTTCAGAACCAACTTGCAGGCATAAACCATCCAGGAAAATATTTTAATATTCAATTCAATTTATTTGGCCATTAGACATACAGTTTTAGGCTTCGTCAGAATACATTGAAAAACATATAAATACGTTTTAAAAACACTAATAAAAGAAACAGTAAAATTTAAATGATACAATGGAAACATGAAATAATTTGAAACTTTTAAATTAAAGAAACCTAACTAAATTGCAATTAAACTTATTTATTAAAATATAATTTCATACAAATTTGTGTTGAAAAACTCAGCAACAGAATAAAAAGGGTTATTTAATAACCAATTGTAAAATCTAGTTTTGAAGCTATTGATTGGTAATTTATAATATTCACTGGAGAGCTTATTACATAATTGCATCCCCATAATTAAAAAGTTTGTGTAATCTAAATATGGAATATTAATTTGTTCACTACTTCTAATTTCATGATCATGTATATTGGCCACTAATGAGTAATTGCCGATATTTTGTCGAGTGTAAAGTACTAGATCATATATACAGTATATATATATATATATATATATATATATATATATATATATACACACACAAGATAAAAAATTTCAATTATTCCCGATGTTTCTCTCGGCCGATCAACTGCATGCCCCTTCCCCATTGCCTGCACTTCCGCGAATTCATGGCGCATCGCCGGATTTAAACTTAAAGTACTATGTCACATTAATATCATTTGACACTCACACTCTTCACAGCAACTGCTGGAAGGCTTCCTATCTTGTGTGATACATAATTCATATCATAATCATTAATAACATATTTCATTAAACCTATTCACTCATTTTAGTTTATTTTTTCTACACAGAACTTGGCTCCTAGATAAATAAATTACGTCTAAAGTATTCCCTTCTTCCACTACACGATTTCTACTTCCATATGTACGTTTTCAAAAAGTGCGTAAGTTCAAGCACTGAATGTGTAATCTTTGCAAAACACAACACAACATAATAAACTGTCCTTATTCTGAACTGAGTCACTTCGTGTATTTTCTGACGGCTGTGAAGGACAGATTGTAGACTGGCAGAGCGAATTTCGGGGAACGGGGATTCAACAACAAAGTTGCTTTCACGTGGTGATCTCTATCTCTCGTTCTCTCATTCCCTCTATCTTTCCGTATACAAAAAAAAAAAAAAAAGAACTGGTGCCTGGATAATATAAACACCAGCCAGGAATTATGAAATAACTAAGCTCAGGGTGGTTACCAGTAATGCAGATAGGGAAGCACGAACTCTTGAGAATAACCGATTCGGCATATTTAGTAGTTAGTCTAAAACAAGGATGTTCAGTTTTGAAAACGTAGATACCGAGAAAGAAATCGTGTGTCTGAACAATGGAAAACTTTGGACGTAAAATTCCTGGGCGCCCACTTTCGTATAGAAAAACAGTACTAAAGTTAGCGTTTAATGTAACAGATTTGTGAATTGTGTATCACACAAGGTGGACAACAGTTATTACAGCAGGTACTATGAGAAGGGTGTGTACCGAATGTTAGTAATATGACATATTACGTAAGTTTTAATGGAGCGAAGCGCTGTGAATTGTGAATGTATGCAGCGATGGGAGCGGGGGGGGGGGGGGAACCTGCCGCTGGTCGGCCGACAGGAACACCGGAAATGTTCGCTGGGACTCCCTGCATTTCAAATCTTTTATTGAAATAAACACACCCTAAGTGGCTGAACATCGAGAGCTGTGACGCAACACTCAAGCGAGTTAGCAAGATGGGGCGTTTTCATAGAAAGAGAGAGAACACAAAGATAGCGTGCTCGTAGCTCTTCCGTTTCTCGGTACTTCAACTTTCCAATCAACAGTGGTAGGTATATATTTACTGTGCGCTATAAACATTCGCTATTCTACTGTGCCCTCTGTCAATAAGCCACTATCTTCACATCTCTGTTCTACATGGCATATTCCTTAGTGTCTTGCCTGCCTCTCATATATCCAACAATAAAAACGAATTCTTTCATTCTCTATGAGCTGAAAGAATACAATTTTATTCGATTGATCAATATTAGCCTTCACACACAAGATTCACGAGTCCAATCTAAGAACGAAACAGCATCAGAGCCTGAATTAGGCAGGAGCCTACGGTGCCTCTGCGCAGGGCCTCATGATTCTGGGGGCCTCAAAATCCAGGAAAAAGTATTTTTTAATGAATTATGCAAAATGAAATAGACAATAACTCTGCCAACTAAAAATTAGAAAATAAGTACCGTCACTTTCCATAACTATGGTCCAAGCACCCAACTATGGTCCAAAACGCATTATGTTCTACTTAGTCCCCAAGAGTTCGGTGTTTGCCATTTGAGGCGCCACTGTGATGGAATTATGTTCCCCATAAATGCTTCCATCTACCATTACACGTGGATTCTTAACAAAGTCAGTGTGCATCGTTCTATTGAATGTGCGAAGACACGAAATCATTCAGTTTGTGTTTGTCTGTTTTAATAAGCTCTCCTCTGTAGAACTGGTACGTTATAGATATATGATTGTTTGTACAATTAAACCTGGCTATATAGTGTTTACTTTCACGTAATAATTACACAGCCAGAGGTTAAGGACTCTGCGTGAAAAATGTTTAACCTCAAGGCTAGAAGTCAGTCCTCGACTATGTACCACAATTTTTCGTGGACCATAGTTGTATTTCATTTTGAAATATTTGTTTTAATAAAATGTGATGAATGTGATAATTTACTTCTGCAAATACGGTACCTCAGTATATTCTAAAACACCATTTAACATTATAGTCAAGTAAACAAAGAAACACGCTGTTCCAGCATCAATGGTACTAGCACGAATGATGGTCCGGTAAAACGAAAACTTCAGGGTGGAAGGTAAACAACTGTCCCTGTAAGTGTCTATGAGAGCGATGAAACTGGATTGGATACAGATTATGATGTTTCCGGTGTTCTCTCCATATTTACAGACAATGAGTCAGATGTGGAAAAGAAGACGAAATCTGTTAAATTAATGCTAAAGGCACATAGTTATATGGTAGTTACTTATGTGGAGGAATTGTGGCCAGAGAAAGTTTTGGAAGTGAAGAAATATGGAGCTGTTGTTTCATGTATGGTAAGAAGCGACAATTACTGAGGTGGCGATAAATGGAAGACATTTTATTCTATAGAAAAGAAAACATAATAAAACAAATTGAAGACCCCAAATGCGTCTTGAAAAAGAGAGATCTATTTTCAATTTCAGAATTACAAGAGAAGTGGAGATTCAAAGGATCGAAATAAGCCTACTGAATGTAAATGAATACAATATAATATTTTATTACTCAGTCAATGACAAATCAAAGTAAAATAATGACTTAGTATATAGTCATTAAGTTTATATACATGAATTACAAAATTGCGAACGTTTTCGCCTATTCAGGCATCCTCAGGCAGTTATACAATATCTCAATGTCATATACGTAGCTATTGGTGGTGAGTACTATTTAAAATTAATGATGTATAGGACATCTCCATTATTAAAATGTAATATTACAGGTTATAAACTTAAATAATGTTAAAAAATGTTAAAAACCATGTAGTAATTAAACTTCATAATATGTGGAACACTTGTTCAGTCCAATGAGTGGTGAATGTATCTGAAATATATAAAAACGACGTGAGTACTTTTAAATATCCAATCCGATTACAATTTACATTTGATAATTCCCATTTCTATTCGTATTTTTATATATTTCAGATACATTCACCACTCATTGGACTGAACAAGTGTTCCACATATTATGAAATTTAATTACTACATGGTTTTTAACATTTTTTAACATTATTTAAGTTTATAACCTGTAATATTACATTTTAATAATGGAGATGTCCTATACATCATTAATTTTAAATAGTACTCACCACCAATAGCTACGTATATGACATTGAGATATTGTATAACTGCCTGAGGATGCCTGAATAGGCGAAAACGTTCGCAATTTTGTAATTCATGTATATAAACTTAATGACTATAAACTAAGTCATTATTTTACTTTGATTTGTCATTGACTGAGTAATAAAATATTATATTGTATTCATTTATAGAAATTGACAATCTGAATATTCCATCATGCTTTCTAAGCTACTGAATGTAGTTCTCAGCATGGTAAATAAACATTATCAGTGAATTTATGTGCATAATATTTTGCTAAGAATGTGTTCGTTTATTTTTATACCGTAGGCTACTTTTGTTGTTTAATATACTGTATTTGTTCATTATTGCAGAAAAATGACTTTCAGATTTCACTTGTTTATTGTGTGTTTATGCAATGTGTACTAATAAAAAGAATCCATGTAGTTTTAATTTATTTTTAATATTTCTGTGCTAGATTATGTTTCTACCCTTAACTTAGAAACTCAGTGTATTGATTTACGAATAATTACAGCTCCAGCTATAGTCCATTCATGCTTTCAAGCATGAATATATGAGTGTACCATAGTTGGGCAACTCAGAATACAACTATGTACCAATGCTTATTACTTTTAACACTTGTAATTAAATAATTTCAAACACATATGTCAATATTTATTTAATATACACTTACAAGAGTCCGAAGCCAAAATTCTACTTAATCTGGATGAATAGTACTGAATATACAAAGAAAAATGTGAAAAATGTGGACCATAGTTTGGCGAAACTACGGTACTTACGTAATGAATTATTATGTTAGAAAACGCATAAAAATCACTTTATTGTTTTAAGTTTATAGTCATAAGTTTATTGCAGAGTTTAATGTGTTCAACTTGTAAAAGCTGGCTACCGTGTACAGTTTATTCAAAATGTAAAAGTAGGCCTATTTAAATAACGAATAATGAGTTCAGCCAGCCAAAGTCATTGTATTGAGTGTTAAACAAAATGCCTAATGCTTGTGTTTTTTTAAGTTTATCTAATTTCTGTTGGTATAGGACCGTTATCTGTGTGTAGTGGTAGTGTTAAAGTGTTTTTTTAAGAATGTTCATACTTAAAAATGGAATTCCCAAGCAAACTTGAGTTAGGGACCATTACAAGAAACCGTAGAGCTAGTCAACAACAATAAAAAAATGCTAAAGTTAAGAATGTTTTAACACAGGTTAATCAAGATTTTGGCATACAGAGACAATAATTCGCCACAGCTACTCAATTGTAGGGGGTCAAGGTATTTATTTTTTATATATAAGTCTAAGTAATAATTTAGGATAAATGAGCATTCTTTTCATACTCCTAAATTATTGCACTAGAGGAAACTAGAGATAGTACCGGTACTGCAACCAATGCTATCAGCTCTGTGGCCACACATAATCACTGGTACGTTATTTTTAATCCTTCTCCTCAGAGTCGAGAATTAATAAAAATCTCTGTGAAATAAATACATGGTGAAAGGGGATAGGGGCAAAATTTAAATGAAACAAGATAGGCCTATTTATCATATATGAAAATAAGGGGCCTCATAAAGAAAATTAAGCTCCGGACCTCTGAAATTATAAATCAGGCCTTGAATAGCATTCTTTAATATACATTCCCAAATTCTGACAATGAAATGATGGATCCGCGTCGTAGTATAGAGTTTCGGTATTAAAAGAATTAAATCTGTGCATAATAAAGTTTCAGAGAAAATTTACCTGCCGTTTTCTGTCCATTTCAATTTCTTCAACTAGTTATAATTACGGCTAGGATTTTGATGACCTATAAATCATGAAAGAATGTCGTAAAAACAAGGCATTTATAACCTAAAAATCTTTAAAAAAATTCCCAAAAAATTAAACTTACATAATTGGCTTAGTAGGAAAAGAGGTTTTATACTATTTAATATTTAGACTAATAATTAAATTAAATTCTAGTACTAACATTTAAGTTTATTTAATTTTACACAATTTTTTCTAAGTACTATACTTTAATTAATTATTTTACCTGATGTAGTTTCCATGTAGTCCACCACAAGGTCACTCATACCCGGAACTAGCAGGTATAGAGGAGTCTATATTGAAGGGGCGGTTGGACTGATCCATTACATGGGGTGTACTGCGTTAAAATGGCAATATTTGTGTAGAAAAACAATTAAATATTATACAAAACGATGAGAATAAATGGACAAAATATGTAGAGAAAATATCAAAGGAAATAAACATGATTTTACATTAATGGGGATTTATGGCAAAAATGAAATGAAAGTGCCTAAAAAAATGACCGAATAAAATAAAAATATTCTTAGGAGTTGAAAAAGGCAAAAAGTGCAAAGAAATGGCCTAACAAATGTCTTAAAAAATTCAGTTTATCACATAACATATAAATACTAAAGCAGCTATGTTTCTGGCTTAATAGAAAAAAGAATCCTTGCCCTAGTTATAATAGACCTACTATCCAAATATACGAGTATATTACGAAGGTAATGAATTCAAGTTAACAAGTGCATCATCAGATAAAAGATTCTGGAGATGGAAGTAAAGAATGTGATGCATTCCAACAGGAACTAGTTATCTTATCTACGCCAAAATTACTGTAAATGGCCTCAAATTCAGCTATACTGCAAAAGTTTTTTGAAGCCTGAATCTGATATCTGACCTTCTACTCTGGAGGATGTGTAAGAAACTGAATTCCTGTTTCCTGCATGACTGGTATTTCTCTCTACAATACCTTTATGAAATTATGAATTAAACAGAGAAATCCGATCTGTTTAGTTTTTCTCGTAATAGACATGGTACGGAACATTAATAACGGAAAATGGTTTCCCTTAGTACAGCGTCGTTCGAAAGTGTATGGCAAGTCAGAAACCGCCTGGCTATGATTCACCCACTGCGTCAGCTTCCATTAATGTTAAAAAAATCTCGCAACTTTTACATAGCATTGCAGATTTTATTTTTTGAGGTAGTGTCAAGAACGCATACACGTAACTGTAGCATTAATGATGTACGGTAGAATAGCATTAGAATCTCTGCGCTTTTGATGGAAAGTCACTATATTTCATACACTAGCCTTCTAGTAGAATGGAAATGGTCCTGTCCAGATCTACAGACTTGGGTACTTCAGAAGTAAAATATTTCGCTAAGTGAGAAAAATAGATATGTGCAGGTTATTCACGAGGATTTACCGCCATTTACGGAGTTTATTACCGAAGACATTCTGAGCAAAATCTGTTATATAAACATTTGTCCTAATCACAATATTTTCAAAGTTACACTAATTTCAAGTTGTTAGTAAAATACCTTATTTCTTTAGTTTTACGAGGAAAAAATATTACAAATAGAGAATTAACTATTCGGAAGTATCATTTCTTTAATTGGCTAGTGTTCTGAAGTTAAAAATGTGTTGTTAATTGCTTTGTACAAATTTTATTCTTCAATCTTTAACTGAAATTGACATCATTCTTACGCACTTATCACAAAAATTGATACAAATAATAAGACTTTAGGAACTTTATTCTTTACGGTTTAATTATGCATCCTAATGTACAGTGATTTGTAATCATTGTTGTGATAAATGCGTAAGAAAGTGTAATTTTATAGTTAAAATTCGAAAGAATATTCTGTACGCAGCAACTATGTAATTCACAACACATTTTTAGCTTCAGAATACTTGCTAATTTAAGAATAATTTAAGAGATTTTACTAAAAACTATTGTATGTACCACGTAAACAAAACCTTTAGCGGATTCATACCGTATTTTTGACTAGGCTTACGTCTCGTCCAAAACACTGAATTCGTCCGCTAAAGACTTATTTTGCGTACTTCATACGTAAATATATTGTGATAGCTGCGTCGGGATTCCAACGCATGTCCGACAGGGCGCCCGGCAGACGAAACGTTGGTCGCTTAGGTGTGGCGGCGAGGGGAGCGTCTGCAGCCGAGAGAGGGCGGTGTACTACGACGCGGCGAGGGGAGGTTGCGCGCGCATCTGGTGCTTGCGGAGAGAAGAAAGTGGAAAGAGCGACCGCAGAGAGGAGAGGGGTCCGGATTGTTCGAGTGCCATCTCTGGACACGCGTGGAAATATCGAGAACTCGTACTTTCTCGTAACTATGGTGTGAGTATAAATTACGCTCGCGAGTGAACTTGAGTCAGTCAGTAAGTCAGTCAGTGTTGTTATAGTCAGCCAGCTTTGTGTACCGGAGTTCGACTTGAGTGTGCGTCTGCAACTGTGTGAGCATCCGAAGACCTGAGTTCGAGTGCAGTGAACCGCTGTTGAAGGGACCTGAGTTCGAAGTTCAGTGGACTGTCTCTAAGGTCTGGGGATCGAGATACTGTGAACTCGAGTGACTGAGGTAGAAGAACTGTGAACTGAGAACTGACAGTTCTGATTTGTAAATAGTGCTTTGTGAACATTAGTTAAAATTAACAGTTCATTGTCGTTCTCAATAATTCAAGTAAATTGTCATTGTCGTCTGTAGAGTGCAATAACGAATACAGTGTTACTGTGTGGAGAGCAAATCCCATTGTTGACGGGAGCAGAATTAAATTGTAGAAAGTGAAGAGTAATTGTTGAAATAATAAAATTACATTGTTGTTTATTATAAAAATTTACAATATATTTAAAAATGCATATGATCAAAGTACCGACTATTATTGTGCAATGTTCAAATATGACAGAGGAAACTGAGACATTACAAACGTCTTCTTATTCCATATGAAAGACTAATCGCGATATATGTGTTAAAATCTTTAAGCAGTTTAAAATAGTGTCCTGCAATGTTCGAACATGGGAGAGGCAACCAAGACATTAAACACGTCGTCTGATTTTAAATGAAAAACTAATCGCAAGATCTATTCTAAAACAAGAAATGAAGAGAGTGAAAGACAGTGAATGTTATTGTAAGATGGTGCGACATATAATACAGGCATTCTTCTGCAGAGCAAACATCGACGAATGTCGAAATTCGTCATACTCGACTAACTTGAATCAAACATAGTGCATATAATGCACGTCGCTAATACTTTTATCATCCAAATAGCGATACAAATATTGTTACCGAATAACTATGATTTATTTGAATAATGTGTGAAGAAAGTAATTATAGCTATTTTCTGTCGATAACTGGTATAGTAACAACTGTCATGTGTTTTCAAATATAATTTTATGCACCTATATGTACGTGTATCTATTACTGTCGATGTTTAATTACATTTTTGTAATAAAAATTACCTGTCCTTACATCTAAAGGTCCACACCTGTGGAGTAACGGTCAGCGCGTCTGGCTGCGAAACCAGGTGGCCCGGGTTCGAATCCCGGTCGGGGCAAGTTACCTGGTTGAGGTTTTTTCCGGGGTTTTCCCTCAACCCAATACGAGCAAATGCTAGGTAACTTTCGGTGCTGGACCCCGGATTCATTTCACCGGCATTATCACCTTCATATCATTCAGACGCTAAATAACCTAGATGTTGATACAGCGTCGTAAAATAACCCAATATAATAATAATACATCTAAATAAAACTTCACAAGATTTGTTCTAAACTCCTTATTGAGCTAAAAGCAAGAAGAAATGGGGGGAGAGAGTCGGAGAGGCCAGCGAACTTCAAAGGTACAGATCATACAAGGGGCAAGTTCGAGCGAGCTGTGAGAGATCCGCTACTTTAAAACAGATTTCGGTACTTGTCACGCTCGACAAACTTGAACCGAACACAGAGCTTGAAATGCACGACACTACGCCATGCTTTACATCACATAGCCCAATTTATTCACGAAAATATGTAGTTTCATGAGAAATACGCATGTTATATTTATCTTCTAAATTCGTTTCTTTCTGGTGGCATATGCAGTAAATGAGCCGTTCAGAGCAGAAGTGGTGTAAGTCATAGTTGGGTAATGAAGTTTAAAGTAAAAATTCTGTAAAATACAGCGCAAAGTAGCAATTAATATGTCATTCATGCTATTCACTGACTACTAATAGTTTAAATAAATTCATTATTAATTACTACTTTGCGCTGTATTTCACAGAATGTTTACTTTAAACCTCATTAACCACTTTTGACTTACACCACTTCTGCTCTCAAAGGCTCAAATGATCTTAACGTAAGAAATGTGTATCTCTCATAATTTAAATACAAATAGAATGCGAAGGAAATAAGAAAATAATATTTATTTGTATTGAAGCCACAGCGTACGCAATTCCGGCTGAAAAGTTGTAAACAAGGATTTTTGTACAATTAGGGTATTTGAGTGTGAATGCATACTGTGAGAATCCAGTCGTCAAGGCCGTATAACGGTATAACGATGGCTATGTCAGCGAGTGGTTGTGCGTTCGTGTATAATTCGGTGCTTTCATTGTTTGTAAATTGTGTGCTAATTGTTCTTGCTTCTTTTTTATTTCTTTAGTAGGTTATTTTACGACGCTGTATCAACATCTTAAGTTATTTAGCGTCTGAATGAGATGAAGGTGATAATGCCGGTGAAATGAGTCCAAGGTCCAGCACCGATAGTTACCCAGCATTTGCTCATATTGGGTTGAGGAAAAACTCCGGAATAAACCTCAACCAGGTAACTTTTTCCCGACCGGGATTCGAACCCGGGCCACTTGGTTTCGCTGCCAGACGCGCTAACCTATACTTTACAGGTGTGGACAATTGTTCTTGTTCTTAGTTATACCAATACATAAATACAGTCTTGAACGGAATTTTATGTACAAAACATATGTAAAAATCATTTCTCACAGAGAAGTGGTCAGGTGATTCAGAAATATCCTGAGAATCCTCTTCTAAGTAGAAAAACTGTTCCCCAACTTGTTAAAAAGTTAAGAGAGGTAGGATCTCTTAATGACAAGGAAGGTGTTCCGAAAAACGGAAGAAAAGTTAGATGAAGTAGACGAACGACTCGAACATTAAAAAAAAAAAAATCCCTCTTTTGCTTGCTCAGGAAATAGGCGTTTCAAAGTTCTCAGCACGAAATGCCATTACTTATTTACTTATGGCTATTCATTTAGACGTAATATTTAACTTTATTTGAGCGATTAAACTGTTTGCAAATTGGGAAGAGTGAATATTTTAATATGTCTTACACATAAGCTTACGTTATAAAAATGTACAAAATTAATGGCCCAGAAGTGCTAAGCTTGTGCCCTTTGTGCCGAAAATTTAAGCAATCACGAAACACTCACTCTCCTTTTCGAAGATAGCTAGCATTACAACGATTTACAGGTCGTAACAGTACGGAAAGACTGGCACTCAGCCTACAAGAAAATGATACAGCTACTCTATTCTCAACCAGTCAAGTAGAACGTCAGTTTTACTTCGGTATGCCTGTGTGCTGTGGCTTCACATCAGTTCTGCGATACCTTACGGGAAGGAAAATTAAATATATTTTTTTCAAAAGTTATATTTGTTGTCCTTTTTCTTCTATCTCTCTAGGTTAGAATATGTATTCCTGTTTCTATGTCAGGTTCCATCCCTAAACTAGTTGCAGAATTTATTTGAAACTTTAAAAATCATTGTGTATTTACCTCATTCAGATTAAATAAATAGCATTGCCATAATGTACACCGTGGTTCGATATTCACTTCTCACAAACGTAGAGCAGCTCACAAATTGAGGAAAATTCTATCATAGTTATCCCTACGATGCGGAATAATATTGATATTTCTGAAATTACAGATTGTGTTTAAGACCCATTTGAGTAAAATGCGAAAAATGAGATGAGCAACTCTCTGTAAAAATTCCCCGTTAAGAGGCTTATTGTTATACCTAGTTGACGAAAAAAACACTTTCACACCAGTGGACTTTTCAGGAGACGCGGTTAGAATGAAGTAAAACTAAAGAAACAATATAGAACGAAGAACATAATATCACAGTCTAGTATATACAGTCACGAAGCTTGAGTTGTGAGAGTGCTTATGAACAATAGACTGTGCCGGTACTATTTCGCATTGTCTGTAATGAGGCGATATTAGCGATCCTAGTGGTTAGCAACTATTTATAGATGCATATTTATTACGTATTGAGCTTCGTGACTGTATATACTAGACTGTGATAATATGACAAAAGTCACGTTCCACTCCTCTGTCAGGAATCAAAGCAGGTTTAACCTAAGAAAAAAGAGAGTATTCCTATTTAATATAAATTTATAAAGAGAAGCAGTTGTTAAGTTAAGTAAATGTGTAAACTAGTTTGTAGTTGAGTCACAGCGATTTCAGTTGCTCAGTGTACGTTGTGCTTCGAGAAAACACCCGAGAGAATTCCCAGTCTTGAGGGGATTTCGTTTATAATTTGCTTACAAGAAACAATTTTCTCCCTTCCAAGATTTTAAGAGCTATGGAAATGTGAAGAAGCTGATATTCCATATTGGCAAAATGTAACGAAAAAAGTTACCTGTATGTGAAAGAAACATTGAATTAATGAATAAATTACACGTTACCTACAGAAATGTGGGGGAAAATTCCTTAGTCTGCAACAACGCGGAAGAGTCTCATAGCAGCGAAAGCGCTGTCGTAGGCAGGGATGTTTCGTGTCGTTTCAAGCTCATTGGAGAAAATTTTTGTTATAACAAAGTTCGGCTGGATTTCCTGGAAATTCTTATATTTTAATTCAGGAGTCGTACCGTTGCTATAACAGAAGGGAAGAAGGAGTGGCGTATTACTAAAAAAGTGAATAAGGAAATGTCAGATATATTGAAAGTTACAAAAGACACTAGACTAAAGTAAAGAAGGGAAGAAAGAAAACACAAAAGGATATACGCAGACAGAAAATAAATTAGAAATAGTAACTGAAGATAAGAAAGAAAGAAAGAAAGAAAGAAAGAAAGAAAGAAAGAAAGAAAGAAAGAAAGAAATAAACAAAGAAAAAGTACTACAAGAAGATATAAAATGGGAAACATGGAAGATGTATGGTTGGAAAGCATTAAACAAAACAAAGTATTGAAAATGAATCAAATATAGACTACGGAAAACAGAAAGAAAAAGGAAAAAGAAATTAATAATTAGGAAAAGAGGACAAGACAGTGAAAATGAAGAATTACAAAAGAACAATACAAAGTGAACAGAATAATAATAATAATAATAATAATAATAATAATAATAATAATAATAATAATAATAACAATAATAATAAATTTATTGCTATAACAAAAACATATTTTATATAAAAAATCTCTCTAGCATCCCCAGAAAGAGAAATACAAATATAGAAGAATCACAGTGAAAAAATGCCCTAAAGTATCGACAAATATATATATATATATATATATATATATATATATATATATATATATATATACACACAGTATATTGACTACAGAGGAGAAAATCGAATGCGTGTTTTTCGTTGTCATCATGAGGCCATAATACCCCTTTTTTGACCATGATATGTAACAATATTAAATTGATCAAAAGTGCATTACTGATATATCATTACAAATCATAGGACTTTTGACACTAACAGTTGAAAATGGCACCGAGTAAACTAGAGTAGGTTAGCACCCGTTACTGAGTTTTTACGCTTGATTCACACGACTCCGAAATGTAACAATAGAGAACTGTCATATTGGCTCGAGCGTGCATCGAGTAAAACACATGTTGACTTCCACGTAACAGTAAGTTAATACTATTAATAAAATATTGTAACTAAACTTATATTATTCTGATACTTTTAACACTACAGACTGGATACATATCTTCCCTTTTAAATATAACTGGCATATGTACATTCTGCAGAGCCCGTCACTTTGCGAAAGGGGCAATGACCACTTCACTCAATGTTGGCACAACTGTCCAGTTAAAATTCTAGCAATTCGGCAGCATATTACACTTCGAACATTGCATACAAAGAACTTATTGGAGATATTATAAAGTCAAATCATCAAAGGTAACATAAATGCACATACGATTTCCAGTTCATTAAAAGATAATATTCCCATACCTACAGATTACTTCATAATAACTAGTCCATTGGAGGTCAGTATAGCCTACTATATTGGTTGTCTAAAATTTAGGTTCTTCACAAATCTTGAACTGTACTGACAGTTTTCAGAGTATTAAAATCTGAATGTAGAAAATGAAATAAGTAGGATATTTCAATTTTGAACGCATTTTTCATGGCGTGATACTAATACGAGTACATACATACATACATACATGTTCTGCCCCAGGGCACGTCTTTCACTGCAAACCCAGCATTCTCCAGTCTTTCCAATTTTCTATCTTCCTCTTTGTCTCCGCATATGATGCATATAACTTAATGTCGTCTTCATCTGATATCTTCTTCTGCGCCGAACTCTTCTGCCGTTCACCATTCCTTCCAGTGCATCCTTCAGTAGACAGTTTCTTCTCAGCCAGTGACCCAACCAATCCCTTTTTCTCTTCCTGATCACTTTCAGTATCATTCTTTCTTCATCCACAATTTCCAACACAGTTTCATTTCTTATTCTGTCTGTCCATTTCACACGCTCCATTCTTCTCCATATCCACATTTCAAATGATTCTAATCGTTTCTCTTCACTTTCATCGAAATGTCCACGTTTCTGTCCCATAAAATGGTGATACTAGTAACACAATAATAATAATAATAATAATAATAATAATAATAATAATAATAATAATAATAATAATGGTAAACTTAATTATTTAGCAGCTTTTTCGAACTATGGAGGCTATGTATAGAACTTTAAAACTCTTGTCATTGTTTGGACTTTGATCCTTTTCAACGAAAGCCTCAAGATGATGGAGTTATTATATTTATTTATTTATTTATTATTTTGCTAATAACTGTAACATAAAATATAATATATACAGAAAAACTTTAGCTCGCCCCTGAAAGAGTAGAACTCGTGCTCAGGGGCGGATTCCTGAATTGAAATTAATAATTATACAATGCAATTTGTCTTATGTCTACTATGCAATTATAGTATATAAATTTAAATTTACAATTTTTCAATTTTTATAATATCCATACATAACTTTTTAAATGTAATACTATAACTATTAGAATTGACAAGATTAGGATATTTAAATATAAATATAGTCTTACATATCGGGTAATGTACCTCTGATTGAAGTTCTGGCTGATATGTAGGCCTACAACTATTATCAGGCAGTACATCTCACTTGACAATATGTGTCAGAGGAAGAACAATTTTTTGTATGCATCTGAAGTCTGATTAGTGTAATATGTAGCTAATCGGCGATGTATGCAATGTAAGGGGAAAGGAACTGGCCATCCTACCCAGTTATCTCCTGTCCTAATTGCCACATGAGTGGTGCCTTGTTGGTATCACTTTTGATATTGAACCTGTCTTCGGACAGTTGACCAAACAACAACAGTGGGGTGATGATTATTGTGGTAGTACTGATGTTTATTATGATGAACATGGGCATGCGAAACTGTAATATTCACGACTGTTATAGCAATGATTTTGGCAAGAATGGTGATAATTGCTACTTGTGATCACGATGGCAACTCTTTTTGTTGATAGTGGTTATGGATTTGTTGGTGCTGCTCATGGTGATGGTTGACGATCATGATGATTATGGAGATTATAATTGTGGTGATGATAACACAATAACCTCCACGTGGAAGTAGCAACACACTGCACCATTATCGTTCAAGTTGGGAGCACCACTCATTCCACCTAGCGGAGATATTTGTAGTGGTTTGAATTTGTTATCGATTAACCGTCACAGAGAAAATATGAAAATAATAAGTGGGCGCGTGGCGATGGCTCTACAATCCAGAAGGCTGTGGCCACATGCAACCTGCGTGCGGCAGTTTCGCAAGAGGCCTGGTATTGATCCCCGTCTGTCAGTGGTTCCGGCGCTCAACAACATCAAGTCAGCAATGCACACAAGTCACTGCTGAGAGGCCCGAATGTTGTTTCTTCAACTCATTTTATCCCAGCCTTACTTTATACGTTTATCTGACTGTTGTCTGCAAAGAGGAACAAAATACAATTTTGCACCGATCGCATTTTTTATTGTATTTACTGCTATTGCCGACAGACCTTGTAAGTTGGATTTACAACACGTGGACCGGTTGCTAGAGAAACATATTATTGTTACAGCTCGTAGCAACACTAGCGCTGTTGCGGGATATAATACCAAAATATTACAGCCAATGTTCCACAAATCTTCAACATATATGTCCACAGATCTGTGAGAATAATAGCGTATAGCGAGTGCTATGCTAGACAGGGCTGAGAGCTTCCTCCTTGCAAGTATAGCATCCGTATGGTGAATATTATTATTAGTTTGTGTAGTGGAAGTTACAATTGAATATGGGTTTGAGTATCATGACTAACTACAAGTCAATAGTGGAAAAAGCACAGAAATTAAATGAGAGTGACCCTGAAATATATTTCTCTTTATCAAGATTAGAATGTCTTTCCTCAAGGGTTATAATACATAAGATACACAGTTGGCTTTGTGCTACTGGATCGGTTGTAAGAATGTGACATTTCCAAGGTTCCGATTTTGTGCCAAGACAGGCCTATTATTGAACCTTCCAGTACCATAAATATTAAGTACCTACAGAGGGACTCAGACGGTACAGGTACTTTGACACTGAAAAATAGCTACATCTATTCTAGCGTCGGACATTATTGTTATATATTGCATAACACAACTTAAGGAGCTGAATTTGTTTGTACAGGGCCATCATTTTATTTTTACTTCAATTTTTATTGTACCTCAGTTTTTTAATGTACTTCACTCCCACCCCTTCTACTAATGAAGTTCAACCGTCCTCCACACAGATCCAAAACCGCATATACAGTTATAGTAACCTTACGGTCATAGTAAACAGTACGTTCCAAAAATATGTTCGCGTTTTCCAGTGAGCTTTCAATATTGAATCATTTTCCATTTGCCTACGTCGCATCCAGGTTTCCCCCACCTGCTTCTATTCGCCTCTCTAAATGCTAGTGACTGGGCTGTCTTAGCTGTTTTCTGAGAACATTAATTTCTGTTGGAATTGGATGTCTACGTAATATTATACCCATACAACTGTTTAAAATAACTTAAATAAAAGGGCATCGTTAAGTAATTAACTGTCACGTGATTTCCTCCCTTTCTACGACGCTACGACGTAACCACTTAGACGGACAGTAGATAGCATGTCTGAGTAATTTTATGTTTTCGGATGTTACAGAAGTGAAGATTGAATTTACAATACGTAAGGTCTCTTTTATAGAGTAGGTACAGAATTATTTCAACATGAGTTACTGATACGAAGGACGAAACTGGTAATTGGAATTAGGTAAAATAGTGTATAGTGCGATAATATGCACATTACAACTGAAGCCTGTATCGAAATGAACGGCCACCATTTTAAAAAAATGTGTCTAAATATCCATATTATGATAATTTTTCAATTTAACTTCATTCTCTATAGTGTACGCTAATGTGCTGTAGATAGTATAATATATACTGCATAATGAATACGTCCGCA
Organism: Periplaneta americana; assembly: GCF_040183065.1. Lineage (NCBI taxonomy): Eukaryota > Metazoa > Arthropoda > Insecta > Blattodea > Blattidae > Periplaneta > Periplaneta americana. The sequence goes on along the minus strand of NC_091124.1, from coordinate 96,945,769 downwards.
TGGAAAGCTCAGTTCGTGAGTAAAAACACTCATTGTTAATACTGTACTGTATTTTAATTAAACAAAAACCTAATGAAAATTATCAAACTCAAAATCGCGATATTTCCTAGTTTACGTAAATGGATGAACAAATTTTCTTCCCTCCTATACCTAGTAAAGTGATTTGTTTGTATATTACGCCAGTATCGTCGAACTCCAGTCGTGGAAGGGGGTAGCAAACGGTGTTTCCGATTCTTAATCGTTGATCCAAAGGTATAACCAGGTTAATATTAGAAATGTTAGTAAAAATAAAATGATGTCCCTGTATATTCACCGTTGGGTTCTGTTATTGTTCCTGTAATGTACGGTGGTCCCTTTCTTGAAACAGCCATTTCATTGTTCTGGACATTTGAATTAATATGCGTATATCAGATGTTTTCAGTTATAAAATTGAAGATGAAGACTGAATACTCATTTCTTTTAATTATTAATCCATAACTTTCGAGAGATCAAGCAAAAGTTTTCAACTAAATACAATAAAGAAACTAAGCTCAAAATTTGTTCCGATGAGTATGTTGCATTCAACTCTTGTCTTGTGTGTTTTCACGAACTTTTGTACAGCGTATAAGGGCTATAAGTGCCAGTATTTTAACTGATGATTATTCATGTCATAAGGAAGAAAAGAATGTTCTTACAATTTTTTTCTATTCGGAGTATTTAACTAATTATTAACGTTTACAATATTAGACGAATGGAAACGTTGCTGGATGGAGAGGAGGGGGTTTAGAAATACACAGTATAGCTCAAGCGGGGAGGAGGAGGTTTAGAAGTATACACTACAGCTCAAGCGGGAAGGAGAGAGTTTAGAAGTACACAGTACAGCTCAAGCGGGTAAAAACATACCGATACAAAACAGATGCTCTGTTCTAATGAAGGGGCGAACCATAATAATACTGCTGTTTACATAAAACGAGCAGAAAATACAGGGACATCATTTTATTTTTACTTCAATTTTTATTGTACCTGAGTTTTTTAATGTATTTCACTGCGACCCCTTCTACTAATGAAGTTCAACCGTCCTCCACACAGAACCAAAACCGCATATACAGTCATAGTAGCCTTACGCTCATAGTAAACAGTACGTTCCAAAAATATGTTCGCGTTTTCCAGTGAAGAAAGGGCTTTCAACATTGCATCATTTTCCATTTGCCTACGTCGCATTCAGGTTTCCCCCACCTGCTTCTATTCGCCTCTCTGTAAATGCTAGTGGATGGGCTGTCTTAGCTCTTTTCTGAGAACATTAATTTCTGTTAGGAATTGGACGTCTACGTAATATTATACCCATACAATTGTTTAAAATAACTTAAATAAAAGGGCATCGTTAAGTAATTAACTGTCACGTGATTTCTTCCCTTTCTACGACGCTGCGACGTAACCACTTGGACGGACAGTAGATAGCATGTCTGAGTAATTTTATCTTTTAGGATCGGGCAGAAGTGAAGATTAAATTTGCAGTACGTAAGGTACTATTTTATAGAGTAGGTACAGAATTATTTCAACATGAGTTACTGATACGAAGGACGAAACTGGTAATTGGAATTAGGTAAAATAGTGTATAGTGCGATAATATGCACATTACAACTGAAGCCTATATCGAAATGAACGGCCACCATTTTCAAAAATGAGTTTAAATATCTATATTATTATTATTTTTCGATTTAACTTCATTCTCTCTATTGTACGCTAATGTGCTGTAACAGTACAATATACACTGCATAATGAATGCGTCCGAATGGAGAGCTCAATTCGTGAATAAAAACACTAAGTGTTAATACAATACTGTACAATGATTAAACAAAAACCTAATGAAAATTATCAAACTCATAATTGCGATACTTCCTAGTTTACGTAAATGGATGAACTACTTTTCTTACCTCCTGTACCTACTAAAGTGATTTGTATTTTACGCCAGTATCATCGAAATCCAGTCTTGGAAGGGGGAGCAAGCGGTGTTTCCAACTCTAGACCTTTAATCCAAAGATATAGCCGGGTTAATATTAAAAATGTTAGTAAAAATAAAATGATGTCCCTGTACAAACTTTCAATCTTATTAATACAGGGACATCATTTCATTTTTATTTCAATTTTTATTGTACCTGAACTTTTTAATGTACTTCACTCCCACCCCTTCTACTAGTAAACTTCCACCCGTCCTCACACAGAACTAAGGCCGCATATGCAGTCAGAGACGTACGATCATAGTAAACACTACTAAATGAGTGAGTACAGTACGTTCCCGAAATATGGTGTGCATTTTCCAGTGAAGAAAGAGCATTCATTTTATTGAATCATGGGTATTTTCGCACAAATACTGTTGCGTCGTTTTGTTACGTCGCATCCCGGTTTCCCTCACCCATTTCTACTGGCATCTCTGTAAAGACTAGTGGCTAAGTAATATTATACACAAATTTTTTAAATAATTTAAATAAAAGGGTCTTGTTAAGTAACTGTCACGTGATTTTCCCCCTTTCTACGACCCTGCGACATAACCACTTGGACGGGCAATAGAGAGCATGTCTAAGTAAATTCTTCTGTGCGCATCAGGTACAAGTAAAGATTGAATTTACAGTACGTAAAATACTCTGTTATAGAGTAGGTAGAGAACTCTTTCAACATGACCAGGATTATGACTCCCCATGTCACCTGATTTGAGTGCTTTCCATTATTTCTTTTGGGGTTACTGTAAAACAGTTGTGTTTGCTAAACATCCTACAACAACAGAAGAATTAAAGAATTAGGCCTACATTAAAAAACAATGCATTCAATTTCCGAATATATGCTTAAAAGTCTTAGATAATATGCACAAAAGAATTGAATGAAGCCTGTATCGAAATGAACGGTTACCATTTGAAACAATTTCTTTAAATATCCATATTTTGATTATTTTTCAATTTAAATGCACTTGCAAAGCAAAGTCAAAAGTCGTAAGTCAAAAGACAAAGCACTCTCCATATTGTAAACTAATATGCTATACACAGTATACTATATATTGCATAATGAATATGTCCGCCTGGATAGTTCAGTTAATGAATAAAAAAACACATTGTTAATACTGTACTATATTTTGAGTGAATAAAAACCGAACGAAAATTATAAAAACCAAAATCGTAATATTTTCTGGTTTACGTAAATGGATGTGCTACTTTTCTTCTCTCCTATACCCATTAAAGTAATTTGTATTTATTTTACACTAGTATCTCAAACTCCGGTTGGAAGGGGTAACAAACAGTGTTTCCGATCCTGAACCGTTAATTCAAAGGTATAGCCAGGTTAATATTGGAAATATTAGTAAAATTAAAATGATGTCCCTGTAGAACATTATGGTAAATTTACAATTTATGTAACAATATTGCTCCACTTTTTAATTGTAGGTCTAAAAAATAAACAATAATGATTTTCTGCTCAAAATCACATGAACTTTTTTCTAATGCAACATTTTAATCTCTCCCGCTTCCGTAAAACAGTATCATTTTAAAACCAATTTCTGGTTGTGTGAGTTTCGAAACGGGGTAAGAGATTTCTAGTTTCTCATAATCGTTGAGAAACTGCTACAAAAGTTCGCCGATTAGATAACCTTCTTTGAGGAAAACGTTGACGGTACATCTTTCTTGCCGCACTTGAATTACGACGACTTCCTCCATAAATTAATAACATATGATATTCCTAAACTTTGAAGGACATTGTAAGTTGTTTATCGAATACCCTGTACTAAACTGTCATCCGCTCGGCAGTACACTTATGGACAGGGAGCTTGAACTCAGCTGACTCGTACTTACGTCTGTGCATAGTACTGCCTGCTGAACGTTGCCACGTCTCTCACGTCAGAATATTAACAAATAGGCATGCCTTTTTATTTAATTTCACCAAAACATAATAGAACACACAAATATGTATTTAAACTAATATTAAATCTCTGCTAGATGTATCTACTGATGTAAATGTTTTCGTAATTTTACTGACGATATAAGCAGTATAACGCAAATAAAATAAAGAAAGAAATTTTTTGTGGGAAAACTATCGAGTTTTATCCCTATGTTGTATAGACAATTTTTGATCCTGTAGACCATCCCCGACGACTGTGAAAGGGACGGTACTTATACCCCTTACACCCTATATATGAGAATGTTCCGATGTTCAAACTATACCTCATGTTGTTTCACTCTCTAGTATTCAATAAAAAATCATCATAATATCTGTTTTCCTTGGGTTATGAACGAGAGAACTGTTTGGTTTAGTTAGTTAAATAGGCCTATGTGTGTCTAATTGATTTACGAAAGATCTAAAACATATTTTTTTTTTTTAAATTTTAATTTGAGGATTGCATTCCGTTATTGTGATGTAGTTTTCAGATATATTCCTGTCTTCTTTCAACTTAGGCTACAGTATTTTCTTGAATCGTCCTTGAAATAAACTATACGCCGCTCAGTTTCAAAGAAAAGTGAAATGTGTAAAAACCGGTAATAAAAATGTTCTCATTAGTAGATTGATACTTTTCTTTTTTGTTTAATCTTACGTTAAATCATAGGCCTACTCCTAAAACGAAACACAGCGTATAGTATATGATACCGAAATATAGGCCTACTCTTGTGTGACATAGAACACTCCCGTTTTTTACTCTTCCTTGTAAGTCGCTTTTGCCAGGGTTGCGTTCGTTCGAGAGCGGCTGCCGAACCACAGTGCCTGAACGCTGTGCATGCATGAACTAATACAATCGCATGGTTTACAATACTAATAATGATGACGATGATGATTGAAGGGGCAGGGGGGCTTCGTTGTGGAGTTTCTTGTTTATATTTTCTCCGAAAGGACCCAGTATTCATTTTGACAGAACTGTGAGTGAACCCCGTAGCTGTTCTGGATAAATCCCGTGATAGTCCGAAGACTGGTTGGAACCTCATAAGTGACACCAATAAGACGTCATTCATGAGGCAACTAAACCAAGAGATGATGAGGTAAGCTGGCTAGTTCCTTTCCCTCTCCATTGCATACATCGCTGAGAAGTAACATATTTCACTAACCAGACTTAAGATATACAGTATGCAGCAACTGTTCATCCTCTGGAACATATCGTCAAGTCAGGTGTATTGCTTGATAATAGATGTATCAGCCAGAATTTCAATTGGAAGTTATGTCGATGGCAGTAATAATGATAATAATAATAATAATGATAATAATAATTATCACTTTGAGAGAGGAACAGATATTAAGGGTGTTTGAGAATAAGGTTCTTAGGAAAATATTTGGGGCTAAGAGGGATGAAGTTACAGGAGAATGGAGAAAGTTACACAACACAGAACTGCACGCATTGTATTCTTCACCTGACATAATTAGGAACATTAAATCCAGACGTTTGAGATGGGCAGGGCATGTAGCACGTATGGGCGAATCCAGAAATGCATATAGAGTGTTAGTTGGGAGACCGGAGGGAAAAAGACCTTTGGGGAGAGGCCGAGACGTAGATGAGAGGATAATATTAAAATGGATTTGAGGGAGGTGGGATATGATGATAGAGACTGGATTAATCTTGCACAGGATAGGGAGCGATGGCGGGCTTATGTGAGGGCGGCAATGAACCTTCGGGTTCCTTAAAAGCCATTTGTAAGTATTATTATTATTATTATTATTATTATTATTATTATTATTATTATTATTATTATTATAAGGAGTAACTGCACTCTCAATCTCCCATTCCCCTCGATCTACACAACACAGTGGTCCATGTGTTCGTAACTTAATGCGTTTCGGTGCCTTGCGCCGCAGTGTGATTATTGTTGTTGTTATTATTATTATTATTATTATTATTATTATTATTATTATTATTATTATTATTATTATTACAGTAATATTAATAATTTGTATTTAATTTATTTACACAATCACATAATTATTTTTATAACAACAACTCGAATGAAAGCGGGGTGCAAGAATGAGTGATTATCTCTAGTGCAGAAAAGAAATAAAAATATATGTGCACTCAAATGAAACAAAGGAATGAAAGTCGCCAGAAAATGTTGGTGAATATGGTTAACATAAGTTATATCATCGACGATCAGTGTATTCCTATTGATATTTAATTAATTTTTTCTTCCTCCCGAAAGAAAAAATATATATATATTTTCTGTACATAGGAGGTTCCATAAAATCAACGGCGATATACAAGTATCGCTTCTCTGCTTCATGGTTCTTGGTCATAAAATCGTCTGTAGAGTAGTCCTCTCTTTCACTGTTTGCTATGAACGGGAGACCAAAGAAATAAACAACTTACTTCTTACATTCAGTGTTGCTTCACGATATTTGTATGTGGCGGAGCTAACGTTGTAAGTAGGGGACGGCTGTTAATGACCTAAAAATCTACTTTAAATGATCATTACAATGCCCTTAAACTAATGGAAAAATAACATAAGATTAAAAGAAAATGACATTTAAATATTGTTCACCATATTCGCACCACAACTTAAAAATTAGTCACCTTGTTTCAATCAAAGACGTTGTAGTTATATATCGGTTTCAATGACTGCCCTGCAAATCTCGGAGAGAGGAGGCAACTTCCTGGAATTTGGCTAAGATAAAGGAAAAGAACATGCAACAAAATGAAGGTTTTAAGGGAAAACTATAGATTTTAATGAGGGTTTACAATATGTTTCAATCAGGGGTGGTCCATGTCAGTGTCTTCATTCTCTGTCTCCTCCTTTCGCGCTTCACTTTTGTTACCAGACTTTCCAGATGATGGATTGTGAATGACATAACAAATTGTGGGAGCAGCGTGCATTCTTACTATCTTTGTGTTAAGAATACCATCTACTACAGTCGACATCCCTTCCGAACCATTTAAGGACACAACGTCCCCTTCCAAATGTAAATTCTAAAGACACCCTCGTACCCACAAAAGAACAGTAGCGGTCAAAGCCCTCACTTCCGTCGTGTGCAGTGAAGCTTTCAGTGGAATGAGGGATGGATTTTAGAGTCTGTTCCAAACTATAAAACTCAAACTTCACTGTCATTCACATATTCAGTAGATAATTACTGCTGACGTATTTGCTTATAAAATGATTTAACAGATCTATCGGTAAAGAAGAAAGTAAAATGGATTCCGAATGATCTAAAAGTTCTTGAAAGTATTAAAAATGACCAAAAATGCCGAAAAAATATATCAAAATGACCTATTAGTTCAAAAACATAAAAAATGCAAAATAAGGAGGTATTTTTACGTTGATATTAACATAGAAAGGATTTGTATAATAATAGGCATCGTCCTAATGTGAAAAATAAGAAGATAACTTTTCATCAACACCCGCCCCCTAGTTATAAGAATTGAGATCCCGTGAAGGGGCGAACACTGCTGCGCTCAACGCCGCGAGGTGGGGTTGGCGCTAATATTCAGAGGTATTTATTTTCATCATACACTTGAAGAAAAATTTGTCATAAAAGTAGGAATCATATCCCTATTGCTAATAAAGCCGATTGTCTACAAAAGGCGGAAGCTTTGACCTCGGGCCTAAAAGGCTTACCTGTATAATATGGATATCATTTTTAATTTTGAGTAATGGTCTGAAAGTGAAGCCGTTTGGTTAAAGAATTACAATAAAATAAATTGTTTTATTTTATAGCCATCATATTCATAAAGAATTACACTATTTGGTCTATTTAGTTAGTTTTTCGGAATCTTATGATTATGGCATAGGCGTAATCACCGCTTAAAGAATCTAGTTCCAATGTGAGAGACATTATCTACATACTTCTTCTGGTCTCGAATCCAGGGTCTCTACTTTCAACACAGAAATTCAACATTCGAACCACAGAGGTGGAATTAATCTGCAATATAGCAATCTAATTCCAGTTTACTTCGTATAAGATTCTTCGTTATTTTGAATTAGATGACTCGTTTCTACAGGCAATAAAGTGTTAAAACAGTTCCTCGAAATTGGATGAAATGTTCGGAGAACGTATTGCAAAAATTTCTTCTATACACAGAATTTATTCAGCAGCATTCAAAATAATAAAATTTGTGTGCATTGCCGTGGATTTGTATCCTGCGAATTGTTTGTAACTCTATAACACCGCAACTGGCTTTTTTTTGTGCCGTCTCCGGTACACAATGTAGCTTGGAGTATTCCATCGATAAAATCAATATCCCCTCCAACCCGACTCCCGCTTACAATGCTCAAACTTTTGTGAATGTTTCGTATGCGTATTGCCTCACTAGAGCATTCCTATGCGCGCTGCCTTCTAAATTACTTACAAGCGGACAATGTTTTTGTCAGACTTGTTTTCGCAGATAATCTTTTTTATTCGTTTTATGTGCAGCATTTGCCACACTCCAAATTAATTATATTGAAGAAAGTGCAATGTTTTGAAATATTATCTGTAATTATGATGTAGCTTAAATATTCTACATTTTTATCTTACGCCTATTTAATTAATGAAACAAGCTTGTTTTTCTTCCTGACGTCTATTAGAGTCTAAACATCTGTGAGAGTTAGATTTTTTTGTTTAGGCTTACATAAGTGAAGTACAGACGAATATATTATTAGACTAGCGCTTTCATACTAATGAATATTAATTACATAGCCTTAACTCGCCAGGTTAAATAAACCATTATTATTATTATTATTATTATTATTATTATTATTATTATTATTATTATTATTATTATTATTATTATTGGGCGGCCGGGTAGCTCAGTTGTTAGAGCAGCTGGCTACGGACTAGAAGGTCCGGGGTTCGAATCCCAAGTGGTACGGAATTTTTCTCGTTGCCAAACCTCCAGAACGGCCCCGAGGTTCACTCGGCCTCCTATAAAATTGAGTACCGAGTCTTTCCCGGGGGTAAAAGGCGTTCAGAGCATGGTGCCGACCACACCACCTCATCCTAGTGCCGAGGTCATGGAAAGCATGGGGCTCTACCTTCATGCAACCCAAGTGCCTTCATAGCGTGTGACGGGATTACCTTTTATCTATTATTATTATTATTATTATTATTATTATTATTATTAAATCCAGACTCATTATATATCGTATTGAATTATAACTAGAGGCTTGTGCAGAAAATGCTGCAGACTAAGTTCATTAGAAGTTTACGTAAAGATTTTTCAGATTTATTTTCCCAGCAGAATGCCATACATTTTGAAAGCATTTTCTTCTATAAGAATTAAACATACTCCACAAAAGATGTCACATTAGAAGCAACGTAAATAACTCAATAAAATGTAACAATGTCAAAAATTTCTCTTTCTAAAAAATTTCCTCTGAATGAATTTTATTCCAAATTCTATTTCTTGGACATATCCATCGTCATTTCTTTGAGTTTCAATGTGAAATCGCAAGTAACAATGTCAAGACAATGTTATGTTGGAGTAAAGTAGTAGCTAGTGAAGGTCATTGTGGATTGTTGGCAAGAAAATCACATTTTGGAGTGTATTAGATACCAGTAAATGCTGGACATTATTGTGGCCACGTTAAGACATTAGCATAATAATATGTTCAATCAATGACGTACTTATTAGCCGTAAGATCGTAATGAGTTTTACTGTTACTCGCTTAAGATCAGAGATGTAACATATATGTATTATCCCGCGTATTTTCAACAGTATGTATACATTGTAAGTAAAATTATTCACCGAAAATCATTAGCTGTTTCAGAATTTTATTCGTTGCTGGTTGTGGGAAGTAAACTAATATTCATCATGTAAGCAAGAAATGAAATAGCCTGCTATTTTTCGTACAGTAAAATGATGTACGGTTCTGATCGATTAAACCAAAGGAATAAGAAATTAATTTTGATGTAGTTTAAAGACGCAGCTAAAATAGAAAGAATGACTCACGAGTGCCTCCTTCAGACTGTATTACTACCTAGGATAATTAGAGAATCACACATAAATATGTAACTACACCGCACCACCATTAATATCTGAAAAAGACTCACATACTTGATTTATAACTATAAATGTATTTCGTTTTTAATAACAATATTTATGCCTTACGTAAGTTTAGTATTTTTTAGAAATATATATGTAAAGCCGTTAATCAGAAAATTATAGAAATGAGGATCTAATGTAAGATATCCTCTACGTTTTCTTACATAACCCCAAAAGGTTTCATTTTTCTTCAATAATAGTATTAATGTATATTATTAACGACAAATACTCACACCATGGAATTACCTATATAATATTTAATTTTTAATGGTGATAATGTCAATAAACCTTCTTCAGTTTTGTAGTTTTTAATAACTTATACACAGCTCTACTAACAAAATTACACAATAAGAATGAGATCTGTAAATTCATCCTTCGTAATAAGTTTTTAAGTTCTCAGTAAATTACACAAATGAAGATCGACCTATTGACATTATGATGTCAGAGACTCTGTTAGCAATCCTGGAGGCATGAAAAGCTATTAGTTCTCAAAACTGACGACAGATTGATTTTGGAAATAGGACAATTATGTAGGAAAATTGTCATTTCACTGAAAACTACTATTTTTCCGCAAATCCTTGGATGCCAAGCTTGAAAATGAGGGGTGATTCATTAACATCCGTTCAGCCGTTTTTCCGTAATTTTCATTAACAGTTCAAATTATATACTGTAGTATATAGATGTGTAACTTTTAACTAGAAGAAGAGACTATATCTGCTCCTTGCAATATATCTCATTTACACTCGGGATGCATATTTCACTTCTATACGGTAGCCAACATAACTATATGGTGATATGAAGTTTTCACTACATGTTTTTGTCAGTGTAGAGGTGTACGTTGAGTTTCGGTGTTTGGTTAAACGGAATTATAGTACAGGCGAGTTGGTTATTTTCGTTTATATTTTTCTCCGGTTGTACACTCTTCTACTCTCCAGTCTTTCATTCATTTGATGTATTACGAGCTCTACATTACCCGAAACGCATTAGGCCTACTTAAAATATGTGAATGGATCAAGAATGGATACTTCATTAAAGAAATTAAATTTTTATGTGAAGCAGTCTCACCAGAGCAGATTTATGAAACTCTCGGTCCTTCATGTAATTTCCAACATCCATATGTCCACAGAGAAAGGACTCACGTATTTGAGGGTAACATTTCCGGGAAAGTGGGGCTCATTTTGTTTTCCCCCATGGGCCGCAGCACGCAATGCACCACAGTAACGAAGCGGTGCATCATTGTGACTTCATTGTTATTTGACCACGAGGGACCGCCTCGTTTAATTAATTACTTGATATAATTCCAGGGAGCTCGCATCATGTGTCACACCTACCTCACAGCCCTGGACAAGAGTCACGAGCCACATTTCACTTTCTAAGAAATGTTCTAATGACTGAATCATTATTCGAGACAACATTTCAGGATTCAGACTCAGTCAGATTGAACTGGTTCCTGAACGAAAAGCTCCGGGAAAAATTTACGCGTCATTTATTGTTCATAAATTTTACTATTTTATTATATGCCTGTCCACATTATCTTTATAATAAATATCTGTTAAAATACGTAACATATTTAGGATTACGATGATGCAAATTTGTCCAACGCTTTTAACGGTTTGCATGTCTGAATGTGGAACGAGGAGGCCCGAGCTTAAATCCTGGTTGGGACAAGTTACCTGGTTTAGGTTTTTCCAGGGTTTTCCCTTCACCCATTAAAAGAGCAATGGGGGATAACTTTCGGCGCTCTATCTTGAAATTATTTCGCTAGCATTATTAACTTCATTTAATTCAGACGCTAGATAACTATCGTAGTTGATAAAACGTCATAAAAATAAACGAATTAAAATTATGCATATTTCGTGTCTTAGATCAAGTGTATTTAAACTTTTTTGACATTAAAATAATATTAAATACATTTAAAAATTTTAAGGACCACTAAAGCAGCCTTTGCCAAACTATCGTCCAAGAGTCGCAAGTGAATTTAACAAATGTATATAAAATTATTTATTAGATCCTAAAACAAAGCTGTATCATTAGAAACGCAAAACTAGTTAAAAACTCAATGCTCAATAGTTGATTTTAAATCGCTAAGGGAGCTAAAAATATTTTCCTATTTAAAAACCTCCCGAAAACTATTTATTAATCAATTTGTGTTCGGTTAAATATTGGGAAAAGAAGAAGGATTATAAAATATTGGCTTTAAGGGTGAATTTAATTGTAATGTTCAATATTCGTTCTGTATCATTACTTATCAACCTGTCATTTGAATATTAGAATTCAATTGCAGCCATTAGTTATATAAAATAACGTATTTGGTAAATAATGCTGAAAATTACTGTCTCCTATGCTACAAGTTGGGGACTATTACTGAGTTGCGAAACGTAGTTGGAAAAATGTCGTCATGGAATATTCAGACGATTACAACACGCAAATTTCCTAGAAAGCTAATTGTAGGCTATATAGTTTAATTTCGTTAATATAACTACTTTATATTACCACTATTGAAAGTAAGTGAAATACATAATGGCATAATATAGATGCTGCGCTAGATTTAAGAAGAATGCAATAGTAAACGAAAATTTTACATGTACAAAACTTAAACTCGGGAATACGCTCAGTATACATGCCGATCTAAAGCTTCACATTATGCACAATAAATTCCATTAATTGTAAATGTATGTACATACAATTATTATTCTGTAGACTAGGAAAAGATAGGATATATTTATATTGCTAATATCTGTCCTTCCGACTAGTATTCGTAGAGAAATGATATTTCAATATGAATAAAGTCTAATCAGATTATATATACTTTCTCCAATGATTACCAAGTTGTCATTCGACATTTCTGGTCTCTTCTGGTAATGGCTTATTTGTAACCAACTTCTGAGGTTGAGGTGCCTAGAAGGCGGAGTTACGCTGTTACGATGATATGATAGCATGACTTTGAATATGTGGCGCCAGGAGACGTCTTAAACTTGAACTGAACCTAATTTCCAGACCATGGACAAACACAGGAACAATTCACTTTGAGAAAAAAAATCCTGTGTTGTTACAGGGAATCGAACCAGAGACATAATAAACTGTAGCCAGTTATAAGAATGTTTTTTAGTCGATTATTTAACGACGCTATATCAACTACTAGGTTATTTAGCGTCCATGAGATTGGTGATAGCGAGATGGTATTTGACGAGATGAGGCCGAGGATTCGCCATAAATTACCTGGCACTCACTTTACGGTTGAGGAAAACCTCGGAAAAAACCCAACCAGATAATCAGCCCAAGCGGGGATCGAACCCACGCCCGAGCGCAACTTCAGACCGACAGGCAAGCGCCTTAACCGACTGAGCCAGACCATGAGAATGGTTCTAATGGAGTTATTATAGGACAAATGTTATTTTTATTTATTATTTTACGACTTTTTTCAACTGTTATGGTTATACTATATAGCGTTTATTGCAAATAAACTATTGACCTTACGTTAGTGAAAGCAGTCCAGAAAGGACGAGGAACTCAAACAGTGTGTGTGTGTGTGCGTGTGTGTTTTTTTCGTTAAGCCGAAAGTTCATATTCCTGCCGCTAGACCGTTTTATTTTGTTCATCTGCAGCTGAAGCTCGTATTCCACTGCCGCTGCTACTAGGCAGTCATTCAAATTATTTTGTTCAGCTGCAACTGAAGCCCGTATTCCGCTTTCGCTTGCTCAGCTGCAGTTTGTATTCTTTATTGTTGCGCAATGGCTACTACGCATGTGGAGAAATCGCTCTGCGTTTTGGAATTTCACACTACTAGGTTAGTGGTTACTGCCAACTGGCGCTAGATAGGACGTGCATCTAAAAATGACCAACACCTAATGATGTGGTCCCCAAGGTCTCCGGACCTCATATCGTATGTCTTACTTTTCTGGGGTTACATCAAAGACAGGATATTCGCCCCACCGATGACGTGTGATATCACAGACCTAAGCGAGCGCATCATCGCAGCGGTTGACAATATCTTCAGGTTCATGTTGTTGCTAATGTCACAAGAACTAGACTATAGTGTGGATGTGTGCCATGTCAGCCTGGTACACACATTAAACATTTAAAGGTGTCCAAAAAAACTGTTTGAGTTCCCCATTAAATGGGAACAAATTTTGTTCTGGACTGGTCTCATTAACGTAACTTCAATAATATTAGAGGAGAAAAATTCACTCCGGCGCCGGGGATCGAACCTGGGTCCTTAGTTCTACGTACCAAGCGCTCTCACTATTGAGCTACGCCGAAGTACAATCCACAGTACCGGATCGAACCCCTCCCCTCCAGTGTTTTTCCTTTTGTGGCCTGACTCCAAGTTGGGCATGTATGTTGACATTTTATATTAAGTCAACTGCCTTTATACAAGGAGCACACTCAGTTGAGTGACTTGGTGACTGAGATTCCACAGTAATATGCACAGTAATCTGTACAGAAATATGCACTGTTGCTAGAACAATCTACATAAAGATTATTATTTTTTGGTCCTACAAAATATATCTGTTATGGTAACAATATTAGAGGAGAAAAATTTGCTCCGGCGCCGGGGATCGAACCCGGGTCCTTGATTCTACGTACCAAGCGCTCTCACCATTGAGCTACGCCGAAGTCTAATCCACATCACCGGATCTAACCCCACTCCTCCAGTGTTTTCCCTTTGTGGTCTGACTCCAAGTTGGAGATGCATGTTAACATTTTATATTAAGTCAACTGCCATTATACAAAGAGCGCACTCAATTGAGTGACTTGGTGGCCGGGATTCCCAAGTAATATGCACAGTAATCTGTACAGAAATATGCACTGTTGCTAGAATAATCTACGTAAAGATTATTATTTTTTGGTCCTGTAGAATATATCTGTTATGGTAACAATTCATATCAGAGGAGAAAAATTCGCTCCGGCGTAGCTCAATGGTGAGAGCGCTTGGTACGTAGAACCAAGGACCCAGGTTCGATCTCCGGCGCCGGAGCGAATTTTTCTCATCTAATATTAATTATTACCATAACAGATATATTCTGTAGGACCAAAAAAAATAATAATCTTTACGTAACTTCAATAGTTTACTCGCAATAACATTTTGTAATCTTTCAAATGTTTATGAAATACGGTGTATTATTGATTAAGATATCATTATTACTACTATGACTGTTCTTAATTTAAAAACCATGTTTTTTTGTTTATTTTTTTTCGGGGGTCAAGAAGAAGTCGATGTCTAGAAAAATCTATACATTAGGGTATATTACACTCATCATTAATTTTCACTCAAAAAAGGATTAACAACTTCGTAATTATGTTTCCAGTATTTGTGATTATATACGTTATAGCACTGAAAATATATTATTGACAACAATTCATTAGCATTCCAACAATCTAACCAAAAAGCAAATTCCAGATATCAACATTATCAGTTCTAATTAATGTGTGTTTTGCAGGATCGATGTTCAAATTATCAGTAATTGAACATTTAATGAACCTCTTCTATATACCTGGTCATTTAAAAAATCAAAAGTTCAAATCATTTCTGATTACACCGTAGTTACTAGATATCAGTTTCAAAATATTCTCACATAAACACTGTTAATTTACGGGCATAATTCAATTTCAATTTCCCAACATCACTGAAACAATTGATAATCGAGATAACAATAATGACGTAACGTTCAACGATACGATATTTACGAAACATATATTGCAAATCAATGATGAATGCAACATCCGCGAGCTGATTTAAATACACTGACGTGCTGTCGACCAGTTTTTAATTGTTAACAGTAGCTTGTATTTTATACTTTGTGTCTCGAACAGGTCCAAAATAACTTAACACTTTGAGTAGAATGTTAAATTATAAGATAGTATTACTAGACATCGTACAAATTCAATTTTTCAAAATTGATTTATCAATAGTGGCTGTAAATTTAAAATGCATTAAGGAGACACTCAACTTAAAAATTGGAGAAAAAGTTTCATAGAAATGAAAAATTAAATTTCTATACTAATTTACGTGACAGAACTAAATCAATACGCAGAATTCTTCTCCTATTCATTGAGAAGTCACAGTCAAATGCACAAAGCCAAAAAATAAAAAAATGATAATTAAAAGTGATATTTCACTCAATCATTAATTGAAGTATCACTTTTAACTATTATTTTTTATTTTTCGGCTTTGTGCATTTGACTGTGATTTCTCAACGAATAGGGGAAGAATTCTGCGTATTGATTTAGTTCTGTCACGTAAATTAGTGTAGAAATTTAATTTTTCATTTCTATGACACTTTTTCTCCAATTTTTAAGTTGAGTGTCCCCTTAAGCCACATATAATAATTTTAATGAATACCGACTGAAATTTTTTCTCGTTACCAGAACTCGCATAGAGTACCTATGGGTCCAATAATCTGCGGCCAAATTAAGTATTGGGTCTTTTCCGTAGGTAATAGGTGATCGGAGCATGATGCCGACAACACCACTTCATTCTACTGCCACAGTCTAATATATACAGTCTCGAAGCTCAATACGTAGTAAATATGCAAACATTAGATAGTTGCTCACCACTAGGATCGCTAATATCGCCTCATTACAGGCAATGCAAAATAGAACCGTCACAGTCTATTGTTTCTAGCACCCTCAAAACTCAAGCTTCGTGACTGTATATAGTAGACTGTGCTACTGCCTATATTATGAAAGGATGAAGCTCAACTATATTTATTAATTCATCCATCTGCCTGCCAGTATATTTATTGACAGTTTTTATACCTTTTTGGGCTTTGCTTTTGTCAAAATAAGCTACTAAAATATCAATTTGATCCATCTATTTATTTAACCAGTGACTATATTCTGTCTAGTTTCACTCATAACTAATTTTGGGTTTTCCGATCTTGTGTGAAACCAGAATCTCCATGAGGTGACGGTAACACGATGCTTTGCCTCGATCAAAGACAGAGGTGTTATAATGTTCCAAGTCGTGAGCCAATTTTAGTTTATGTTATACATCGCGAACAATAAAATTGAAAATACTTATACGATACTTTTGTTATGCAGTAAGTCACGAACACTTACACATAAGTTACTCTCACCCTAATACACGACATATCTCTCCACAGATACACATCATGCACAACGTGGCACGCCGAAGTGGTGTGCTACTTGAAATTGGGTCACAGTTCTTACATTTATGAGCAACCCGAATCAGGTAAGTGAAGTGAGTAGGCATTCGATGCCCACACAAACGCACGCACGTTAAAAAAATGTTATGTTTTATTTAACGACGCTCGCAACTGCAGAGGTTATATCAGCGTCGCCGGATGTGCCGGAATTTTGTCCCGCAGGAGTTCTTTTACATGCCAGTAAATCTACTGACATGAGCCTGTCGCATTTAAGCACACTTAAATGCCATCGACCTGGCCCGGGATCGAACCCGCAACCTTGGGCATAGAAGGCCAGCGCTATACCAACTTGCCAACCAGGTCGACCGCACGCACGTTATTACAGCAAGTTTATTTTGCAAACATAATTGTTCTCAGCAAGAAACCAATTTGAATTCACAACCATAATTTTTCTATAATACAAATATAAAAGTAATAATGATAGGCTAACCGGACAAATATGGAGACTGATTATTCTTCTTGTTTGTTGTTAATATTTCAATAACGGGAAATGTTTTTGAGATAGTTCGTCAGAGGCAGTACTCCAGGTGGCAGTGAGTAATTTTCGACATAATTTTGGATTTATGTTCTTCATTCTGAACACCCGTATTTAAACAAACAAGTACAATCAGATATGAAAAAATTTATTTCCGTATACATTCATAAATTGACTAACTTTTCCTTCTCCACAAGTATGACGTCTTACTGTATGAAGTTTGTTTGCAAGTCTAAGTTACAGTGGAGGTTCATTTAAAGGCACTCTGGAGTATTTATCATACTTATAGAGCAGGGCCGGGCATGAGAGCGGCTCCATTTAGTCGGCCAGAGCTGCTCTCGCACCGCAAGGCACTTCAATTCCAAGCCAGAGCAGAACGCTCACGCAGTGGCGGACTCACATTACAGCTACCTTCCCTGCATTAATATAACAAGAGCCACGGTTGTTCTATTCATTCAGTCTGTCAGTACATAATAGTTTGTAAGGATATTACATCAATCCATTGTACATTACAGAATTTATAACACTCTTATTAATTTAATGAAATAAACTTCGCTCTATGCACACACACAAATCATTAGGCTTATTTACATAACCCATATGCACATACTGCAATCTCCTCACCACGGTTCTACGAGACAGGCGTATGGCTTCCATTTCCCCTACTTGCTGTGGACAGAGTTCATCTGCCAATATAATTAAACATCGCTTGATGAATTCATCTTCGTTGAATGTTTTCAATTCCTTTGCAATTTCGTGGCAAATTTTGTAGCTAATTCTCATAGCCGATTCACTAAGTGCATTATTGTCATCCTGTTAATACATAATATATAATATAATATAATATAATATAATATAATATAATATAATATATGGTATGATATATGATATATGATATGATATGATATGATATATGATATGACCATAAATTAATATAACTTAAACATGTTTCTCAGATACATTATATTAGAGTATCTATTCGATATTTATATTGCATTATAAGTTATTATACTACATTTAGTAATATATAATTTTAAATTATACAAGTATTATGATATATCATAGTAGGCCTATAGTATATTGCAGTTTATGATATATGATATATCATGAACTGTAATATACTATACTATGATATATCACAATACTTGTATAATTTAAAATTATATATTACTAAATGTAGAATAACTTATAATGCAATGTAAATATCAAATAGATACTCTAATGTAATGTACCTAAGAAACATTTTCTTTAAGTTGTATTAATTTATGGCGTTCATTACCAACATATTTGTCATATTCAGTAGCATGTTGTAAAGAATAATGTCGTTGCATATTGAACTTCTTAATCAGTTGGAGTGTTTTATGACAAATTAAACACTTTGCTAATCCACTGCTCTCTACCAAAAAGAACTCCTCCTCCCATGATACATTAAAATCATTGGGAGTAGCGGGCCGCTTTAGTGTATGAACGGAAGCTCCGTCTTCAAAGTTCGTCTCATACTGCAGAGTCACCACTGCACCGACACTGAATGACGTACAGTATGCTTACGTCACAGCGCTCGCAAGACGCGCTCTTTAAAGCACACAGCGCTCATTTCTCAGAATCACGTAATGTGCCCAGCCCTGTTATAGAGGAAGAATATGTCCCTACTTTAAGTGTCCTATACAGAGCGCGGAAATCTTGACACTTCTTTGAACTCTGTCGTTCACATATTGAGGGGAATTTGACACTATAAAAATTGCAAACCGACTTCAAAAAATTTAACATTGTCAAAGGGCATTAACCAGTTGACCTTTCGACTGAAGATCCAAGTTTAAATCATATAGATGACAAAAGATTTCTTCTTGGAATCGTCGAACTTTGGTAATGACTTTCATTTCACTGTCATAAAAATATTTTAACTAAAACTTTAATGACAACTTTTGTACGGCTTTATGCACGTGAGAGAATTAGATAACATCGGCATAATTCGCATCCTATTCCGTTTGTAAAAAGTTTTGAAACTCTCGAGAATTCAAAATGCTTGGTCGGATGCAAATCATAAATGTGATAAATTTTGTGACGTCACCGAAAACGAGAAGTGCCACGCAAATTTTCTTGGTAGATGGTAAATCTTCCAGTATTGATTGCTGGTTTTTTTAAATACTACATAATTAGCATTTCTTTCAACACAGTTCCATATATATTGGATATCGTGGCGAGATTTTTAAAACTACGGTGGGTGATATTTGGTACGAGATCTTTTCTTCCTTAGGCTATAGAATATATATTGCTTTTCAGTTCTTGCCAGTAGTCTAAATCCAAGAGTTTTTCAGCGACGCCAATTTCATCGTAGATTTGAACAATGAAAATTGACAACTTAGCTGTAATTATTAAATGCGTGCTTTTGACCAATTATGCAACTTTTCCCAATGTCTCCTCAACATACAACGGTAGATTCTTTACTCTCCTAATAACAGTCGATGGAAAAAAATTATGTTATGAAGACATTGGGCACACAACTTCTGCTAAAGAAATAAATCACTATTTTAAAAATTCTCCTTCAGATAATGTATTTAACATTTTCACGATTTTTATCGCAAAGAAATTACTTACTTTTATATAGTCCTCAGTGCCCTCTGACATTTCCTTGAACACTGTTTGTCGAAATTTATTTATTTTTTTTAGACTCTTCACTTTTTTTTCTGAATGTCAGTCAATCATGAGATCAGTGAAAGTGGTTACATATTTTATATCACAACGAGGTTTAAATTTCTTTACAGGTGATTTTCATTCCCGAGATATAAAAAACTAATCTTGTGGCATTATAGAAAATATATACAATAAATTATACTTATCTAAACGGGGAATAATGAACAATAATTTGATTGTACCTATTTAAAGAATCTTACATAATGTTAATTAATTATGCAATGTGATTATTATTCAACAATGTCCGGTGGTGTGTGTGCACTGAATACTGTGTAGTAAACTCAATTTGTACGATTACTCGCAATATCACGTAAAACAGAAGAATAAAGACAAAAATCACTTAACTCAATAATGACTTGTATTTTTTAGAAATAACTCAAACACTAATTTATTCCAAGTGACTGACTTTGGCTATCTAGTGTTTAATATTTGAGGAGAAAAATTCGCTCCGGCGCCGGGGATCGAACCCGAGTTCTTGGTTCTACGTACCAAGCGCTCTGACCACTGAGCTACGCCGAATTCAATCCACAGTACCGAATCGAACCTTCCTCCTTCAGTGTTTCCCTTTGTGGCCTGACTCCAAGTTAGGCATATATGTTGAGGCATATGTCCAGTGTCAACTGCCATTATACTAGAAGCGCACTCAGTTGAGTGATTTATTTTGCCGGGAGTTGACAGTTGGCAGTTGACACTGGACATATACATCAACATATATGCCTAACTTGGAGTCAGGCCACAAAGGGAAACACTGAAGGAGGAAGGTTCGATCCGGTGCTGTGGATTGAATTCGGCGTAGCTTAGTGGTCAGAGCTCTTGGTACGTAGAACCAAGGACCCGGGTTCGATCCGCGGCGCCGGAGCGAATTTTTCTCCTCAAATATTAATTGTCAATATTACAGAGATTATTCCGTAGGAGAAATAAATACATCCATAATAGCTAGTGTTTGTTATACGACACATTGTAATATATAAAATAAAATCTTCGTAACTTACTGAGAAATAGCATGCATTATCTGCCTACTGAAGGATGCACTGGAAGGAATGGTGAACGGGAGATAATTTCGGGGCAGAAGAAGATATTAGATGACAGACGACATTAAGATATTATATGTAATATATGCGAAGACGAAAATAGGAAGTATTGGAGAATACTGAGTTTACAGTGAAAGACCTGCCCTTGGACAGAAAACTATGAATGAATGAATGAATATATGGATTGTAAAGGAGTCACAGTAGCTAATAGTGTCGTGCATTACAGCGCTATGTTCTGTTCAAGTTTATCGAGTATAGCGAAGTTCGATATTCGCCCATGTTCGCACTGCAAAGAGAGGCCTCTCGTGTTTGTTCCACCTCGTTATAAAAATATTCGCTCTCCTCCACTCATGTTTTAACCGCTTAAGGATTTTAACACAGATTAGTTTTTCACATCGAATAAGACGAAGTTTTTTAACGTCTTTGTTACCTCTCTCACATTCGAACATTGCAGAACATTGGTAGCTAATTCGTCGCTCTGTCGCTAGCTGACATACGATTTGTCCCTATTTTCGAGTCCGCAATTCTAGCTTCGCTATTAGAGCCCTGCATTTATTAATTTCGCTCGAGCATGAGAAAGCGATAATATGGTTGCATATTAAACGGTTAAATGCTCCGAGTGTACGAAGCTTTACCGCTCACCACTAAATTCAGAGCGAGTGATACTTGAGACTAGCGAAACACACTCTTGACAGTTGCTCCAGTAAACATGAATAGAGAGATTAAACAGGTCGTGGAGGCTAAACTTTGAAGCCACAAATAAAAATTAAGCATGCCATTAGGCCTAAAAAGTGATGTGTGGGGGAAATTTGTTACAGAATGAACATAAATCAATATCTAATTTCAAGCTGTAAGTTGTTATAATTGTACTAGGTTATTAGGGCCCATTATTATTCTCGAATCAGAGACACAATTTAATATGGTAGGTTTATTCGTGCATAATTTCTATTTTTGATCCAAATGCATAATTTAAAATAGAAAATATTGAAGTTTAGTGTACTGTAGAAGATAAAAATGTACAACTCATCTTCAGTTGGTGCTAATGACTACTGTTACCAGTGCAACTGCAAATTGCAGCAGGTGTTCAATGTACTTCCTTGTTTCAATTACTTGAAGACAGCGTCTAACTCCATTCTGACATTCCTCTATCACTCTTAAAAGTTTTGACTGTAGAATATATACGTTCTTGTTGTGTCTGAGAAACATGCTCTGTCACATATCTCCAAAAAATATGTATTTGTTTAGGTGTGAGGTCTGGTGACTGCCGAGGCCATGACTGGAAGTCCATCTTATTCAATCCACTGCACACCGCCATGTTACAGTAAAACCTCGATACTACGTTCACGTTCATAAAGTTTCCCCGCTTTTTATGCTCATTTTTTCCTGTTCCTTGACCGACTTTATAAGGAATAATGTTAAAATATTCAGAATTGCCTATAACTTAACCTATTTTATGCTAGGTAACTTTCGGTGCTGGACCCCGGACTCATTTCACCGGCATTATCACCTTCATTTCATTCAGACGCTAAATAACCTATATGTTGATACAGCGTAGTAAAATAACCCGATAAAATAAAAAAAATAACCTATTTTAACGTTTTCCCGTTTATTACGATCTTTTCCTTCCGTCCCGGACAAAGATTATAACGAAATATAATGCTTATTGTAAGGAACCAAAACTTACCATAAACAACTTAGCATTACGGAATTCAGCACATCTTCAAAGTCTCAATTTTTTTCGACAACGTCACTGTGTCGTTTATCGGCAAGAGGAAACAGTCTATCTTAACGAAAATCTCGTTAAATCCTGGATCTTGCAAACTGGCAGAGTGCTTCTAGAGAGAAAAAAAACTTGTGACATTATTATAATGCTAGCGAGTATTGCCTGACAAATCACTTGTCCACAAGATCGAGAAATACCCTGGTTTGAAGCTGATTAAAAGCGCCTCATTGTACTGTCGCTGTCGACGACGATCTCGTTACTGCTTAACAACAGACACTATCGAAGGACACTGCTAACCTCACTGAGAGTCAAGAACAAAGGACGACAATGAAGAGGACAATGATGACATGCTACCTCCGCCACCTTCAAAGCCAGGTGTGCTGGATATGTTATCCACTGTCAACATACTTGAATTCTCACCGTAAAATGTTGGAAGATTTATTTCATGATCGCCTCATATTGAGAACGACGCTTTTAAGTATGGAGACAGAAAAGATGGATCATGTCGTTAAAAGGACACTTTAGTAGCGTCTATTGTTTTCATGTAAAACGATCTTTCTAATAAATTTTGAAATCATGTGTTTAAATAAATCCCTTTTCCCGCTATAGCGTTTCCTCGCTTATAACACGCTTTTCGTTTGGTTCTTTCAAGGGCGTTATACCGATATTTTACTATATTTAATTTTAATTCGCGAACTGTCACAGTATAATGTTCTGGGGCTCATGTAGCTGAAACCACATTCTGATCCCTTTATTAATTGGTAACGCATATTGAAAATTCATTACCATGCTATTCAACAATTCGCCAAATGTGTAGTAGTTCACATTTCCATCACAAAATATGGTCTCACAATCATATTGTCTAGTATTATGCTACGCATCATTACTTTCTGATCACGAAGTTTATTGGATTCACTCATTCATCTTGGGTTTTCTTTAGGACCAACATTGAGCATTTTGTGTACATTATACCCATCCGGAAAGAATAGGCACTCGTCACTGAATAAAACATGCTGAATGCTCAATACGCAAACACCACATGATCCTGTCCCAGCAACTTCGTCTCTTCCGTGGATCATCTTCTTACATTGTGTAGACGTGTTATAATTTGCAGGAGTTAAAACATGCCGATTTCAATATCCCGCATTCACATTCTATACTAATACCACTCTCTTGAACAACATAGTGCACTGACATTTTAGGGCTTTTTGACATCTTTGATATCACAGCCATTGAATGTTGTCAATGCAGTTGTCTAAATTTATCACGATGCTTGGTGGACACTAATCGCATGCACTGGCTGAAATTTTCATGAGAAAACTTATTTCCCAGTTATGACTCGAAGCAGCGCTCATTCTATAATACAGGGACATCATTTTATTTTTACTTCAATTTTTATTGTACCTGAGTTTTTGAATGTACTTCACTCCCACCCCTCCTACTAATGAAGTTCCAACTGTCCTCCAGACAGAATCAAGGCCGCATATAGTAAACAGCACTGAGTTAGTGAGTATAGTACGTTCCAGAAATATGTTCGCGTTTTCCAGTGACGAAAGAGCTTTCAATATTGAATCATATTTTTGCACAGGTACTGTCCGTTTGCCTACGTCGCATCCCGATTTCCCTCACCTGCTTCTGCTCGTCCCTCTGTAAAAGCTGGGCTGTCTTAGCTCTTTTCTGAAAACATTAATTTCTGTTAGGAATTGGACGTTTACGTAATATTATACAACTGTTTAAAGTAACTTAAATAAAAGGGCCTCGTTAAGTAGGCCTAATTAACTGTCACGTGATTTCCTCCCTTTCTACGATCCTGCGACATAACTCCTTGGACGGACAATAGATAGCATGTCTGAGTAATTTTATCTGTGAGGGTCGGGCAGAAGTGCAGATTGAATTTACAGTACGTAAGGTACTCTTTTATAGAGTAGGTACAGAATTATTTGAATATGAGTTACTAGTACGAAGGACGAAACTGGTAATTGGAATTAGATGCAATAGTCTACAGTGCGATAATATGCACAAAAGAACTGAAGCCTGTATCGAAATGAACGGCCACCATTTTCAAATATGTGTTTAAATATCCATATTATGATTATTTTTCAATTTAACTTCATTCTTTAAATTGTACACTAATGTGCTGTAGACAGTATAATATACACTGCATAATGAATACGTTCGCATGGATAACTCAGTTCGTGAGTAAAAACACTTATTGTTAATACTGTACTGTATTTTGATTAAACAAAAACCTAATGAAAATTATCGAACTCAAAATCGCAATATTTCCTAGTTCACGTAAATGGATGAAGTACTTTTCTTCCCTCCTATAACTAGTAAAGTGATTTGTTTATGTTTTACACCAGTATCATCGAACTCCAGCCGTGGAAGGGGGTAGCGAATGGTGTTTCCGATTCTCTAAAGGTATAGCCAGGATAATATTAAAAATGTTAGTAAAAATAAAATGATGTCCCTGTATATTAGAGCATGCAGGCACGGCAAGGGACATGTAGCCCAATACAGAAGTGTTCGTAATAACATAAACATAACTTTTTGTGTACAATCTCGCGGCGATGGGTATTTAAAATTAAGGTATCCTTTATGCACGCCATGAAGGTATTTGGAGACATGGAAGTAGAGCTCCATTCTTTCTTGACATCGGCACTAGAACCAAGCGGTGTGGTTAGCAGCAAGTTCCGATCACCATCTCAACTCACAAGGCCGACAACTTTGCGATTATTTTGCAGTTTTTGTGTGGTTGTGCTGTCGGCGGAACCGACCACACGCGGACTTCTTTTTTGTCGTCGCTTGAAGTCCATATCGACCACAGACAACACACCGCAAGCTTGCTATTTGCCAAGAAAGCGTCTATCGTTTCCAAGGATACGGTGTCGGCGGGGAGTGGTTGGCGTGTGGTCGGCGTGTCGCACGAGTGAGTTGCGCCCCAGATCTCATATGTAACAGATTGCTCATCCCTATGTTAAAATCGGTAGCTCTTTGGAGAGAACAACCGCCAGGATCGCCATCCGTCCATCTCACAACCACAGACGTCGACAATGACTTCAGTTTGTGTCCATATGATTTAGCCATATTCAATACTAATTCCTGACCACCCACAGCACAACCGCACATAACTGCAAAATAATCGCAAAGTTGTCGGCCGTGTGAGTTGAGCCTAAAGGCTGGTTCACAATAAACCGGGAACGGAAACGACAACGAAAACGAGAACGGAAATAATGATAAAATACATGTATTTAAATGTGAGTATTCACAGTAGTTAATTGTGAATGCTCACATTTAAATACGTTTATTTTAACAATATTTCCGTTCCCGTTCTCGTTGTCGTTTCCTTTCCCGGTTTATTGTGAACCAGCCTTTACCCCGGGAAAGGCACAGTACTCAATCCGATAGGAGGCTGCGTCAACTTCGGGACAGTTCTAGAAGTTTGACAACAAGAAAACCCCGTCATCATTCCCGATCTTCCAGTCTGCAGTCAGTTGCTCTATCAACAACTGATCTACCCGACCGTTTTGTGTATTAAAATTATCACAAATAGCAATTCTGATTGACGTAGTGTTTCTCGACCGAAAGAAGGCCTACACGGATTCGATCACGACACAGGAAGAAGAATTTTTAAGCGGAAAATATCCTGAGTACTTCTATCTGATGAGGCGCCAAAAACGTTGGCCTCCATACAATGCCATACAGTCGATTGACAGCATATTATGCAATATCTCTCTTTGTTCTTTATATTCAAAGTTGACTAAACAACAATTCTCCATTACTCCGTCCTCAACAGTGAGTAACATTTGTAACACCTGTAACAATTGAGGCAACTTTTGATCGAAAACAGTGGGAATAGGTCGAATCATAATCTCGATAGCCTAGACCGATTTATTTTTAAGTGATCCCGTTCACGTTCCAGTAAAAGTGCAATAATTGATAAATAACTGAAATTTATTGGAAATTAAGTAGAGACAAGTTGGGTCCGCCAAATTGATTGTGTATTAATTGCCAGCAGCAAATATATTTCCGTAACTTCATTTTTATTAATGTAACTTGTCTTACATGTTAGATCTCTACTACTTCTAATGATTTAAGTTGTAATGTTGGAAGTACGCATTACGTATGTGATTTTCTTTCAGAATCTTAGCAATAGTTAAAACGAACAGTAAGTAGAACACAATTCTTAAAGGGACAATAGGCCTATGAGTCTGTTTCTACAAAGGAACAAATTCTTAATATACAAATCACTGTATGTGTTGAGTGCTTATTCAGTTCTCCAACACTTTCTAATTTTTTTTGGGAATTTTTATAGCTTCTTTGGACGAAGATCTATGTTAAAAATGCCAAGCTTGAAAAGTTCTTTATTTTGTAAAAGAATTATAAAGTAGATCTAGATTCCGGCTCCGGCCGTGAAAGCCTACACTACAAGATGATTTATAAAGTAGTCTACAATGGAAAGGTGTTGAGAGTAATTTAAATACTGCATATTTTTAAAATCGAAATTCATTTTATATTTCATGGACATTAGTTTCACTGATTGAAATACAACAAAATTTAATAACATCAAATTATCCAGGAATTTGCTAAAGATACTTATTTAAAAAAATTTAAATTTATATCGCCAAATGTAACTGGTATAAAACAAGACAGCCAGGGAATACTGTAATAGAAAGATATAGAGAACTGAGAAGCTAGCATTATAATTAAAAACGTATTGATTTTGTCGTGTATTCATTTGTCTATACAGTACAGTTTTCTTCAACTGCTTTTACAAATATGAAATTGTGTTCTACTTTCTCTCTTAATGTCTTTGTTGTTTTGATTTTATTTTTATTGGAAATGGGTGTGTTTATTTTACATAATAGTATTTTCTGATATTATCTTTGTGTTATGTTTACGTGACTTTTTAGTGCTGTTTCTGCATTTTGTTTGCTTTTGTTGAGTCTTTTGTAGTCTGCTTATATTGTAGGTTATATTTCAATCCTTTTTAAAGTAGTTTTATTTCATTTCGACTGAATGTTACATTGCTGTTATTAAATAATATAGCAAGGAATTTGTGTGTGGTATTTTATTTTTGTTTATTGGTTAATGTTGCTAATTTGGTTGTATGTCGTTCCTTTATTTTTCACTTATTTGTGTTATTATTTTATTCGCGTGTAAAATTATTTCCTCTAATTATACACGATGTACTGTTTTTGTTGTTTGTGATTATAGCTTCTATGTGTTTGTATTATGTTTATTTTTTATGTAATGTAAGTGTTTTATACTGTTCTGTATGTACATTTTCTCTACTGTCGCTCTTGTTTTTTGTGCTGGGTATGAGTTGTTTTTATATTCTTAGTTTTTACAATAAGAAAGTTTTATTTGTTCTAACAAGTGTTAAAGTGAACATCACAAACAAGTAAAAGTGTTCAAGATATTGTCTGGAGGTGAACTGAACTCAACCGTCAAATGATTCAGCGTTTGAGCCAATTTAGGGTACAAACGGAAATAAATACATTTATTTCATTACTTGTTTATCTACATCTATTAAACCGCGAAAAATAATTTGAAATGTACTCTCATATGAGAAAACTTAATTATTCATTCTTTGCTTAGCTTAAATCCTGATAGGCGTATATTGAATTTTATAGAATTATGACCTGTGAAATAATCCTCGCCTAGTTTGTGCGGGTTTCAGAAAAAAAAAATATATATATATATATATATAACGTCCAGCTATCCTTACTTCAACAAAATCTACGCTTTGTGAACAGATGTATAATTCATCAACGTCTGAATCTGATAGGCCTAGTAGATATTTATGCAGGACAAAGCTTCGCGAATCTACAGATGCATCTGACGGAACAAAATGCCAAACAGAATAGAAAATATGACGGTGAATATAATAAGACAAGGGTTACTATATATTCGGTTTACAATAGGATTCCCGGGCATTTTCGGGAATACATTTTTCCGAATACTCATTCTCCTGAAAGATTCTCTTCCGAATACAATTTTCCGAATAATTTTGCCCGAAATCAAATTTCCCGGAACAAAAAAAATGACGAAAAGATATGAAAAATTAATGACTGTTGATTAATTTTACTGATTAACAATAACTTCCTTGCTGTGTTAATACTATAAAAAAATACATGGTGTCCGACATTGTCCGAAGCCTAGGACTATGACGGACACCACGTCGAAACTAGTCAGCCAGGTAGACCTATTTTCATTATATTAACACAGTAAAGAAGTTATTGTTAAGCAGTGATTCTACAAGTGTTAAAAGAGTGTACCAAACAATGACGAATAATTTTATTGCTGTCAGTATTAGAATTATATTTTTAAAAGAGGACTTCTCTACAACGAGAAATTATATCCAACGCGTCTCACGTATTCTGTTTTCCTCTTTACATACATGCTCAATTTTCAGTCTCTCCACTGTCATCAAAACTCTAAATAGTAGGTATTTATCGCCTTGAAAAAAAAAAAAAATATATATATATATATATATAATATATATATATAATTTTTTTACTCTTTCTGGAATCTTCTGAATTAGTTAGCGATATTGTATAAACTGGTAGAACTTTTCACCTTTTCCTCTTTATTGCATTCTTCAAATTTTCACGTTTCAGTAGCAATGCTGAAATACGTGAAGGAACTTCATGTCATTCATTTCTTAAATTTGTTCAGGATTTAGTTCAGACTTGCTTTTACAATTTCAGCATCAGTCCCTTCTCTATTGAGTTCATGAGAATGTGGAGAGTCCACGTCACTTTTTTTAGTAGGTTATTTTACGACGCTCTATCAAGATCTTAGGTTATTTAGCGTCTGTATGAGATGAAGGTAATAATGCCGGTGAAATGAATCCGGGGTCCAACACCGATAGTTACCCAGCATTTGTTCGTAATGGGTTGAGAGAAAACCCCGGAAAAGCCTCAACCGGGTAACTTTCCCCAACCGGGAATCGAACCCGGACCACCTGATTTCGCGGCCAGACTCCAGACAGGTGTGGACTCGTCACCTTCAATAACTCTTACTCTTATACCTTGGCTTGCCGTAATGGCTCTTGTATTACACTCCCTCTATCTCAGTTTCTTGCAGTCCTAGCACAGTTTAGTATATACAGTCACGAAGCTCAATACGTAGTAAATATGCATCCATAGATAGTTGCTAACCACTAGGATAGCTAACATCGCCTCATTACAGACAATGCGAAATAGCACTCTCCCAACTCAAGCTTCGTGATTGTAAATCGTCGTTGTTCCTGCAATAACTCCTATGTGACATATTTGAGGCCTTGCAAACCCAAAAGAGCTAAGTGACAAAATTGTGTTTTTCTTTTGGGAAATAAGTAAAAACTGATTCATGCTTCAGGGTTTTAATATAACATGTAGCACAAAATTATTAACATGCTTCGAATCATGCTTTATTGACTATATGTGTCTTTTTACATGTGTTTCATACACTTCACAAAAATATTTGAAATTGAGATATTTGGAAAGGAGCTAAGTGCAACCTGATATTTATATTGAGCTAAGTACCGTGCAATCTTTCGAAACCATGCAGATTAAAGTTTGGCTGGTATTAGAAAAAAGTGAAAAATAAAGAAAAATTAAAGTTATCAGTGCTACAGGATTGTTTCCGATCTCTGATAACGAATTTGAATGATATCATTTGCGTCAGGAGTCATACGATAGCTGAACTGTGGCGCGAGGTGACAGACCAGTAGTGAGTGATTTCATAATTAGAGTGCACAGTGTATCATATTAGCAATGCCCAAGAAAATCGAGCCTTTTTGAGAGGGGTACATAACAACCCATTCCAGTTACTTGAAAATAAAAGAAGCCTGCAATAAACGAGGTTTCGTTAGTTCCAAGAAAGACATCTTCTGTGTTCTTAATAAGTTTGGTGAAGCTGTAATGGAATAATTTGTATCATCTTGTGGGGTGCAGCGATTTATGACGGGGGGGGGTGGATTTTGTTGCTTTTTCCACTCTGGAATTAATCCCTCCGAGCTTTGCCAGTCTTATTAGGTACACACAAGATGCCTTTCTTGGAAATAACGAAACCACGTTTTTGCAGGCTCCTATGATTTTCATGTATCTATACTTACCATCAGAAAGGGTTGTTATGTACCCCTCCCAAAAAGTCTCGATTTTCCTGGGCATTGCTACTGTGATACACCGTGCACTCTGATTATGAAATCACTCACTACTGGTCTGTCACCTCTTGCCGCAATTCAGCTGTTGGTGTGATTCCTGAAGCACATGAGGTCATTCATATCCGTTATCAGAGTTCGGAAACAACTCTGTATTAATGTTCTTAGGTCATGAACATTGATGGCAGTAGGCAAACAAACCTTGGTAGAACCTTCAACTTAGGCGAAAAGGTGCAGAAAAAATTCTCGATTTTCTTGGTCTAAGTAAGGAAGCATTTTCCTTAAGTTTTCTTTCTTCATAGCAGACAAAGCAGGTGTTGCCCGAAGAGCTTGAATTTGTATCTTGGCGATGTTTTCCATTGTGACTCCTGGCTTCAGAACTTTGTACGACTTGAAATCAGAGATTTCATTGAAACTCTCTCTGATTTCCACAACACCCGATGCTGATTTCTCTACCATAATCCAAGTAGTCTTAGAGATTTTCAATTTAGATGTGTTGATTATCAGAGATGCTGCTTCACCGATGTCAAAGAGTTTTCCTCCCATGCGGAAAGTCTTGAATGGTCTAGATGGTCTCGCTTCTTCAATGCCTGTAACAACGTGTTCCAGAACTTGATTGTTACTTGTAACCTTCCAACGTTGTTCTACTACAGCGAAATCACAATCTGCAAAACCAAAACTGTGACCTACCATGAGAAATTTCTGTTCCATCTTATCAATCATTCCCATGGCAATAAGATAAAGGTACAGAAATATCATCATGCGGTTTTTAAACTGACCGCAACAGTTGTCACTCCAAATCACCATCTTCTTCTTGGACGTGATAAAATCCGTTGATTGCACGCAGTAAACACGATGCCATATGATTTCCTCCACCAGAGACACATGACATCATCTGAAGTATCTTGAATGTGGATCAATGAACCAGTAGATATAATAATATATTTGGAATATAAAATAAAAACATATCAAATAAATATAATATGAAATAATGTTGCCTGACCTTGCCTGTTTATTTGAAAGTGAGTTTTCTAGAATATGTTTACCACTTCCAGTTACATATGAGTTCCCACTCACACGTGCTTTGTGCATTAACTTCTTACGGGAAACTTTTATTTGTATTTCGTCATTAAATGCAGCAGGTTCCTCGATTATTATTAGCAAAAAGTAAGCCAAAAATACAACAAAACAGTCACTAATCCGCCTTCCACTGAATAGAATCAGCTGCACATAGCTCCTTTAGAATTGCAAAGGGGTCTTGACATAAATCCTGTGTCATTTTTGGTCACTGTTGGAACTACTAGAAACTGGTTAAAAACATATCTCTTTTAGCTGTGCATTGGCGCTGGTTCATAGATTACTTAGGTGTACAAAACTCAGTTTTGAAAAATTTGTCACTTAGCTCCTTTGGGTTTGCATGGCCTCTTTTATCGATTTTCAAATTTTTGCTCTATTAAATAACTTAAATAGTGATACAGCAAATAATAAAATCTCCTTTATGTAATTATATTTCTTTCTTTCGAAAATGTAAGAATGTAGGATGAATAAATGTGTTTTTTCTTCCTACTGAAAAATTGTATATTTTGCACATAGGAGTTATTGCAGGAACAACGACGATATACTAGACTGTGGTCCTAGTAAGTTTTGTCTTTTGTTCCATTTTTACTTTTATAATAAATGTAATCTTTTAATAAAACCTTAGTAGGCTACCTCTTTTTTCGCAGGTTATAATTCTAGGTCCGTTGTTCATTTCGACTTTTAGTACTGTGCCACATTTTTGAAAGGTTGATTTTGTGAAATGCGTTGCAACATTAAGCTATGTTTTGTATTATGTTGCCATAGAGATTTATATTTACAAATTTTTTTAAATAAATGATACAAAGTTGATACTGGATAACCGAATCGGAAAACTAGATTCGGGAATATGTGTTCGGGATAACTGATTCGGGAAAATGTCCATTCCGCAAAATAGGCGTCGGGATTTTTGGTTCGGGAAAATGGATTCGGGAATTTCGTCGGGAACGGTACCAAAGGGATGTGCACATAAAATAATTAAACACAAGTTTATGCAGAGAAATCAACTGATATGATTGTGTTGTGACTATCTAAATTTCGGTATCTGCTTGCAGAAACCGAGAGATATTATGTAACATCTTAATTCAGTAGGCCTATACTACGTGAGGCGTTAAGAATGATTGTAGCTTATAGTTCATCGCTTTACATCCAAGAAGACAGAGTCACGATTATTGGGAATCAGCAGCGCCTTAAAAATCTGTCCGAAACTGACAAGTAAATTGCAAACATTTTCAATGGAGTAATATGTGTCTCAGAAATAAGTGTAGAGATAATAATGTCCGAAATCAACTAAGCTGACAGAAAGAGAATAGCTACATTTTTTAATATAAATAATCACTTTATTTTTAATTGAATGGTAGACTGTGTCTATTTAAAAATATTTTCGATGAAATCTAGAACTCTGCTACTTTGAAGTAAGTGAAAACTTGGGAGTAGAGATGGGAGTTGCTAGAAAGTGGAGATGATGACTTGTGTAGTCATTTACGTGACGTATCTATGACGCAGATCGTCCAGTATTTGATTACCACATATATTACAATTTTTTTAATAAATGGCTACAACAATGCTATCACATTGTTGCGAAATAAATATAATGCAAAGTATTTTATCTATCTATCTATCTATCTATCTATCTATCTATCTATCTATCTATCTATCTATCTATCTATCTATCTATCTATCTATCTATCTATCTATCTATCTATCTATCTATCTATCTATCTATCTATCTATCTACCTATCTACCTACCTACCTACCTACCTACCTACCTATCTATCTATCTATCTATCTATCTATCTATCTATCTATCTATCTATCTATCTGTCTATCTGTCTGTCTATCTATTTATTTATTTATTTATTTGCGGAAGTGCTGCAACTTTTTTTGTTTCCCCATACTCTATTTGCAGTTTAACAAAAAAAAATTATTAATGTTCGGAATTACATACTGAAAGACTACGTTGTTGATAACATAAAACGAGAGGAAAACAGATTATCTCACAATTATTCATTAATTTCTATTCTTCAAATTAATGACAAAGTAGAAGAGACAGAAACAAAAATGGAACACAAGTTAGAAACTGGCCAGTCTACAGCTGCGGAAAATGTAATCAATAACACAGATGTTGAAGGTTTCGACAAAGATCGGGAAAAGTCCTACATCTCTTGTTGACTGAACTGATCTTAATCTTTCTTTGAAGTAGTTGCTGACGAACTTAACGATGAAGATGAAATTATCATGAAGTATAGTAACATACGCAAGGTGAATAATAATACCGGTAAGTTTTTCGATGTAAAGGATAAAAAAAAAATCCTACTGGCTACATAGCTCTACCTGCAAACCAGATTTCCACGTGCACGTTTGTGAACTTTAGGCAAAAGCAGACAGAAAAGGCGAGCACGAGTCTCTCGCGTCCAAATATGAGCATTGGGCTAATAGATAAACCCTTGCAGAGAATTTGGTTAGGTCGAACTCAAAGTCTCAGTGAAGATAATTTACCTAGGAGAGGCGAAGTTAAAATCAAACGTCCGTCCTGTAGGTTTAGGACCGTGATCAGCAACTCCACCGGTTAAATGCGTATAAATTACTAACACTAACAAACAGCAACTAAAACCTTCCAGTTCGAATAGTAAAGGGGAAGTCGATGGGAAAAGAACAGGGAGGGAAACGGTGACACGGCTGCAGATATTCCGCTCCCTTGGCCTCATACATGACATTTGTCACTACAACAGTTAACACCACAAGTGCTGATCTTTTCTGACAATATCATTGAGCTTAAAGAACGTATCTTGTTATGACAATTATTTTGAGACCGACGTTGGAGAAATAATTATCTCATGACAAGAAACACGAGTTTAAAGCGAAATTAAATTTTGACGGAAAATTATCACCACGAATGGATTCGGCTAGAAAATGAAGAGCCATAGTGGGCCAAGCGCCATTTATTAAAAACTGAGAAAGCAAGGGTTAAAGTTAAGTGCATACCATAGTTTAATGAAGATTGACATATCATTAGTTTTAATGTGTATACTTTATAATACTTGCTATACATTTCCATTGAATTATGGTAATAACTTCATTTTAAACCTTGTTTTCTACGGTTAATAATGAGTCTGTTATTTTCACCACATGGAAATACAGTACATAATATTAATTTTCATTCATAGTGTTCTGTCCGAAGGCAGGTCCTTCACTGCAAACCTAGCTTTTTGCAATCTT
The DNA here is from genome assembly GCF_040183065.1 of Periplaneta americana. Classification (NCBI taxonomy): domain Eukaryota; kingdom Metazoa; phylum Arthropoda; class Insecta; order Blattodea; family Blattidae; genus Periplaneta; species Periplaneta americana. The sequence goes on along the minus strand of NC_091124.1, from coordinate 96,910,285 downwards.
TCCTACTTTCTGCCTTTCTCTTAGTCTCCGCATATGGTCCATATAGGCCTATCTTAATGTCGTCTACCATCTGCTACCTTCTTCTGCCCCGAATTCTTCTCCAGTTCACCATTTCTTCCAGCGCATCCTTCAGTAGGTAGTTTCTTCTCAGCCAGTGACCCTGCCAATTTCTTTCTCTCTTCCTAGTAAATTTAAATTTCGTCATCTATCTTCCTTTATCCATTCTTTCCAACACAGCTTCATTTCTTATTCTGTCTGTCTACTTCACACGCTCCATTCTTCTCCATATCAACATTTCAAATGCTTCTAGTAGTTTCTCTCTAATGTATAAGCTATTAGTCAAAACCAATTTATACAGAGTATTTGGAAATATTGTAAAAACCTTTGTGGAGGAGCAGGACATTTGGAGCAGTTTGAGATAGGGAATGCATATTCGCCAAAGCCCCTTTCAGAGGTACATCATTGTAAACGTGCTAATACGTGCAGGTAAATAAGTTGCTCTGTCCGTGCAGGAAACAAGCAAGCAATACTGTAGAGAGTTAACACGTCAGCGTCGTCTCTTTTCCTGAGTTGTAGTGTGTGTTTACAGTGCACATTGAATGCATCATCATTACTCCTTCCTCCTTCAGGCCAATAAGTAGTGGAACAGCGATAACAAAAGGCCCAACACGGTGAGTTGTTTATATCTGATATATAGAGAAGTGAGACACTTCAAATGTGTTTCAAATTGGAAATGTTGGTTTCATAACACAAACAAATATTGTACAGTATTTTATGCACAAAAATGTTCAGAGCGATCCTTACGTTGTTTTGAACCCATATTTTAGACTGTACCACTGTTCCTATGGTCACCATTCCACTGTGCTAATACCAAACTTGGCCTGAGTTGTAGTCCGTTTGTTGACAGCAGACGGTGAACCAATCCCAACATGTAATGATACACATGGCGGGATTACACCGATATGCTTCGGTGGACATGCACTCCCTATCTAAAACGGCTCTAATAATAAAATTGTCCTACCCTAGAACTCCTCACACCTTTGAACAATCCTTTCCAAATAAGGACATAGCTACTGGGCTGAGCACCAAAGATGTCTTTAATTTCATACATCTTAGCCTACCTGCAAGGGTTAGCACTTTTATAATGACGTAGCTGAAAGGAGGCGTCAACGGATTTGAATTCCCTATATCAATCGGTTCCAAATGTCCTGCCCTACAACCTCACGAAACTTTTTACAATCTTTTTGAAACACTCTGTATACGACGTCACGTACCACCAAGATTAGAGCAGAGCCGAGGAAGGAAAATATGCAATAAATGCATACGATTATGAATACTATTGTCCGAGATACTCAACCAGACGAAGCAGGAAAGCGAAACTTGTAGCGGTTAGGAAAGAAAAGAGAGCAAAGCGACGTACATACATACATACATACATACATACATACATACATACATACATACATACATACAAAAGTCCATACCTGTGGAGTAACGGTCAGCGCGTCTGGCCGTGAAACCAGGTGGCCCGGGATCGAATCCCGGTTGGGGCAAGTTACCTGGTTGAGGTTTTTTCCGGGGTTTTCCCTCAACCCAATACGAGCAAATGCTGGCTAACTTTCGATGCTGGACCCTGGACTCATTTCACCGGCATTATCACCTCCATTTCATTCAGACGCTAAATGACATAATGTTGATACAGCGTCGTAAAATATCCCAATAAAAAATACATACAAAAAATGGTGCAGTGACAAAATCGTTTTTCCCCAGTGTAAAAGAGTGGTTACGCGTTAACATTCCACTTAATGGAAAGATCACAACTTTTCTAACTGGACATGGAAAAACCGGTGCTTACTTATACAGATTCAACCTGAGGGACAACCCGTCGTGTGCGTGTGGAGCAGAGGAACAGACCGTCGACCACCTCCTTTTCGAATGCCCGAAATTGTACAAAGAAAGACTAGCGTTCCAACGGGAAATGTTAAGGAAAACTGGCAAGTGGACTTTCGCAAAGCTCAAAATAATACAAGAACATGCATATACATTCATAAACTATGTCAATGTTATAAATTTAGACGAGTAAACGTAGGATAATTTAATCTAGGATAGATAAGAGTAGGCAATAGATATAATGAAAGACTCAAATTTTCACAACAAAATAACAGACCTACATACGCCTGGAGAGTGACAGAAACGAGACATAATGTGCTATATTGTAAACATACAGGTAGCAAGGCATGTAGTGTTACCTTTATTGTAATGGGACATGCCGTTCAACTAATATTAAAAAAAAACATACATACATACATACATACATACATACATACATACATACATACATACATACATACATACAGCCAACGGTGTGGCTCAGTCGGTTAAGGCGCTTGCCTGCCGGTCTGAAGTTGCGTTCGGGCGCGGGTTCGATCCCCGCTTGGGCTGATTACCTGGTTGGGTTTATTCCGAGGTTTTCCCCAACCGTAATGTGAATGCAAGGTAATCTATGGCGAATCCTCGGCCTCATCTCGCCAAATATCATCTCGTTATCACCAATTTCATCGACGCTAAATAACCTAGTAGTTGATACAGCGTCGTTTAATAACCAACTAAAAAAATACATACATACATACATACACACAGTCAGTGCGGTGGGTAGTTGGAGAATGTAAAAACTCACGCAAGGTCACATGCTCCTGCGTGTTTACACTTTCCAGCTATCCATTGTGCTGGCTATACATACACATACACACATATAGGCTAATAATAATAATAATAATAATAATAATAATAATAATAATAATATTTGTTTATTTATTTGTTTTGGCGAAATTAAAGCCATCAGGCCTTCTCTTCCACTTAGCCAGAAACAAAAGAAGCTGATACAATTATAATATTTAAAGAACACTGAAAAATTGATATAGTGACACAAGCATAAGTTGAGTAAAATAATGCAAACATACTAAATAATAATTACAAAATAATATAAGATTTAGAAATTACACTCAATGAATATATAAATGGTAAGTTAATCAACATTACAAATGAACAAGAATTACAAATTCCAATGAAAATTATAACTACACAACACAGAGGAAAATTTCATATACACACAAAGGAAAATTAAACATGAATGAGAAAGCAAGAAAACATAGGCTATTCAGAAAAATGAGTAAAATATGTACTAACAATTTGTAGTTTGTAGAATTACAATGAAGATTCATAATTTCAATGATAAAAGTAGGCCTACATGCAACATGATAGGATAAAAGAGAGGGAAAATTAAATCTGAAACCAAAAGTTGTGTGGCTTAGTACTGAATAATTATTTTTAATTTGCAATATCGTTCGACAGTTGCTGAGAGAGCTGAGTAGAAAGTTTCAGAAACGAATTGCTGAAGCTGTGAAAGAGGAAGAAAAGTGAGCTGTTTTATGGCAAGGAATAGATAATAAAGGGTCCTTATTAGACTACAGAGACTTCCTATGCAGACCGGTCCCAGATAGTAATGTTCTGTCGGTTTATTGACAGTATTGCGGAGCTCCTGTTCTGAGAAAGCTAAACTGGAGTGGGACCGGTGGGCGTAGAGAAGAGTGCATGAAACTGTACGTACGTTGGCGTACGACCGTTGGCCATCCGACAACTGATTTTGTTAGGTATAGGTTGGAATGAGACTGGTCTGCATAGAACTCTCTGTATACATAATTGAATCAGTCGGAGCTAAAAGAAACCAAGTCACTTTTCACAAGTTTTCAGGAGAAGCAAAAAACATTCCACTAATAACACAAATATTATATTTTTATATTATGGAAGACAAAAGAATATTTAAATGTCTTAGTTCCTTCTTCCACCGTTCGATGCGCATGACATCCATTGTTTAATTGTTGCATAAACCAAAACTGCACATTATGACTTAGTTCCTTTTAGATCCAACCGATTCGATTACATTAGACTATTTTTGGAGAGTGTCGGCCTGGTTGGCGCAGTTGCTATAGCGCTGGTCTTCTATGTCCGAGATTGCGGGTTCGATCCCGGGCCAGGTCGATGGAATTTAAGTGTGCTTAAAGGCGACAGTTCATGTCAGTATATTTATTGGCATGTAAAAGAACTCCTGGGGGACAAAATTGCTGCACACCGGCGACGTTGATATAACCTCGGTAGTTACGAGCGTCGTTAAATAAGACATAATTTTATTTTTGGAGTTGTTAGGACATTATCTCAGCCTTTAGTCTCATTTTACGCCTGTGGATATCTAGCGTCGATAACATAGTCTCTTGTTTCGGCAAATTTCTGAAACTTTACAGAGCCTTTGTAACAGCGCTTGAATTTGTTTTTATTTTCTTTATTACGAACATGGAAAAAACTGCAGCTCCCCACACATACCAAAATAAGTGTTCCCTGGAAGTAATTTCCTTTTGTAGAAGATAACTGCGGGCTATTTTCGTCGAAGAACATCTCTTTCTCTCTGGGATAGGGCTTTTTATTGTGCCCAATATCTATGAGACGGAGTTAACCGAGCTAAGAAGGTATACTATAGATTTTTCCGTTCTTAAAATATCATTGCTCTGGCCGATTTTGAATACGTCGATTTCGACTCGATTCCAAGCTTGATAAATACGATAAAACCATAGTGAAAAAGTAATCTAGACACTTTTAACATGTCTGGTTCAAAGTATTTGTTTACGGGTATATACATTAAATGAGAGCTCTTCCTGGCTAGATGTAATGCTGTTTCCTCGGCTCTGTGGAAGGGTTTAGCGTAAGCTGTTTAAATATTCATACAACATTTCATTACTTCACCAGTGACCCAAACTTGGGAAGGCATGCACTTTAGACGTTTTGAAGCGTATAGTAGAAAAAGTTGGAGAGAATTGATAAAAAGCCTGTAATAAAGCAGGGGTGGGGGTGTTGTCCATATTTTAGAACATTATCTGCGAACCGGCGTGTATCCCACACCTCCAGGGTGTTTACCGAGTCCCTTTATGTGCGCACAGAGACACGACGCACCAGAGACTGGTTGGCGTCGGATAGCGTCACATGATACGTAAGCGGCTTACGTCTCGCTTTCATCGCTCCACAATCGATTCTTGGAGATATTCATTTCCACAGCGACGGAATTCATAAGTGCTGCATGAAAGCGTCCAAATTTTTCTAACATTTCTATTGTGACTTCTTGTTTAAAAAAATAATACAAAGTTCGTAGGTTCAAACAGGGCCGATATCCATGAACTTTGTTTGTGTGTGTGTGTGTGTGTGTGTGTGTTTGTATATGTGTTTGTATATGTGTATGTATGTATGTATGTATGTATGTATGTATGTATGTATGGGTAACACTTTCTAATTCTAGTTAAATGTTTTTTATTCCGTGTACTAGTGTCTACTAGTGTTTTAATAGTATGCAATTTAATAAGTAACACTGTTAAGTGCAGCGAATGTATCAATGAGCAATGCGTGTACACATTGTTATTATTATTATTATTATTATTATTATTATTATTATTACTATTATTATCATCATCATCATCATCATTATTACTTATTTACTGATTTATTTATTTACTCATTTTCTCATTTACTCCTTTATTCATGTACTCATTTATTTTTTTATGTATTTAGTTATACATTTATTTATTTATTTATTTATTTAGTAATTCATTCCTTCATTCGTTTACTTGCTTATTCATTTATTGATATATTGATTGATTGATTCATTCATTCATTCATTCACTGATTCATTCTTGTAATAGTGAAGGCCATCAGCCTTCTTTTAGAACAATATTATGTGCAGAAGAATAACATCTCCAAAATAATTGCTCATCATGAGAGATAATCTGAGCAACACTTCTTGAGGGAGACCACTGCCCTAAAAATTTCTTGGCTGTAAATTCAGTAGAGAACTGGTGGAATTCAATGGCAGAAGAAAAGCAATGCTTAAATGAAATCTTAACACAGCTTTAAATATGACGAAACGCCAACTCCGGCCTGTTTAGTGAGAAATTGCTAGCTCACTGAACTACACCTAAACTCGATTTCGTGATACCAACTTTGATGAATGAAGGAACAACAGAAACGGCAGGACGCACAATTGTGTGTGCTGGTTAGAGGTTTGCTTGAATAATTATGAGTTCGGAGCCTTTAGGCTACTTGTCTCATACCGCGGAACACCGTTTCACTCAACGGATTTGAATCATTTAAAAGGAAACACAAGTTAGGGAATGAAGAGCACTTACAAACAAGTGAGAGATGGACTGCGTGCCATTGAGCAAGTAATGCTAATTGACGAAACAAAATTCCCCTCGCTACAAATCTATACCGCATCAGGTAACAGTATTACATATTTCTTATAGTCACTGGCGTGATTCTATCTGTATGGATTAGGATTCAACTCCTAGTATTTCATAACCACGACTGAAGTCAAAACATACACAACTGTACGTATGTAGGAAACCCGAAGTTTGAGAAATGTAAGGTAATTTTTATTTACTTGGCTATTTAATGACGGTGTATAAACTACTGGATTATTTAGTGTAAGTGAAATTGGTAATAGTGAGATGGAATTTGGCGAGATGAGGCCGGGAACTCGTCATAATTACCTGGAATTCGTCTTACGGTTACCGAAAACCTCGGAAAACCCCAACCATATAATCAGCCCAAGCGATACAATCCAGGGCTGGGCAGCAAGAGGGGATTCTACTCTCTCACTGGGAGTCATATGATTTCTCTTCATCCCCTTGCTTCCCCGCCGAACACCGCGGAGCGTTGATTCAGTGACGGATGAATATTAAGCGTCCCCGTTTAGAGTCTGGATCCGCTCTCGATGCCCAGCCCTGATATAATCGAAGTGAAGGAAGTGAATAAAATTATGCTCGTATTACTTTGATATAACACGTCGTATACGTGAAACCTATAGCTCGAGTTGACAATATGTGTGTGTGTGTGTGTGTGTGTGTGTGTATATATATATATGGTTGGCCTCGGTAGCGTAGCTGGTATAGCGTTGGTCTTCTGTGCTCGAGGTTGCGGGTTCGATCTCGGCCCAGGTCGATGTCATTTAAGTGTGCTTAAATTCGACAGGTTCATGTCATGCGGGACAAAATTTCGAAATTTCGGCACACCGGCGACGCTGATATAACCTCGGCAGTTGCGAATATCGTTAAATAATACGTAAATAAAATTATACCAGTAAATTTTAGTTCCAATTAAAAATGCTACTAATTATTGTTCATATCCATAATAACATTCAGGATTGAAACAAATCATCACCCATTTCATCATCAACACTGTCATCGCCGTAAGGCGTGCATAATGATGCTTGGTTAGAAACAACTTTGTTATAGTCAGCAGAAATTTTATCTTTGGCCTGCGTGGCGACAGATAGGCCTATTCTAATATCAATCAATGCGGCGGTTGAAAATTATATCAAATCAATTCATCTACAGTCGACTCAAACCTAACACTTCTATAAATTCGGTGCGTTTAGATATCTTAATGCTACTGCGGTACTGTTTAATTGATAAAAGACTTCCTTTATCGAACAAACAAGGAAGTTAATAAAATTAAACTCGTATTACTTTGTTAAAATTGCGCCAAATACGTGAAACCTAGGGCTCAAGATGACAAATTATTATGACTTGCATGGCAAGCATAGTTACCAGATCGATTTTAAAAAGCATCCCCCCTTTAAAGGCACGTTTCTTTCATATTAATCCAGGACATAATAAAGGAAGAAGAATTGTCTAAAAGGGACGAATTAACCAACAATTCATTTTAATTATAAACCAAAATTATAAGTTCCCAGTTATTTTTTACCTTTAGTGAAATAGTCCTACAAAATTGCGTACGACATACAGTGCGGTCGTACCTCGTAAGGTTAGTCAAAATAGTCGTATGCGTACGACTATAGTCGTACGTATGTCAATCCTGATTGTGGGTCTTCTGTCATCTACAAATGCAGGGCAGAAATTTTTATTAACGACTGAAGTTTTACAAAATGTAGACCATTCAGCTATTGACACACTCTTTGAAACATATATGTCCTTTTTATGGCCTCTTGGTATTCAGTATGATGATGTGTTGCTTTTTGTATCAGGTGTTACTCCAACATCGTTAAAGCAGCCAAAAAAATACATATGCGTTAGACGAAAATAGTCCACGTAACCTGCCTTCCTAATGGGCTTCATAGAGCTTCCGTCGTTATTCGTCGTTCATATAATGAGGTTAAATCGAATATGAAAAAAATATTTCATAAAGCGCCTTCCAGAATAATGAAGTTCAGGCAAATAACACCTAACATTCCCTCGCCTCCAAGTCCAGTACTCTCAAGATGGTATTCATGGTTAAATGCTATCTCGTATTACGCAAAACAATACAATAAAATAACAAATAATCTTCATTTTTAAATAATGAAGAAGCTTCTTCGATTACAACAGCTAAAGCACTACTTTCAAAACAATAATTATTGGAAAACCTGTATTTTGTAAACAACAATTTTGGGGCGTTATCAACAGCCTTTACGCAGATTGAAGAATGTAATTTAAATCTGTTAAAAGTATAAACTTAATCGAGGACGCGTCCGGAAAAAAATAATAACATAGGTCTACATACTGGACCAGCTACCGAACGAGCAAAAATAGAAACTGTATAGTATTATCCAAAAAGTAGTGGGTATAGTGATGCATGACGTAAAAATAAACTTATTAAACAATAACAAATAACTGAAAAATAATCTTATTACTCACTCATATGCATCATTAACGTCCTATGATGTCGAATGAAATTTCTCCCAGTATAAAAATTGTTTAAGCGACAATTGCAGAAAATTACATTCGAAAATTTACGAATGTACACGGTTGTTCACTGTAATTCCCGCATCGACAGCAACGAGATCAATGGCACCCTGCACATTTTTCACCAGTATCAGACTGTACAAACACAGAGCTTCGATATCGTTGTTTACATCCGCAGTTGGTTGGTATGAGCTATTCCATCTCAAATCGACCGAAATATGGAGAAAATTGACCTTACAATTTCTAAACACAATAAAACTTTTTTTGTACGTAGAGAACTGTGATACAATGCTTTGTGCAAAGTTTGAGGCATCAGAACTTCATAGTGTTTAAATTAAAAATATTTAAATTTATCGTATTTTCATAAAATTTGCAAATTTAAACTGTTGTAGCTCCGAAACCCTTTCACCCAATGATCAAAGTCATGGTTTATTTTGATGCTGAGAAATTAGAGTTTATATTGACATATAAACAGATATTCTTACTTTTTATGGAAATGGAGAAATTTAGATTTTTCCTCATTAAGATGCCTTTGCCAAGGAAAAAATATTTTAAAAATATATAGTTAGATTCCGCATTGAAAGTACAAATAAACACATATTTTTTACTGATGGCACGTTGATAAGAAAGTATTGAAAATATCAAATAAAGGAAATAAATAGTACGCGCGTGAACTAACCAGTTGACTGTGAGGCGGGAGCTAGCCGAGGTAAGCAAGGCCAGGAGACATAAACACGTGATGTGTCGTCTAGCAGTCATGGCTGTGCTAGCTTTATCACAGGTTTTCATAAACACAGGAGTAAAATGAGCCCAACGCTCACTTATCTTCAGCTCTCGGGCAGTGCGTGCGGTACTGCGCCGTTCAAGTTTAGGCGTGTGAAAAGAATCTATTTCATACCCTCGAAACTTATTGCCGTACCACTAACCAAACAATGCTGAATCCCTCTTAATAATGCAAGGTTTTTTTCTCAATATTTTCTTACATTTTTAGAAATTGGCAATAAGCCTAAAAGTAAGTAAAATCAGATTATCTGTCTCTCTGTATATAATAAAAGTAAGGATTACTTCTTAACATAACCTACCAAATGTCAGCTTCAAAATGAGCTCTCGTTCAATGTTCTGCAGTGAATGATTCCAGAGTTCTGTGCGCTGAAAGAGACTTGTTTTTATAAAATACGCTAAATTTGTCGCTCAATAATACGAAAACCGTTTGACTTTCGATAGTATATTTTTGAAAATGCGCTCTCCTCAGCACCTTGCATAAATAGGGAAAAAATTAGAGTATAAAAAACGCGAGGTCTTTTACTGATCGATTTCATATGGAATAGCCCGTATGACTTGGTTAAGGAATTGTATAGTACATGCGTGAGTATATTGGTTGCTAAGTGTGTGGAATCTTATGCCTGGTGAGAACTGTATCAACGGTGACTCGATGTTATTTTGAGTGATAATGATATAGTGATTTGGTGATAGTGAATGTGTTGCTGATATTGTTTGTAATGGTGGTGAAGATGATGATGATGATGATGATGATGATGATGATGATGGAGAAGGTGGTTTTGAATAAATACTGTAGAGTGGATATTACTGACTTTGGTGGTGTTTAGGAGAAGGCGAATAAATTCACAGTTCGTAATTTATTGTTGGGATTACTGGTACAAACATATTTAAAACACGCTTACTGAATGACAAACTTTATTTGTTGTAAAATGTAATAATCTCAGCCATACGCAATTAAATCATTGCTCTTATGATAAAAAAATACATGGATGTTTCCGTAATGCTAGTTCAATATGGAAACTATAATTAGTACTTGAAGGACCCTAAGGCTGATTTGTTTTTACTCAATATTAGACTCTGTTCTTTGACAAATTTTACTGATTATTATACAATATAACGTTCTGAGCGTGAAATATACTTTTTTCCTGTAGACATAAATTTCTGAGTTTTTAATTACAAGTGTATTTCTGACATTGTTGTTAAGACAATGATCCAGGCGGGGTTTCGACGAAAGCACTCAACAGAAACGCGTTACCTGATATTCCGCACCAATGGATATGGGTTCCCTTTAACAGAATAACCATTTCAATACCATCGACTGGCTCTACAAAGGCACAATGCGCGTATAAACTCTGTGAGAGGAAATCCCATAAATTTTTCCGAACAAAAAAGTACTCTCTCGGGAGTCTGAATGGAGTTACGATCTATGTATTTTGTTTGAAGATTCAGTTGTATTTGGTCAGCCAAGCTTATTATGAACAGCGCGATTCGTTCTCTCCCTTTTGATTTTTCTAGATTTTTTGCTACGATTTAAATGTTGTTCGTGTGCTTGTCCATATTAAGATATTATAATAGAAGCTGTTAAAAAGAAATTCATCATGCAAATAACAATAGTAAAGAAGTTATTCATATGCTCTTATGTAGATAATTATTGAAAACATAAGATTCTGTACATTATCCCGTAAATGTGTTGGATAAACTGTTTAATCTGTTCTAGTTCGCTAGACAAAGTAATCAGTGCCAAGTAAATAACAAAACTTGTCTTGTAGTACATTTTACACTACAAGTTATGTAATTTTGTGTCAAAAGAATATTGCGTGCACCTGCTCTTTAATACACTTTTTCTCATTGTAAATTTAGAGGATTTCTGTCATTTTAAAATAAATTTGAGCCAAAACGATCAGTTTAGATCAAAGAAACATAATATATATGTATTTTTTTTTCATTTCACATTAAAGCAGTTTTCCAATCGTGTTGCGAATAAAATCCTCTTTGTATAGCCTATTTTCTTGAACTATATTTAAAAAAAAAAAAAACTTAGGTAAATGAAATCATATCTTCTAGAAATAAATACGAAGATAATCTTTCATTTTTTACTTTGTACAAAGAGACGTTCTGTATAATTATAAAAAGTAACATATTTAATTTCCTTTATAAATTTGACAGGCTAAGTACGTATAAGTAATTTACTTATCACAAACTCACATTACTTACATAGCTATTCTAACACTGTAATTATTATCAATAAAAATTTGCTATTTACCAAAATATTTATATTGAAATTCATAATGTTAACGAAGGGAAAAGAATAGAAGCATTTGAAATGTGAATTAAGAAAAAAAAAAAGGAGCGTGTGAAGTGAACAGGCAGAATAAGAAGTGAAGTTGTGTTGGAAAGAGTGGGTGAAGAAAGAATTATGCTCAAACTGATCACAAAGAGAAAAGGGAATTGGGTTGGTCACTGGCAGAGAAGAAACTACCTACTGAAGGATGCACTGGAATAGGCCTAAATGGTGAACGGGAGAAGAGTTCGGGGCAGAAGAAGATATATCAGATGATAGACGACATTAAGATATGTGGATGGCATGGAGAGACTAAGAGGAAGGCAGAAAATAGAAAAGATCGAAGAATGCTGGATTTGCAGTGAAAGACCTGCCATGAGCAGAATACTTTAAATGTTTTAAAATGTTAAATGGATTGTCATGAAATTCTAAGCATATTTCTTTATTGTTGATATTAGGAAGTTGTGAAAATAATTTATTCTGTGGACATCCACATACCTATTACAGGAAGGAGTTTTGATAGTTCGTCTTTTAGAGAAGAGAAACTCACGATATTGTTTTAGTCTCCTGATCCGGAGGGAGTAAAATTGAGTGTTATAACTGAGACAATCTTTCAGGATACAACAAATGAAATTCCTAAAGTAGCAATGCTCGTCACCACTCTGGTAAAAGGCTATAATGTTTTCTGTTCTAATATATATATTTGACGATTTCGTTCAATATTGCTGCATCTCGATGTCTCATAGGATACGCTTCTTTTATTTTCAGCAATATTATATATTTTATATTCTACTTAAAGATTAAATACCCTATTTTAATTCTTCGGATTTGAGTTCAGTGAAACAGATAGTTTCGAGTAATTATCTTTCATAAAAATTTGACACAAGCGGTGACTGTGTCTTTCTGTCCACATGCCAAGAAGTCTTACTCCTTGAGAATATGATGAAGAAGGAGACAAACGAATAACCAAATCTTTGTAAGGTATTTTGAAGTTACTTGAATTGCATTTATATAAGAGAACACAACTGCATGATTAAATTACATAAGTTAGGTCAGATACAACAGTGTTCATGAGTGGGATAGTTATATGCAATAGAAGTGATATAATACAGTTATATGAACATATAACTGTATTATATCACTTCTATTGCATATAACAAGTGCATGAATTACAACCGGACAAGCCCGAAAGCAAAGTGAATTTTTGTAAATGAGTGTTAAATAGTTTTCTTATCAATACGAATAACGCGTGCAAAGCAGTTGTTATAGTATCCTCGGTAGTGTAGAGGTTACAATTCTAGCCGTAGGATACAACATTTTGTGGGTTGAGACGAGTCGGAGATGATAGATTTTAAAAGACGATAAAATTCTCAGCATGACTTCATGAGGAATCGTGCCTGTATTAGAGAACGCAAAGCAAAATTTGTCGCCCGTCTCCCTCTCACAATGAATTTTTACTTGTCGCAAAATGATTACTATCACTACCACTACACTACCAACACTATTATTTGTCTAATATTAGTTGAACATTTTGAGAAGGCTGCAAACGAAACAGTCAAAAGAACCTAATTATTATAGACTTAATTTTCTATCATCATCATTGTCGTCGTCCTCATCATGATCAAAGTCATCACTATCATCATCATGATCAGTTAAATTGTAAATTTCTTCTTGTTCTATTCACTGAATACTTTTTCTTATATGTACTCTTTGGTTTTAAGTGGTTTCCCTTGTCTTTCTGACGACCAGATCTGTGAATCTTGCTACTTTGTGAATATCTATTGTTGATTCAGGCAGGAACTTTACAGGTCACAGGGTACAATAATTTATTTTTACAAAAATATAGAAATCTTCTCACTATTCGTGAGCTACCACAAGGGACAAAGAGTACTTAACCATATAAATGTTTACAAGTACATAGCTGCAAATACATTTTGTGACTGGTGGAAATATACCTAATTTTAGAGAGGTAAGTGTTACAAAAAAGCAAAGAATGCTAATGAACTTGGTTTCATTTCGAATATAGGTGATGCTTCAGGAGAGCAATTGATCCTTTAAATGCAGCTAAAGTAACAATCGGAATAATAGATGTAGGTATTCCAAGCCTCTTAAACACGTCTTTCATGAAGAGAGTAGCGGTACCTCTTGCTCCAACCATAAGTCTGATTATTTCAAGTTCTTCTAGCTGCTACTTTTGGAGGTAATATGGAATGGTAGGATTGTAGATAGACTTTTTTTCCTCATCCACTTCTGCTGGCTGTTCCTCATTCGTTTCGAAACGCACAGTGGGATCAATTATGAATCCAGATCTTGTAGATTCCTTGAAAGCTATTACATCTATGCGCCGTGTACTGCCAGTGACGGAGAGACCATGTAGGCCTACTTACCATGTACGTAATATACAGACACAAAGAATATATTCAAAGAAAATAATAACCAAATTAAATGCTGGACTGTAAAATGTCCTAATGGGTCCTACGAGTCCTTGAATGTAATACTTAACGACGCTGAATCATAGTAAGTCAAAATAATTAAACGTATAGAAATAGGCGAAAGACATCTACAGTATTTCATGGTTTTGATATTGTTAATTAAACTGGGAAAATATAATTGTTTGAATAGTTAGTAAACCAAAATTGGCACAGCAATTGTTTGTGGTCTTTGAAATTAACTTTTTAATTAAAATTTCCCCCTACGTTTAGTGTATGAGGCTAAAGTTAATTTTAAATATGAATCTAGTTCGAGTTGTCATGTACAGAGTGCTCTGACTAATAATGACTTCAATTAACACCTGCACACAACCATTTTCAGCTTTGAGGTTATGTGGAATGGTTTTATAATTGAATGTAGAAGAGCGAAATTATATATTGTATAAATATTCACTCTGCAATATAATATTAGCTATCGTAGTGGAACGAAGAGTGTTCTTGGCGGCTGAAACTATTATAACCACGCATTTCACCAATGCTACTTTTTTCCGAGACACAGATTGCAAAGATTTTTTAGGAAATTGATTTTCTTTATGTGAGGCTCAGATAAATGTTTACTAGAAATATAAATTATTAAATAAAAATATGTAGGCCTATTACTTTTCTGGAAATATTTTTCAACATACAATTCTGAGGAAAGGTATGCACATGTAATTTAGCAGTAAAGGTATCTAACTGAAGAAGAATTCACAAGCATATTGTAGAAATTGCAAAACACAGTAGCTCGTCGCCTTAATAGATAATGGCTAAAGTTGCAAAGTTAACGCAAATAATTTTGTTACTTAATGCTTGGCCACAGACCATTACCATCACATTAAAATATTTAAGCAGATTTAGAACTCAATGACTTTCTCATTCGATTAAATTTTACATTATATTTAAATATGTAAAAATACTACTAAGGTTTATTCAAACGCATCCGTCCTCATGTGAGGTTGAACACTAGGATCCGGAATTACAAATATGTACCGGGTCATCATTTTGTTTTTTACTAACACTTCTTATATTAATCTCGCTATACCTTTGGATTAATGGTGGAGAACAGAAAACACATGTTACCCCCTTCCACGACCGGAGTTTGATACAAACAAATCACTTTATTAGGTATAGGAAGGAAGAAAAATAGTACATCCATTTATGTAAACTAGGAACTATAACGATTTTCTGTTTGATAATTTTCGTTAGATTTTTATTTACTCAAAAATGCAGTATAGTATTAACAATAAGTGTTTTTACTCACTAACTGAACTATCCAGGTGGACGTATTTATTATGCAATGTACCTTAATATACTATCTACAGCACATTGGCATACAATATGAAGAATGCATTTAAATTGAAAAATAATCAAAATCTGGATACTTAAATAAATTGTTGAAAATAATGGCCGTTAATTTCCATACGGGCTTCAGTTCTTTTGTGTGCATATTAGGCGTATCGGAAACGTTTTTAGGCATATCTTCTGAAATTGAACATATTGTTTCTGGAATGTAATTCTTTAATATTCTTCTATTGTTGTAGGCTGTTTAACAAACACAACTGTTTTACAGTAACCCCAAAAGAAATAATGCAAAACAACAGTCGACATGCCCGGGGCATAATCCTGTGCCTCTTAAAATAATTTTGTACCTTACTTACGTATTGTAAATTCAATCTTCACTTCTGCTCGATTCGCACAGATAAATTTACTCAGATTGCTATCTCCTGTCCGTTCAAATACTTATGTCGCAAGGTCGTAGAAAGAGGGGAAATCACGTGACAGTTACTTAACGAGGCCTTTTTATTTAAATTACTTTAAACAATTGTATACTATTACGTAGACGTCCAATTCCTGAAAGCAAATGTTTCCAGAAAGAGCTGACAGCCCAGCCACTAGCCTTTACAGGGGGACCAGCAGAAACGGGTGGGAGAAACCGGGAAGCGACGTAACCAAACGGACACGGTACCTGTGCGAAAATATGATTCAATAATGGATGCACTTTATTCACTGGAAAATACGATTATATATCTGGAACGTACTATACTCACTCACTCGGTACTGTATACTGGGACCGTAAGACGACTTTGACTGCATATGCGGCCTTGATTCTGTGTGGAGGACGGGTGGAAGTTTACTAGTAGAAGGAGTAAGAGTGAAATACATTCAAAAACTCAGGTATAATAAAAATTGAAGAAAAAATAAAATGATGTCCGTGTGCATTTCAACAAAAATTTATGTTTACATATAACGCCAGTTCTAAAACGGAATGCAATACTTTTCACTGAGGTGTGGAAGGCAAGATACATACTTAGTTCGTTTGTTATTATTTATCTGCTGTGCCTGAATTGTGTTTTTTTTTTTTTCAAAGCATATCATAGGATCTAATACCATCGCTTTCTGAGGCCCTTGAATACGTTTATTATTTGCATGGACTTAAGGTTTCGCATTCTGATTTTAATAATGTAGGTTCTTTATTTCTTGCACGTCTTGCATTTATGGATTTTCTACGTTCTGTTGCATCATATCAGTCATTATGGTGGTTATTTTCAATTTTAATTAACTGAAATCACTGAATCTGTAACACAGTTTCATTATTATAAAGAGATGATCCTATTCATATTTTACATTAGTTTCAGGCATGAGATCTCAGAACGGTGAGTTGTGAATCTGTTGTTCTTTGTAGAACAGTAGGTACTCTTTATTTCTGTCTAGTCTTATATTTATGGGTTTCATACATTCTGTTGCATTATACTAATAATTTTTGGGAAAGATTTTCCACTTTTAACTCGAATAATTGAATTGAACGTACAATTTCTTTACTATTAAGAGATAATGCCAATACGATTTTAATTTAGTATCAGATAAGAGATCTTTCAAAGGCAACTTCTGATTCTGAGTTTGTTAAGAGTAGTAGGCACTCTTGGGGATTGAGAATTTTGTATTGTGTTTATAAGAGGTACTTTTTCTCCCTTTATATGATTAATTTTCTGTCGTAAATATACTGATAAATTTGTGACGAAAGCACGTTTCAACAAGTGAGATCTTGTGAGAAATCTTAGTCATTTGTACTATGAAACACCTCCGTAGAATCATGTACTTGTTTTGGTTTTGAAAATAATTTGTGCATCTAGTGCATCAATGTTGACTACCGTAATGAAGACAGCTGATTCTTGACATCAAATAATCATATTTAAATCTATCCACAAAATTGAGCTTTTATTTGATTGTAAACAGTGATTGTGCCTGATGTATAGAAGTTATTTTACATTTTATGGAAATATATGAAACTAGGAGCGAGGTTTTAGAAGTTTTCCTGTTACAAATAGGCTATTTGCAGCGTTTCTTCGTTTGATGTTGAGAAATTCCTGAGGCAGTTGACATTTTTGTTCTTCTGTTTTGCCACAACTATTATTCTATGTTTTCTATATCAATCACTAGCAAGTGGCACTAAACTAACACAGTTACACATTGTGAGATTTATACTAGTTTTGTCAATAGACGAGAAGTAGGAACAGTGAAGGATGAGGAATACAGAGATGATGTGTGGAGTGGTATTTTTGCGTGTTACCACATTGTGATCGGGCATTAAAACACGTCATAATATTATAAAAGAGGACAGTGGTCGTCAGCACTCGCTGAATTGCATAACGGATAAGAAATGTGTCGTAATATGCATCGTCTTGCAGAAGGAAGAGCGAGGAATCATACCCGCCAGCACCCACGGATGCACGATAGTGCCTCTCTTATCCGCGGGTAAGAGACGCTAGCCCGAGGGTGATGACCACTGAACTAGGAGATGAAATACTGTGACGTAATTCACTTGCCAAATGGAATGCATTATTCTTATCTATCCATACTGCATCCTTTGCCCCTAGACAACCACGTTTCCCAGCTGATAAAGCTTAGGTAACCTGGGATGAACGTGTCAATAATATAGTAGCCCCACGATATACAGGACTGCAGCGGACGAAAACAGTGGATTGAAACGTCTGTCCACCATTTACATTAATGAAGTATGATCAGTGATAAAGTAGATCAACGGGACCAGACGGCTTGTTTGCAGAGTATTTCAAAACTTCCCTACCAGTACTGTCTGAAACACCAACATCGCTAATGAAGTGTTTTGAGAAAGGAAACTTTTCTTATGATTGGAGACTCGTAACAGATAAGATGTTGTACAAGGGCAAGAGAGACACTGGAACACACAATCTTACAGAGGGACATCTTTGAAAACGGGTAGTATTCTTGAGGAATTACTACACTACAGACTACCAGATGAGATGTGTGGATTCCGTAGGGGTAGGTCTACCACAATGGCAGTAGAAAGCTTGATGAAAAAACCCTAGAACATCTGCAACAACTCCGGGTCAAACTTTACGTAGTTCTTATTGACTACACTATAGGAAAACCTTCGGCATCATAAACTGTCGAGTACTTAATGATAAACTGAAAATTCTTGCAGAACAAACATGGTTGACGAGATTAGTAAATAACGTTCTTTCCGCGAATCATAGACAACTCAGTAAAAGAAGTTGATTATGAGGATGTTCGGTGGGATGTCATGCATATAATATTGAAGAGTGCTGCGACCGTGTGTCTAAATTATGGTGGGTGAATGAATTTTTAAAACGGAACGCGAAATAGAAATGAGTGGATAAATTCACTATATGAAAGAGGGAAAGACAGCGGATTTTTCTATCATCTTCTTGATCTGGACGAAGACAGGACATTTCGAGGGATGGTGTTACATGATCAGCCCAGCGAATACCAGAGACGGGGCTGACGGACATATTAATGAACACAGTGCAGTCTCTGCTCCAAAGTAGCTCTTAGGTCAGTAAACAGAATTTCACAGTAATTGAAGTGAGGTATCACTAGTGTTTATATTAAAATACTCTCCGCCGACGACGTAATCACATGCAATGGAAAAAGAATTCACATAAAGAAGAGATTGCTGTAAACTGTGCTCACTAAAGTGTGACAATTGGCCGAACAATTTAAGCTATATGGAGAAAGAAGGTAATTGAAATACTATGCAGTAATGTAATTCCACTCTATCAATTGGGTATTATTATATTAGGAAATTTCTGCTATATTTCGTTAATATGTATGTTATTTTTATTTAATCGTGAAGTAGGGCATGGTAAATGACAAGCTAAAGTTAGTGTTCGTTTCATCTATGGTTGAAGTTACTGAGAGCTAATGGAGATATCATTACTACTTTGAGTTGTAATTGATATTGATTGAGAGTTGAAGAGGCGAACATGTTAGCTCCCGAAGAGGGACTGCAGCTAGTACTATTCTTTGGGGACAATCACACAACAAGAGAAGCTGCAGACGAGTATCATCGTCATCTAGATATTCCAAAACAATCATAACAATGTACATGTAGTTTTTTAATCTAAAAAAGAAATAAAGTATAGCGCGGTAACGTGATACGAAGTGTTAGTCCTAAATCGGCTACCGACGAACAATAATCAATGAATGTGATTGCAAAGATGGCAGTCAACCCCGAAAGCTCAGTGCGATACGTAGACCGAGAGAGTGGTGTTAGTAGAGAATCTGAAATCGGCACGTTTCCATCCCTACGATGTACACACAATACAAGATGATACAAGGAAGATGGAAGCTTACTTCAACTGGATCATGCAGTGTTTGTGTATAGACCAATCCTTCCTTCAGTATGTTTTATTCAGTGACGAATGCCTTTCTTTCTGAATATGTTCCTACACAAACTGCACGATATTAGTCCAAAGAAGACCAAAGATGAATGCTTGAATCTAATAACTCTTGTGCTGAAAAAGTAATGGTGTGCAATACTATCCGATATGATTGTGGGCCATATATATATATATATATATATATATATATATATATATACATATATATATATATATATATATATATATATATTTATAGAAGCGTGAACCATTACACATCTGACGAATTGCTAGACAGTTTTGTAATGTACCTCCTATAAGATTTACCATTGAATAAACGGATGAGAATGTATTTTCAGCTAGATGGGATCATAACACATTATACTATGACAGTCAGTGAGAAATTAAATAATGTTTTCGATGTGCACTGAACTGGAAGAGATATACCTCAATCATGGCCTCCACGGTCACCAGACCTCACACCTCTACAATTTTCTGTGCGAATATGTGAAAAAAACTTTTTCAGACATAGCCTATACCTTTAGATGAATTGAAATAAAGACGCAGACCTATTATCCACTACATACCATAAGCAACACTTTAAGAGCGACAAAGAAATGTAAGGACCGAGTGAGACTCTGTCTTCAAGTAAAGGAAACACATTTTGAATCTTTGCGGTATTGTTCTTTGTAGTTGCAGTAAGAAGAATAAATTTTATATATGCAAACCTAGTCATGTATACCTAAGGGTATTGCACAGGAATGCAGTACAGTAATATGTTATACAGAGTGTCTAACTCAAGCCGTCCACAAATTGTTTTAGACATCACGTACATCAGAACTGTGGGTAGACACTTTTCGTCGCTGATGTTGTCTAACTCGAAACGTTTGTAGTTTAGTTTTAATAATGACTGAAGACAGCTAAAATAATAATAAATAGATATAAACGGGTTAACTGATTAATATACTGATTCATATGATGCGTTTGAGTAAAGAAACACTAATTCTAACACGCGGATCTCTCAAGACAGTTAAAGGCTCTTAACTAGAGTAATGGGTTCTATGAATATTTCGACTGCCTGTGAAAGTTCGAGTCCCGGTTTTTCTCTTCCTACTCTTTAATGTCGAACTCAGCAGTCGATTTTAGAAGGTTGTAATTAATACTGCTTTAAAACGGAAACGTGTAATCGATTAAACATCTTATGAACCAGAATGTTCCACACTAGTAGGTATAAAATCTTGAATTCTACCTTTGGTAATATCATTCACTCTTCGAATCTCTGAAACTCGTGACAGCAAAAGTGAATGATAGTGATAGAAGAACTGAAAATAATATATTCCAGAAAACAGTATACCTCGACGTGGTCCATGCGGGTTGTCATCGATCTTGTATGTTGTAGGCCATTTGGTATATCTTAGTCTGAATCCAGCGTTCTTCATGATCTACCCAGGTTTAACGTTCTCATGATAATGTCGCTAGGAGCAACATACTCAAAATAGCTTTGAATGAATGAAAAACTTGTGTTATAACTCTACGCTGTCTGTTTTTTACAGGTACCATTTTATTATGTCTGTTATTTATTCCGAATGAAACAAAACAAATTAATTTGAGGGATTTGAAGTAACTTACATATTAAGAAGTAATATCAGAAGAGCAAATGACTAAATAAAACACCATCCAATGAAAAACACGACTTTAAAAAACGTTGGAAAGCCGAAAAAAATGAACGTAATAGATTGACTTACTTGAAATAGAGATGGAAAGAAAGTAATTTGCTATGACTATATTTGTCATAGCAAAATGATATTGTTTTCTTCATTTGGCAAATGATCTTTGTGTCACACGGTATAATAAACCATTATAATGAATCATATAGTAAAGAAATTATAGTCCTACCACGTTATAACATTATTTGCTGCAATGAAAATTTATGGTAATAATTTAATTTAAAATATAATTTTAAGCTCTTCCTTCATAATTTCATAGACATAATTCCATCACAAATTGATTCGTACATATTAAATAAGAAATAAATATGTTCAGTAATTAAGTGTATTGTACTCTACACCAGCGTTTCTCAAACGTTTTTGAAGTGGGGACCATCTTACTCTTTTTCCCTTCGAAAGCAAATTTATCATTTTTGTACTATATTTTAATATCAATATACTTACATTTTAAAATAGAATTAATTAATTAAAATTAATTTAATTAAATTAATTTCATATTATCATTAACTAATTAAGCTAATGTTAACAGAAGAAAATTCATTTTTGTTTCTTTAATAATTCAAGGCTATTAAAGTTTGGATAACCTTTAACTTATTAACTAAAAAATAAAGAAATAAATGTTGGTACTCACATTAATGAGATGGATGAGCCTGCCGATTCTTGCACAGTTCTATATTTGGACTTATGCTGGTAAGCTTAAGTCGGAGATCGTCACATACATCGAGTCGATTTCGGAAGCCTACTTTGTTTTTATTAGAGTTATCTCACACAGATACATAGAAACAAACTGAATTATAATCTGTAAAGCACCATTGTACAGTTCACTATATTCTCTTTTCACTTGTGATGAGGTCCAGAAATTAACCACACCTTCCGCTTGGAATTTCATTTTAAGTTCGGTCTCATTCGAGAGTTCAATTAACTGTTCTCTTTCACTCAATGAAAGTTTGTTATTTTCAATATCGCAATGAAAATGATCACGAACCCATGCAAATTCGTCATATTTACTTGGAAAATAAGTTTCAAATTGTGACCTCAGAGTTGTATTATTGGTGTATGACGTACAGTACGTGACCATTCAATGTGCAAACTGAATGTCGGCAAAACTATTAAGAAAGTCATAAATACTTGGAAAGGTTCGATCCTCTGTTATGAATTTGGGTGGTCCCTGGGTGGGTTACAGGGGCGGCGCCAGATGTGCAGGGAAAAGATGGCGAGGAACACCATGTTTATAGTGCTTTAAATCCCTCTTTTGTTGTTGAGAGTAGAGTGGGAAGTCAGTAGACGGATAGGGTAATAAATTTAATAAACTGTCAGCATTGACATAAAAAGTGAAAGGCAATTGCCATGTGTCATTTCCAAACTCTGAGATTTTTAGTTATAGAGTGATACACAGTTCGTTTGAATTTTATTTTTTCTTCTGTCTTTTTTGAAGGACCACAAGGACAGACCTCGAGGACCACAGGTGGTCCGCGAACCATAGTTTGAGAAACGCTGCTCTACACTAATAGGAAGGCAGTCGTATGGTAGAAAAAAAATATTAACTTATTAATACAGAAAACTTACACAGCCATCAAAATCTCTAAATAATTATTTTACTTCACTATTTTTTATATCACGCATTAGAAGAAAATGGACGTGGAAGGATGGCTTTTCATTCGAGTCGGAAGAGACTAAGTTATGAAGAAGAGCAAGAAAAGTCCTAAAGATGAAGAAGAAGATGAAGATGATGAAGAAGAAGAAGAAGAAGATGATGATGATTTGATTATGATTTTTTTTTCGATTTGTCCCTTTACTGCATAGATTACTCACAGAACATTTTAAGGACCAGGGTCTGCCACTAAAGCACAGAGAATGTACATGCGCACCATAATGAATAGCACCTAATTTCCTCCGAATTAGTGATGAAAACTGCAGTGGTGAGTAGAAAAACACACATTTACATGTAAATGCAATTTGGATTTGGCACCATTAGCAGAATACTCTGTGCGTTTGCTTAATACTTGAGTTGGATGCAGCGGAGTAGCCAATCATTTGATGGTGCTTGAGCCGCAGTTGGTACGTGTGTACAAACAGAAGATACGTTGTTGAGGAAATCATTTTGGTGCTAAGGTTAAACACCAGGTAACCGTTTGTTTTCATTGCTTCACCGCGAAACGAAACACTATTCTAACCCGCATGGCAAGCTATAATATCATTAATGAGATTAAACTGTGCCTGACAACACAAAACATTTACACAATACCCCGATGATACATTTAATCAACATGGTCGCACGGTTATTTCATACATTATATCTACCTTGCATTTTGTGTAGCTACGTATGTATTTGTGTGTGTATTTCTGTTACCGGAAGAAAGGCACTATGGGTCAGGCTTGTGAGCTTTCAAGATCTATTGCGCCAACACTCAAGATAGACGCATTCCCAAACTCACATCGGCTGACTACACTAAGGTTCGCTGCGTACCCAGGTTTCGAGCAAGCAATCCCACTCGTCCCTCGGCTAGCCCGCTCAGTGCTTCGCCCTGTGACATCTCAACAATTCTCCTTTATTATCATTATTCAATATGAGTGCCATGTAGATCCCCAGCCTGTGGTACGATCTGGATAGTCTTTGACGTAATAAGTGGTCTACGCTTCTTGGCACTAGTGACATCTATGAGCTACACTCTGAGAGTTGGGAAAATAACGGCAAGGTAAGGACTCAACCATGAAATTATTACATTTTGTTTCGTTTTACTCGTCTGAAGTATTATTTTAAAAACATAAGAAAGAAATAAAGTAACTAATTATATTCACATATACGACTTACAGTGTATAGGCCCTAAATATTTTTTTCACAAATTAAGCTGTTTGATTACTATAATCTGTTCATCTTTTTTTTTATTAATTTTACCAAAGAACTAGTTCTCAAACAAAATTTGAGATTTAAGAAGAGTAATTTTTTCGCAGAAATATAATTCTTTAATTTCGTTTCACTTGCTTTTAATGTCCGGTGTAAATTTCTTTCAAAAAGTGATTTTGTTGTTATTTTGGACAATTTAAATTTAAATATATAATTCTGTATAAATGAACCATTAAGGGTGTAGCCTATTGCATTTTAATAGTAATTCGTATAGCCTGCTTATCACTTTTATATCTTTTTTTTTCCCTAAAGTAGTTTCCTTTCGCTGACATAATTTGTAAAGATTATTATTATTTCACACTCACTCATTTTAAAGGTGTACCATCCATAATATTTCCCTAATGACATAATGGTTATGAAATATCAAATTTATAGGAAAATTCGTTATAGCTAATTTTGACAAAATCGACACTTTGAATTAACTTTTCATTTCAATATTGTCCACTGCTGAATATTTTTCTGACATTTCATTTTCATAAAGTCGGATGAATTGATTATAGTGGAAAATATAAACAGGATTATTTAAAACTATAGGAGAAACGGCTGTACACACACACACACACACACACACACACACACACACACACACACACACACACACACACACAGACAGACAATGGAATTTGGAAAACTCGACTTTTCATTATCAGGGATGCTCAAAACGAGTATGTTTTGTTGGTCTCGAAACATAAACTTTCAACATTGCAATAATTTATATTTTTATGTCGTATAATAAGAAATGAAATAACAAAAAGGAATGTACAAATGATAATAGAAAGAAAGAAAGAAAGAAAGAGGAAAATGGAAATATTTAGAATTCAACTGAGAATGAAAAAATACATGAAAAATTGAGAAAAAAAAAAGTAAAAGGAAATTGAATTACAGAATAAGGAACGAGAGGGATAATGGGAAAGGAGGGAAGAATAAAAAACACAAATATTCAATTAATTTATTCAGACTGTAATTATTCAAGATTTTGTTCTTTTGTTTACTTTCCGTGGTTTCATTTTCCAGTTGACTCATCCATTAGAAGATCACATGGATCACCACCTTGATGAGAGTCAGCACTGTGATTAGTTTCTACATAATAATAATAATAATAATAATAATAATAATAATAATAGTAATAATAATACCTAATTATATCACATTAAAAACTGGAGAAATGCAAAGAACGCGTTTTGAACACACGATCTTGGCTTCCATCCGTCTTTCAAGATATAGGCTATCTCGGCTACTCCAAATTTTGAGAAATTTAATTCATGATAACTCACACAACCTATTCGGCAGAAAATAACTTTCCTCTCAAGTTGTCGACATACTCAGCGAAAAATGAGTCACAACTACCCAATAGAAGTTGTTTTACAGTACAATATTAATATTTTACCACTGCAGGTTTTATCTTTAATTTTTTAAACAGTTTTCATAGATGTTACGTCAGCACTGTAGCTTTAAGATGTTCAACAAGTCAAAAGTTGCACAAAAAAAATACAATACATACTTGAGCAAGTAGATTAATCCAATTATTAAGCATACTAAATATACGCGTTCTATTAGTAAACATACAGTATATTTCTACTAATCTTCCAACATAAAGGAGTTAGAGTCTTCGCTGAAAACCGAGTTATACGATAAGGATTGAGCCTCTAAATTATCAAATGTTATGTTTTATTTAACGACGCTCACAACTGCCGAGGTTATATAAGCGTCGCCGGTGTGCCGAAATTTTGTCCCGCATGAGTTGTTTTACATCCCAGTAAATCTACTGACATGAGCCTGTCGCATTTAAGTACACTTAAAATGCCCCGGGATCGAACCCGCAACCTCGGGCATACGAGGCCAGCGCTATGCCATCTGAGCCAAATCAGGCCGACTTGCTGCTTTAAGACACACTAATATTTGTGTATGTACAGAGTGTAAGTGAAATAACCTTGCAGATTGAAAGGGACGATAGAGTACACTGAAATTAATAGAAAACGGATATTAAGTTTTGTGATTAAATGCACGGTTAATTAGAAAATTGAGTTCGCAGTGGCTTGAATTTAGAGATTTTTTAAATTTAATTTACACGAAAACCATCCACAATATTGAAATACGCAGAGGGATAAATTATTCTTTATTAGTTATGGGTCATTCCATACAAAATTTTAAGAATATGCCAGCGATGTCATGAATTTTTTTGGGCTTTTAATATAATAATGTTATTATGAAAATAAATTAAACTGCCAACTATGACCGCCCTATCATTAACATTTTAGTCATACGGATGACTGAAAACTGGGTGGCAGTTACATGTTGTCCATAATTTAAAATATTCTAGACACCCTATATGAAGTGTCATCGAAACTAAACAGACGCCATTGTATACCTGAATAACCATATTTTAATACCTTAAAGACTAATCCGAATAATATTAAGGCATGCTCATAAAAACACCTCATTGAAAAAAAAAGTTTTATATTCGAATGCAACAAATTAAATTAATGCTAACTCCATTCGTATTAAAGAAAATCTTATTCCTAATCTATCTCCCAAGTTTTATGACTTTATCTAAAAAGCCACTGAATAGTTAAATTAAAAAATTATTAATTTTTGTTCGCTTGCTATGTGTGGCAGTCGCAGCGTTCGCGAGACTTCATAACCATGAGCAGGGAAAGGATTTATATGTAAATACATATTTACTTATAAAGCTAATATAATTTATATTTTGCATTATCTTTATGTTTCACAATGTGTAGGGTTGAAAAATCCTACTTTTATTTTCCATATTTTTCCATATTTTAGAGTTTAGTACATATTTTCGTTAATTTCCATATATTTTCCATATTTCATATAAAACAGTCCATATTATATTAGGTTTAACAATAAAACAAAACAAAATTCCATTAACTTTTAAAAATACATTTCAACAATAGAGATTTAAACACATGTTCAGTAATCCCTTTAACATCAGAGTTATTTGAAAATTAGCAGTCCTATCAACAATGGGAAAGTAAGTTACAAAACTGTATTAATTTAATTTAAAATTTTTAACAGACTTCAGTTGTGCAGCTCAACAGTTAAATGCCAGTCAGAGTACACATAGGTTCAGTTTTGTAAATCATACTATAAAGACGGTAAATATGCCAAAAGTACGTCATTCAGTCAATTTAAAATCAAAACTAACAAGTTACATTTCAGAATTTAAAGAAGATGGTTTATCAACTGACAATAAAATATTATTTTGTAATTTGTGTCAGTGTGCAGTATCATCTACACAAAAGTTCCTGGTGCAACAACACATTACAACTAGTAAACATCAGGCCAACAAACAACTAAATTCCAAGCAGAGACAATTGTTTTTAACACAACCAACAACATCGAATGTAAGATCTGAGTTTAACATCGACCTGTGCCGTTCTCTCATCTCTGCTGATATTCCTCTCTACAAACTAAAGAATAAGGTCTTCAGGGAATTCCTTGAAAAATATACTCAACATACAATCCCGGATGAGTCAACACTTAGGAAGACGTATGCTCCATCCATCTACGATGAGACAATACAGAAGATAAGAGATGAAATTAAAGATAGTTCAATTTGGGTTTCCATTGATGAGACTCCCGACAAAGAAGGTAGACTTGTTGGTAATGTAGTTATCGGTTTGTTAAGTGAACAATATTCTGAACGAATTCTTTTACATTGTGATGTTCTAGAAAAGTGCAATAACAAAACTATAGTTAAACTGTTCAACGAAGCTATGGGTATCCTGTGGCCAAAGGGTATTATGTACGATAATGTGTTATTCTTTATTAGCGATGCTGCCCCTTATATGGTCAAAGCTGGACAAGCATTATCTGTTGTATATCCTAAATTGACTCATTTTACTTGTGTGGCGCATGCATTTCATCGTGTGGCAGAAGTGGTCAGAGACAATTTCCCTAAAGTAGATTTGTTGATTTCATCAGTGAAAAAAGTATTTCTCAAAGCTCCCAGTAGAGTTAACGTGTTGAAAGAAATGTACCCTGAAATTCCATTGCCACCAAAGCCAATTTTAGCTAGATGGGGTACATGGCTAGAAGCAGTTGAATATTATGCCGAACATATAGACTCTATTAACAATGTTCTCCTTGCATTGGACTCTGAAGATGCAGTCTCAATTGATACTGCGAAAACAGTTACCTGTGACATAAGTGTGAAGAATGACTTAGCTCACATTCAGCATACATTTTCATGCATCATAAAAACGCTCAAAAGTCTCCAAAATAGGCACCTTTCACTATCTGAAAGTTTTGAAATTATAAATAGTACTGTGGAACAACTGAATCGTGGTAGAGGTAAAGTTGCAGATGCAGTAAGAGCTAAGGTGGACACTGTACTTTCAAAAAACCCTGGATATGAAGAACTACAAAAGGTTGTTGCTGTGATGAGTGGTGAATCAACAGTGAAGATTAACTTGGACTTATCCCCAGCAGACATTGTGAAATTGAATTATGTACCAGTTACTTCTTGTGACGTCGAACGCTCTTTTAGTCAGTATAAATCTATCCTCAGAGACAATAGAAGAAGATTCACTTTTCAGCACTTGAAAGAAATGTTTGTAACCTATTGTTATGGTAACAGACAATAAAAATTGTGTTTTGTTGAAACTACATTGGAAGATAAGGTACGTCCATTATATTTTTTGTTTAGTTTGATTAAAATGTACCAATATTTAACGTACATAGTCATTTTTTTATAATTTTAAGTCCATATTTAATTCCATATTTTGGTAAAAATCCATATTTAATTCCATATTTTGGTAAAAATAACTACATATATATTTACATATTTCATATATTTTTAGTCCATATAAATCCGTTCCCTGACCATGAGTAATCTCAAACGTCCGTCTCCCTCACCTTGATCGCGCAACATTCTGTACGACGGGAGAGCCTACCTACTGAGCTCCTTTGTTCCAGTGAGTTATTTTTATTAAAAAACTGACATGATAATTAAGTCATCATTCTGAAATTTTCACAGTGGAATCAATACACCCTAAAGAATTAAACACATGTTTTTTCGTCTGTAAAAATGAATTGCACTTTGTATTTTTTAATTATTTTATGGTAGGTAACCATTTAAAAAATTTTATATATATATATTTTCATTTTAAGAGCATTTATAAACAAGGCTCTCCTTTTTCGAATTGCATTAAAATCACTTTTCCATCTTCCTTTATATCGTAAGAAAACTTCAATGAATGAAACCATGTTCCTTTTTAAACCAATATTTTAAATTCTGATTGCTGCTAAACTATGGAAGATATAAATGCAGTATTCCTTGAAATTCGTATTTAGAACATACAAAATAACCTACTAAATATTTGTAACTTTTTTGACATCATGGTTCAAAAACATACTTTTTGGCATGGAAAGACCCTTATTCTATCGATATGAACAAAAATCACGATCCTACTAGCAATAGTTACCGAATAAGAGGTTGTTAAATATTTGAGAATGAAATTTTTTCTGAAAAAAAAAAAAAGCTACTAACTTTCCACCAATATGATATTAAAGGTTTTTGTTACATACAACATGAGCTATTCGCTCTGCAAATCTGCAAGGCTAATTCACTTTCACTCTGTATGTATATTATAGGAATTCGAATGTGAACATGTGTGTGCAGAGCTTAAGTAAGATGTCTACAACATCTGCAGCACAATTTGCCGCCACATTAGCAGTGTTAGGACATCGCTGTATGAGAAACTGCAGATTTACTATTTCGCTCTGTGATTACAGCAGTTGCTGCAGCTGTGCTGTTGAACTTGTCACACTAACACAATGCCATGGGATGAAGACTGTTTCGTGCTAGCATACTGTCACAGACTTTACACCATCACGGTACTATCACATACGAGTACAACATAGATTTTATCCGTAATAAGACATGTAGTAGGCAAAATACGTTTATTATTTAGGTACCGAAATTCATGTAGGCCTACTTTGCAGAATGCAGAAAAACTTGACAGAACATTTCCGTGAGGTATTAAGTGGCATCAAGGCGAGTAATTTTAACCACAAATTCTTGTCCAAAGTCGTCTCCCTTCATCGCTAAAAGGCGTGAAATTTGTGGATGTAGTGCCTATTAGAATGGCTTCAGTGCTTGAGGTTTGAGGATAACACGAGTAATTAGTTCAATTTCTGCTACACCTATGGCTGTTGTTTCATTAATGAAATAAAACTTTGTGTTGAAAATTCCATTTCTTTTTAGTTATTATTCATTTTTACAGTTTACGTTCATGAACTTTTTAGTGCGAAGACATCTCGTCGATATAATAGATGTAGTTTTTAAGGATGTAGTTTTAATTGCGCCACTCTGTATATACATACATTCCCTGATAAAATACTGAAAAACACAAACTATGAGAACTTCAACAGTGCAAATATTTAAATATAGATACCCTTTTCTTAGCTGAAAACATAGTAAGGGAAGTCTACCTGAGTTCGCCACCTTAAGAAAATTTATTTTTAAATAAAAAATGAAGTCATATTTCGAAAGTATAAAAAAATTGAGTTGGAATAGTGATACTAAAGAGCATTTTAAATAAAAATTTCGAAAAGAATAAGGTACCAATTATTAAAAAAACAAAAGAGACAGGAAGGTGCAAATGGCGAAGTTAGGACGCATGTATTTCCTAAGTTCGTCACTTGTGTGTCTACTGTAAATTCAAATAATATTTTAATATCATCAGAGTACAGATGTAAGAATTAACCAAAGTTTTATCATTAATAAATTATCACATGATTAATAATTTTAGTATTCTTTTACCTATACAATATCTAAACTACCACTCATTTAAATACTAAAATTAAAATGTAATCAGCTATTTAAACTGCCAACTGTTTGAATCGATCTCAGAGATGCAGCAACGAATAATCCTAAATTGACCATGGAAGAAGTTGCAGTGGCGAACTGAAGAACATTTCCAACATTTAATAACGATGTCATTGTATTGTTTTGTATTGTATTTATTAACATTCAATGGTATTCGTGCATTGCTTCACAGCTAGAATATGCAACAAGTCAAAAACTTAATACTACTATAAAGTCTTAATTTATAGTCACAGTCCAGTTGAAATATATACAGAAGAAGTTTACAATATAGCCTACTACAGGCCTGTCCAACGCGCGGATACTTCTAATATGACAACCAATTCCGGTTTTAAATTTCGCGCAATAACTCAGGCGTTGCATACTAGCGACTATAGTGAAATCTTTGTTAAAGGTTATGATCACGAGCGTAGAATCGAGTCGGCCGTGTTTAGAGCACCAGTGTCAGGGGGATATATTTATTTTTGCTATTTGCAAGCCTGTTTTCTCATTTGCAAGCGCGAAGTTATGTACGCATTTTCATCTGTTCGTGCTTATTGTTAAACAGTGTTAGATAGACAGAGCAGACATGACCATCATTAGCAAGAAGAGGAAAATACAAGATGAAAATAGTATTTATAAAGATACATGTCAGTAGGATTACTTCATCAAAAATAATAATGCCAAGTTGCAATGTGGAAATTTTTCTGAGCTTTTTGAAAAATATTGAAGTTATTAGGCCTATTCAAGAATTCGAGCAAAGATTTTCTGACTTTGAAAATATTAAGGGTAAACTGCTCCTCTTCAATGATGCTTTGAATGTGCATATTGATAATCAGCAATCAAAGTATCAACTGTAACTCTGCGATCCTTTTCTTCAAACCAGGATTTCAAACCAGAGGGGGCAACTTTTTCAAGCCACTTCCGGAGAGCAGATTTCCCCAGCTTAGAGATTTTGGTTTGCAGCTTCCCTCAATGTTTGGAAGCACTTTCTCCAACATTAAATTTATCAAAAATAAGTACAGGAGCTGTCTCAGTCATGATTCTTTGATACACCTACTAAGATTGGCAGTTACTTGCATAGAACTGGACATTCCTACTTTACTGAAGGAGTCGTACATTTCTCAGTGCTCACATTGATTTCTACATTTCGGCCTACTGGTAATATTTCCTATTTCAACAATTTGGTTTGCTGTACTTTACTGTTAAATTTATCTCAGTGAAACGTTTTAGTCTGTGGCCTTCAGCGTGAATTGTCTACATATATTCGCCCCCCCCCGGTCCCTCTGAAATTGGACAGGCCTGCTCTACAAGTACTGTACAATACAAAATTTTAGTATCAATTTCATGAATCGTTGTTGAATGTCATGAATTCATCTACAGAATAGAAGGCGTGAAATATTAGGTACTTCTTTAATTTGGCCTTAAATAATATTATTTTTCAGTTTAGCTTTTATATTCATAGGGAGGTTATTAAAAATTTTACTGGCATATAACGCACTCCGATTTGATAGCACGATAGACTTGCCGGTGGAGTATGAAAGTAATTTTTGACGCGTATTTATGCTATGAAATGTTGAATTAGTTACAAAGTTTTCACGATTATATACGAGGAAGACTATTAATGAAAAAATATACTGACAAGCCATGGATATTATTTGTAGGTTTTCAAAATAGTCTTACACGATTCTCTACATTTGGTAGCTACTATTATTCTAATTACTCTTTTTTTGTAGTAGGAATATACTGTTATTGTGTGTGGAATTTCTCCAGAATATTATTCCAAAACTATTACCGAGTGGAAGTATCTAAAGTAGGCCTATATTATTTTTAAGGTATTGATATTTACTATCTTTTGCATAGATCTAATAGCAAAACATGCTGAATTTAGTTTGGGGGGAGGGTAATTTCATTAATATGATTTTTCTAATTTAATGGATCTATTGTTAATAACTGCGCTTGAAATTTGCGAGGTTGAATTTGGACAGGATTTAAATTGATTTAAAAGTCATAAAGTAGAACATCATTACAGTAAATGTATTTCTAAAAATACAGTCAGAAAGTACACAAAATAGGCTTTAAAATAGTATATTATACTCTGTGAATGGTTTACTTATTCCGTTGGTTGAAACGGATACTTCGGAGCAAATCTTATACCGGTAACCACTGTTAACACAATATGGCGACTACCTCATAGCAAGAGATACTGGTAATGCACCTTGCGTATTCAATGAAGTTCTAAACCATCATATATATCAAGTTACTACTGCCAACAACTGGCCAAACATCGTATCTTAAAGGACATGACGAGCGACAAAATTGGGAGACCTGGAGAACTTAGAGACATCTATCTTATTATGTGAAAAATCGGATGATAATTTACATGAAAAATTTGAGGTCCCAAATAAAACAGCCAAAGTTTAGAAAGCCAAATATTACAGGAAAGTTTTTATTTCAATTAATCATTTCTGGGTTGCATTTTATTAATTAGTTTTGGATTATAGCTTTACATAGCCAAACTGTATATGGCATCAAGTTTTAGGCCTAATGTTTGTATGCTTGTTGTATTTAGAATAATCAAGCTTGACATGGCACGTTATTTTATTTCTTCTTTGCTATAATGAGTTAAACTTTGCTTTATTATAAATACAATACTAAGTAAAATGTATTGTATGTATGTGTATGTATTTATTCACACTGCAATGGGTATATATACCCGGTGGCAGTGGTAACTCAGGGCTATAGAAGGAAGGGCTGGCTCAATGCTTTGTTGTTCAGCTTGCCGCCTTGAGTCTCTCCCTCTAGCCACCCCACCACTTTCTGACGTCACTGCGGTACAGTTGGTCTCGGTGAGTGTTGCTGTTACCAGTGTAGAGAAATGTAATTCAAGTTCACGTGCACCGTTTCGTAATGTAGGCCTATTTGGTTGTGTAATGAGCGTATATAACAGTTCTTTAAGTGTTGAATAATTATAAAGGTACAGTATTACATTATTAATGATAGTATTTGAAGTTTAAAAATGGTGAATTGTGCTGTAGCGAACTGCTCGAATGACTCTCGTCACACTCACGAAGTAATTTATCACTGTTTTCCGAAAGACGTGCTTTTAGCTAAAG
Organism: Periplaneta americana; assembly: GCF_040183065.1. Lineage (NCBI taxonomy): Eukaryota > Metazoa > Arthropoda > Insecta > Blattodea > Blattidae > Periplaneta > Periplaneta americana. Next base: position 96,875,739 of record NC_091124.1, on the reverse strand, counting down.
AGTGGGAAAGCAAGTGTCATAGGCAGGACCAAGTGAATATTAAGTGTGCACGTATCTGTAGTGATCATTTCGAAAGTGTGACTGATTATGAAGATGATAAGAAGAACAGGCTTTTGGGGGTAAAAGAAAGGAAAATATTGAAGAAAAATGCGGTCCCATCTCTAAATATTCCAAGTTCCAAAGCTACAAGTGACTCAAACCAAGACGATAGATATCAGAAGAGAAATACTCGGAAAGCTGCTCTTAATCACCTTCAGACATTGAGTCCAAAGAAGCCAAGATTAGAGCCTAGTACCGTCAGCTCTGAATATGTAAATATTACACAGGGACTTGAAGAAACGTTTGTAGCGTCTGAAGTACATTGTCTGAAGTGTGATGAACGCGGAAAACAAATTGATTTACTGAAAAGAAAAGTAAATGTTTTAGAATACAGTATTAACACTTTGCAGTCAAACAATAAAATACTGAAAAACAAGGTTAGGAGATTAATGCGAAAAAAAGTAACTGTTCCTTATAGAACAAAGACAGACCACAAATCTAGAATTATCAGTAAGAAGTGTTGTACTTTTCTTCGAAATATGGAAAATATTTTTACAGAAAATCAAATTCAGGCTGTAATTTCTCAGAAGAAAAAAATGATTTGGTCTTCAGAGGATATAAGTAGAGCAATTGTAATACGGGCAATTTCCAGAAAATCTTTCGATTTTTGGAGAGAAAGAATAGGTATTCCACTTCCTTCTCCAGCGACTTTAAAGAGATGGTGCTCTGGGTTCCAATGTCGCCCTGGAATTTTACATAATGTTTTGCAGCTCATGTCCGACAATTCTGAAAATCTTTCATCTTTAGAGAAACCATGTGTCCTTAGTTTTGATGAGATGAGCATCGACAGCCGCCTAAATTACCATCCTGGCATGGATAAGGTGTTTGGACCTCATTCTAAGGTTCAAGTAGTGCTTGCTAGAGGATTGACTGCACCTTGGAAACAACCTGTGTACTACAATTTTGACACAACCATGAATAAGGCATTGCTCTTTGACATAATTGTACATATAGAGAGAACTGGGATACTTCTATCAGCAATTGTTTCAGATTTGGGTGGGTGCAATTTGCTGTGGAAAGAATTGGCAATATCACCTGAAACCTCGAGTTTCATACATCCCACAGATCCATGTCGAAAAGTATGGGTTTTTTGCCGACATGCCACATTATCTAAAGCTGCTGAGAAACCATTTACTTGACACTGGATTAGAACTTAAAGATGGGACAGTTATAAATAAAGACTTACTGATCGAAGTTCTAAATAAAGATGGAAAGGAAGTGAAATTATGTTATAAACTTAAGCCTGAGTTTCTCTTCCTTAAAGGAAATGAGAGACAAAAGGTTGGCCCGGCTAAAACTCTTTTTTCAAGAACAGTTGCTAAAGCAATATCCTCTTTAACTGGAAATGAAAAGGCATCAGAATTTTTTCAACTAATAGATTCACTCTGTGATATAATGAACAGCAACAGTCCCCATTTTTCATCATCTCATCCAATGAAGACCGCCTTTGGTTTAAATTCTTGCATGTCAGAGCAGTTGCAAGTGCTCAGTGACGTGAAAGATGCAATATTTCATATGAGAGTTTTGGGTAAAAAAACACTTACTGCCTTTCCAAAAGGGGATATTGGTGTCAATTAATTCCTTGTTGGTTCTACATGAAGAAATTAAACGTAAGGGATTGACTTACGTAATGACTTGCCGCCTAACTCAGGATGTACTGGAAAGTCTCTTCAGCCAAATTAGAGGTCTCGGGCATTTTTACGACCATCCAACTCCAACAGACTTCATTTTCAGACTGAGACGCCTCCTACTTTCTAACAAACTTCTCCTTCCATCTAATAAAACTAACGTTACTGAAGATAAGGATTGTCAACTAAAACCATATTTAACAGCAGATATGTTGCAATCTGCCTTCGGGATTGATGAGGTGAATATCATTGCCACTGAAAATAATGCAACATTGAATTCTGTACTCTCCGATGAAGATGATGAATTAAGGCCTATGGAAGGAATAGAAGATGGAAATCAAGAAGATCTGAAAAGCTGGGCAGAAAGTGAAGCTCTGAACTACATTGCTGGCTACATAGCACATAAAGTTAAAGAAAAAGATTCATCTTTAGGCCAGAAAACAAAAAACTTAGGCGGTGAAAACAACACTTGGGTGGGGATTTTGTCTTACGGTGGATTAACTGAACCTTCCGAAGAGTGGAAAAAAACTATACAAATGTTTGAAGTTGAATTTAAAACTATGCACGGGAACTCCATTGACAAAGAGGAACAAGTGATACAACGTTTCAAAACATTGCTAGAAACTAAGTTTTCAAACGTGTGCTCCGAAGCTATCAAACTATATGCACGTGTAAGAACATTTGTGAGATTGAGGTCCTTGAATCGGGGGCAGAGAGCAGAATTCCTGAGGAACAGCGCTAAGAAGAATGCCAAGTGGATGAAGTCATCTAGAAAACAGTAACTTCATTAGGTGAGTGAAAAAATAAAATTAGCTGAATCATTATAGAATGAAAGTAAGAATAACGTTGATGTACTTGATAATTTACCAATCTTATGAAAATTGATTACTCTGCCACCAATATACACTGTACATCCTTAACTATTACTTAACTACATTATATGGAAATAATGGAACAAATGTTTACCTTTTGCTAACTGATTATTTAAAACCCTTTGATTTCATGCACTTCCACCAGGAGTGAAATTATTGGTTATCGAAATAATAATAATAATAATAATAATAATAATAATAATAATAATAATAATAATAATAATAATAATAATAATAATAATAATATACAGTCATTCAGAGTTTTTTGTATAAGGGCAGATCTTTCACTGCAAACCCCAAAATTATCCAATCTCCCCTATTTTCTGCCTTCTTAGTCGCTTCCCTATATCTTAATGTTATAATCTGATATCTTCTGTCCCGAACTTTACTCCTTTCAGTAAGCAGTTTTTCTTAGCCAGTGACGCAGGCAATTTCGTTTTCTCTTCCTGATTAGTTTCAGCATTATTCTTCTTCCTCCACTCTTTCTAGCACAGCTTCATTTCTTATTTTGTCTGTCCATTTAATACGCTCCATTCCAGACATAATATAATATTCATTCCTTGATAGATTTTTGCCCAAGGTCAGATCTTTCACTGCAAACCCAGCAGTCACGTATATTTATAATATAATATAATATAATATAATATTTAACAATACTAATATTATAACAATAGACTATCATTATCGTCATTGATGTGTTCTGGCGCGCTGCTTCAGTCCACATGTCCCATACTCTATAACAACCTTGTCCATGTATGAATGAATGCCTCTCCTTGACCTGGGATATGAAATTTAATCAGCAAGGAAACGTGTCACGTGAAAGGAAATAAAAGTCTACTACAAAATATTTAAGAAAGAAGCTATAGCTCAACATGCACATCAGTTTGAAAAGCGACGAAATTGTTAAAACTGAAGTCTTTAAAGACAACTAGCGTTTAAAAAATATTGAATGAAACAGGCCATATGCCTAGGGTTCAGTTTTATAACTTATTATTGGGGGGTGTTCACGATGGTCATATCAATCCACAGTTGATATTATATTTGGTCGATAATTCCAGCACTTATTGTAACGGAGTTTTACGTTCTATTTGCGAGCGAAAGACTTGCAGTGTACCGTGATGACGTCACAGCGGCTGGGAGGACAGCATCACTTTCCGACTCGCTATGAGCCAGCCCTTCCTTGTGGTAACTAATTACACTCAATAAGTAACTAATTACACTCAATAAACACTCACATAAACAAACAAAAACATCTGCACAAAATAAAATTCAGACAAAAATAGCACATTATCCTACATCTGAACATCGATTATAAGGCAATTCCGTAATATTATAAACTTACTTCAGTAATCCTAGTCGTTTTCCTTCCGTTGATGAATTTTTCTCCTTTTCGAGATGTCAAGAAAAGTGTTCTTTACATCCAAAATTTTGGAATCCGACTCTTCACATTCTCCACAGACAAAAGACTTAGGACGGCCAAAAGTATAATTGATTACTTACTTACTTATGGTTTTTAAGAAACCCAGAGGTTCATTGCCACCCTCACATAAGTCCGCCATCAGTCCCTATCCTGTGCAAGATTAATCCACTCTCTATCATCATATCCCACCTCCCTCAAATCCATTTTAATATTATCCTCCCACATACTTCTCGATCTCCTCAAAAGTATTTTTCCCTCCGGCCTCCAAACTAACACTGTAGGTCTACATCCATTTCTGGATTCGTCCATACGTACTACATGCCTTGTCCATCTCAAACGTCTGAATTTAATGTTCCTAATTATGTCAGGTGAAGAATACAATGCGTGCAGTTCTCTATTCTCCTGTAACTTCCTAACAACCTTATTCTCAAACACTCTTAATCTCTGTTCTTCTCTCAAAGTGAAAGACCAAGTTTCACAACTGTGCAGAACAACCAGTAATATAACGGTTTTATAAATTCTAACTTTCAGATTTTTTGACAGCAGACTAGATGATAAAACTTCTCAATCGAATAATAACACGCATTTCCCATATTTATTCTGCGTTTAATTTCCTCCAGAGTGTATTTTTTATTTGTTACTTTTGCTCCAAGATATTTGAAATTTTCCACCTCTGACGACGACGACGACGACGATGATGATGATTATGATGATAGACACTGACGTATCTCGGTTGGCTATGGCACTTGCCTGTCGATCAGAAGTTGCGCCCGGACGCGGATTCGATTCCCGTTTGGGCTGATTAGTTGGTTGGGTTTTTCCGACGTTTTTCCTAATCGTAAGGCGAATGTCAGATAATCTATGGCGAATCCTCGGTCTTGTCTCGCCAAATATCATCTCCCTACGACCAATCCCATCGACTCTAAATAACCTAGTAGTTGATACAGCGTTCTTAAGTCGCCAACTAAAATAATAATGATGATGATGATGATGATGATGATGATGATGATGATGATGATGATTCTGACATAAGTTTGAAATACATAACTTATAAATGAAAATTTGTATCAGAACACACTGAAGTATTAATTTGCCTGTTTTCCTGTACTAAAAGAAGAACCTTACAGAGAAATTCTAAAAATTTGTAATGGATAATATCAAATACTTTGCTTCTGTAAAAGTACATTTATGCAGGGTGATTCAAAACCTCTGCGACAAACTCTGAGGGGTGATAGGTCTAACAATAAGGAAGCCTTTTTGTTAAACAACCTATGTCTTTCGACTCGTCGTTTCGAAGTTACCGTTAAAAATGTTTTTGCGTGGGCGTATGTCAATGTATGCGAATGTGTGCACCCGTGTTTGTTTGTTGAGATGTTTCTAAGAGACGAGAAGGATTGCTGTTTGTTTACTTTTAATGTTCAATACCTTTTCCTTTCAGTTCAGTCTAATTATCAATTGATAATGGATGTCTACACTTTTTCCGAGTTAAGGCTGGTTCACAATAAACCGGAAACAGAAACAACAACGAGAACGAGAACGGAAATATTGTTAAAATAAATGTATTTAAATGTGAGCATTTACAATTAACTATTGTGAATGCTCACATTTAAGTGCATTTATTTTAACATTATTTCCGTTCTCGTTTTCGTTGTCGTTTCCGTTCCCGGTTTATTGTGAATCAGCTTTTAGCCGACATGGTAATGTGCGGAAATGGAAGAAGAGCTCTCCACATGCATACTACCAACAACAGTTTCAAAACAGAAATCAACGTCACTACAGAATGTTTGCTCGACTTTATCAGCGCCTTCGAGACTATGGTGCTCTTCGTCCCCGGCGTATTGGTGGAAGACAGTGTAGACATCCATTCTCAATTGATGATTACAGTGAACTGAAAGAAAAAGGTATTGAACATTAAACTTAAACAAACAACCACCCTTCTCATCTCTTACAAACATCTCAACAAACAAACAAACAAACAGGAGTGCACACATTCGCATACATTGACGTACGCCCACGCAAAAACATTTTCAACGGTAACTTCGAAACGACGCACAGTGGTCCAGAGTACAAATTTATCGGGACAAACTCATAACTTTTCAGCTACCTAACAGATGTTTATGAAATTTTACATAGTAGTTATAGGTAGCATGTATACCAGCTCCCGTTACGTTGTTATAAGGGGAACTACCTTTTATATGGGGGCGCAATTAGACAAAATTAGTAACTTTTCTCTCATCTGTCTTTTATGAAATTTTACACAGTAATTATAGGTAGCATATATGTTTTATATACAAACTCTGATTATGTTGAAATAAGGGGAACTACTCCTTACAGTGGGCGCAATTAGACAAAATTAGTAACTTTTCTTCTATATAACAAATTTTTATGAAATTTTATACAACAGTTACACTTAGTACATTTGTTTTGTGTACTAACTCTGATTAGATTGGTATAAGAGGAACTGCTCCTTATAGGGGCATGCATTTAGACAAAATTAGTAACTTTTCTTCTGTCTAACAGATTTTTATGAAACTTTATACAGTAGTTAAAGGTAGTAAACCTGTTTTATATACAAGCTCTAATTCTCTGATAGTTTTTGATTCGACCTCATACTTGCTGTAATGAAAAAGCTTTCTTGGGCAGGCATGACTTTTTCCAGGGGTAAGGTTTCTCTAAATTTTCATTACTAACACGAAGAGAACCTAATTTAATAAGTAGTTCACCAAGACAATGTTCATTTCGATAAAAAGAAAACTCATATTCTTTATCCTCTTGCTCTCCAAGAATAAATTATCTTATGGGGAAAATGTAATATTTTAGGTACTACTGCACCTTTTGGGCACTCGGGAAGCTTATTTGATACATAATTAACAAGCTGCCTTCTTGAATTCGCTGAATTGTACTTTGGAAGCAGATTCGATTCACACATATATTTAAATAACTGTAATCGAGAAAAATTGCACTACTGCACCTGGAAAGAATATTGCACATAATTTATTACTTCTGCAAATCTGCACACCTTAAGACTTCACTTAAAATAGAGTTAAATAGTCCAGGAGGTGAAAAAAAATCATTTTGGGACGGAACAAAGGATGTCTTTTTCTCTACCTTAGCCAAGTCTGCTCTCAGTGGTTACATTTATATTTTGTCCCTTGTCCATTCATGTTACTTTGGCATGCTATGATAATATTAAATGTAACAAAACCAAACAGTGTTACATACCTAAAGAACTACTTGACATGTTGATACCAAATACGAATGGAATGGACCACTTACAACCGAGTTACAACACAAGGAAACAGCAGACTAGCGGCACTTGCTGAGTAAGAATGCTGGGTGGCAAAATGTGGCATGTTACCGGCCTCTTATCTCGCTCTGCAGCCACCTCCGCTGATTAAGATTATCAATTCAGTGTTTCTCAGTTATATAGGAAAAATAATTTAAGGGTTTTATTTCATTTTTACATGCCATTTTTCTACTTCTGTCCTCCTAAATATGGATTCTGGACCACTGTGCGACGCGTCAAAAGACATAGGTTGTTTAACAAAAAGGATTCCTTAATGTTAAATCTATATCCTCTCAGATTTTGTCGCAGAGGTTTTGAATCACTCTGTATGTCGAGGGTCTTAACAACCTGTTCAGTATTATGTCTCAATTCCTTTCTTTTTAGTAGTAAGGTTTTTTTTTCTCATCCTGACAAGTATGTGAATATCCCCAAGTTCCTTTCGTTGTATTTTGGAAAATGATAATTTTGTTTATTATATTATTGCGTGACATTAGGGAATTTCACGTTATGCGAAACATATCAAAAGCTATAAGAACAAAACTTTTTTATCTACATTGTGCACTTACGATATGTTTTGATAATCCTACAGTTTGAATTAGGAACAATAGTGGGGAGGCCTACTTCAGAGCTGCCTGGCGTTTTGCAAATTTCATACAATGTATCGAACACTGAGGCCCTTCTCATTTGGAGAGCTGCTGTTAAACCCATGAACGTAAAAAAAATATTGTGATAGTGAATTAGAAACAGCTCTCCTGTATAAATATTTACACCAAATTGTTCACACAGATTTATGATCGCATTTTTATCTAAGCTGCATTGATTCTGGTGCATGTATTGTACGTCATGTTACTGTCAATTCTGTTTTGTATGGCTGGGGCAGGAACTAAAATATATCAATCCGTTCACATTGATTCGGAAACAGTTTTTATTTACACTATATTAATTCCGACGAGCGAGCAGCGGGCAGTCTGCCTGTCACTCGCAGAGCTGAGCTCCACTGAATGAGGAACGACCATCATTATGGCTGCCTTAATGAAAACGTTCCACGCGTGTGAGCACTAAAACCAGAATAAAATATCAACTTCTTCGTTAATCAGAAACATGGACGTAGTAAATTTGACGCGTACCATTTATTACATTTGTTTTAACGAAGCATGTTGATGAATGAGAGGTTTGATTGGAACTGATGAGCGCCCTAGTGCTTCAAGCTTCAACTCCAGCAGGCCTCGACGTTTCTCCTAACAAAAAAATAGATAGTATGTACTTCTAATCAATTACTTCGCGATAACATCTAGTGCGAGGTTTATTAGTTTCGGTGGAACTGACAGCAGAATGTTATTTTAGGAAAAGGAGGCCGAAAATTCCGCATTATTTACCTTACATTCGCCTTAGAACTGGGAAAAACTTAAAACTTCTTTAGGAACCCAACCATGTGAGCAATCAAGCAGGATTCTAAATCATGTCCGATCATAACCTCGAACCAAGAGATCAACATTTGGCGTTAAAAAGTAGCAATCCACCTTATTATGTTAGCACAACACAAGTCTACCACCTAACGACAAGATAGTAAAATCATAAACTGGTTTACAGGGGAAAATCAATAAGTTTCGGACTGCCCCGAATGTAGACAACACACAAGACATAGGAAACTGAGAAGTTATCTACAAACAAGGATCTACATGGTGTTAATAAAGTATCCAATATTTTAGGAGTTGATAGTATGCATCAAAACAAGAAAATAATGTCTAATAAACATGGGTCCTACAACACATATTATCTGAGATCTGAACACTTGTTTATAGGAGGTCCTCAATGTGATGTCCATTCATGGCAATGCATTCCTCTGCCCTTTGACGTAAGGAATCACGCATTCTTTGAAATTTGTTTTATTACGTTAATAAGAAAGTCCTGATAACGATCCCCAGTTAATCTCTGTGGTAGCACGTATGGTCCTATTAATCTATCACTAAGAACGCCTGCTCATAAGTTGATTGAGAATCGGTGCTGATGCCTTGTTTCTTCAATTGCATTGAGATTTTCATCAACCTACACATACTGATTACGATAATTCACAACACCATCTCTCCTGAACACTGCTCATATCCGCAACCAAACTTTTGTTTTCAGTATTCCTTGCTGCGTATCATTATTCCATGCCAGAGGTGTCAACTACGGTATGATTATCTGGTAGTCTGCTATATTGTAGGGCAGAGAAATGCATTGCCATGAATGGACGTCACATTGAACACCTCCTATGAACAAGTGTTCAGATCTCAGAAAGTATATAGTGCAGGACCCATGATTATTAGACATTAATTTGTTGTTTTGATGCATACTATCACCTCCTAAAGTATTGGATACATTTTAACACTCTGTATATTAACTGTATTCCTTAAAAGACAGAGAAGAGTACAAGACTGAAGTCATAGACTCGTTCAGACATTTCTCTTGAAAATAGTTCTCTTATTCCAGCACAAAATACTTCTATCTTCAATAATTTCATCCTTATAACATAGCTATTCTACGTTTAATTTATACTTCAGTAACTATTTTTTTCTCTTTTTAAATTCTTCAGTACATCGTTTAGTCCTTATCAATCGAGCAATGTTTTAGTACTCTGTTTCTATTGTAATTGTTAATGTAATATTAATTAAAATAATTTTAATTGTATTCGTGATATTATAGTACTAATCACCCGATAAATGGAAACAGAAGACCTGATGGTCTTACCTCTTACTTACTTACAAATGGCTTTTAGAAAACCCGGAGGTTCATTGCGGCTCTCACATAAGCTCACAATCGGTCCCTATTCTAATCAAGATTAGTCCAGTCCCGACCATCATATTCCACCTCCCACAAATCCATTTTAATTTATCCTCACATCTACGTCTCGATCTCCAAAGGTCTCTTCCCCTTATGTCTCCCAACTAACACTATGCATTTCTGGATTCGCCCATACGTGCTACATGTCCTGCTCATCTCAAACGTCTGAATTTAATATTACCAAATATATTATATGAAGAATATAATGCGTGCAGTTCTGCATTCTCCTTTAATTTCATCTTTCTCAGCCCCAAATATTTTCCTAAGCACCTTATTCTCAAACACCCTCAATCTCTGTTCCTCTCTCCAAGTGAGACTCCAGAGGTTAAATAAATATATACTACATACTAAGCGGTTATGTAGTGTCTATGTATTTAGTAATAGAAGATGGCACTTTTGCGAGATGATTCCGAAGATTTATCATAGGACTGCACATTCTCCTCACAGCGAAAATCTCGTACGAAACTCAACCGGTTTCCTAATCCACATCCGAACTCAGCCCATAGTACTAATTCCTTCACTGTCCATAGACCACGCCGGTGGCCGAAATGTTGCTTGAACGTAAGTTATAATTAAAAAACATTTCCAACAAAGCAATGTAGTATTGTCTACAAGCGTGTAGATACCTCAGTAAAGTTGAAATGTCAAAAGGCGACATAAGTTTGATGCTTTCTCGTATGAAATACATTCCCATAAATCTATTTTCAACTAATCTTACACAATAATTATCTCACGTCAATTTAGTAAATGAAAAGCTGTTCCTGATTACTGTCAAATACATGTGGTGATAAAACTGCACAATAAAAAAGACGGAAGGAGGAGAGAAAGATAGCACCTAAATCATTATGGTAAAATTTTATATGCTAGTAAACTGAAGACGATATTCAAATGATCTCTTTAAGTATCCTGAGAACAGGTTTATATGCAGGGTGTTAAAAAAAAGTATCCAATATTTTAGGAGGTGATAGTATGCACCAAACAAGGAAAAAATATCTAATAAACATGTGTCGTACAACGCATACTTTCTGAGATCTGAACACTTCTTCATAGGAGGTGCTCAATGTGATGTCCATTCATAGCAATGCATTTTTCTGCCCTACAATAAGTTACAACAGACTACCAAATAATCATACCGTAGTTGACACTCCTGGCATGGAATATTGATACGTCGCAAGGAATACTGTAAACCAAAGTTTGGTTGCGGATATGAGCGGGGTTCAGCAGAGATGGTGTTGTGAATTTTCGTAATTATCATGTTTGGGCAGATGAAAAGGCATCAGCACCGATTTTCAATCAACGTATGGGCAGGCGTTCTTGGCGATAGATTAAGGGCCATACGTGCTACCACAGAGATTAACTGGGGCTCATTATCAGGACTTTCTTATTAACGTATTGCCTACCTTGCTGGAGTATGTGCCATGTCAGCAAAGACTGCAGATGTGGTTCATGTATGATGGCATACCAGTACATTTTTTTTCCGCTGTGAGCGTGAACACCTAACGCTGACACTTCAGGACCGCTGGATTGATTGGGGAGGCCCCACACCTTGGCCTGCTTGTTCCCCAAATCTATATCCCTTAGACTTTGGGTTATCACGAACAACCAGGTCAATTTCAAAGAGTGGGTGGTCACTTATGTCGAAGGGGAGAGGAACTGCCATAAATGGACGTCACATTGAGCACCTCGTACGAACAAGTGTTCAGATGTCAGAAAGTATGTGTTGTTTGGACCCAAGGTTATTAGAATTTTTTTTCTTGTTTTGATGCATACTAGGAGTTCCTAAAATATTGGATACATTTTTAACACCCTGTATACGCTTTTCATGGTAAATATATTGAAACAAAAAACATTTTAAAAAACTAGAGCATGTAAATTTTTACGTATTGCTTTCGAAAATATGGTTAATTTTTTTAATAATATAATAATACGACTTAATAACAATAATGCGAATACTACTCGTACTGCCACTATTGCTATTTATAAATAATTTCCATTTTGGTTTGCTTTTGATCAGAGACAAATCTTACCTCAAAGCCCTGTTTCAAGGGACAGTGATCGAGTCTGTGTGTGCTGTTTTCTGAAACACTAATCTGTTTGATATCGTTCAATCTTTTCTGTTCTACTTTCCCGAGTTCTTTTTATGTTTCTCCCAGATTTGGATAAATGTATCCATGTTATTAGCATATATATTCTTTTGTACCTATATTTAATTATTTTAAGCTTATTCAGTTAACATAACTCCATGTTCCAACATAGATTCATCATTAAAAAAGCGAGTCTTCTTATTCTCAATTTCGAAGATTATGTTCGGTTTTCTTATTATTATGCTATCATTATCGTTATTATATAATTTTATCCCTTTTTATTTTTGTTAATTAGTTTATAAACTTACCGACTTCACAATTCTAGCTGAATTAGATATCTCACATTAATTTATCATTGTTTACCTTGCAATTAAAAGGTACTGTGTTCATATATTTCCATTCTATCACACAATATAATATGCGTACTAGTTCCAAAGATAATTATTTATCATGCTCCATCAGAAATTACTCGTAAAATTGCATTCATAGCTTATTATCCGTAAGCATTTTCGCTTCCAGAAAAATTTCACAGTCAGTATTTAATTTCTAACTTTTTTTTGCAACAGATGCGGTCCTACTCTAAAATAAAGCTACTTTAATCATACTATGAATTATTAGTAAAACAATTATTTTCTTAGTAATATTTCAGTTTTTTACTACTCTAAGATGTTGTACAAATAGGCCTTAATATAGGCTAATTGGTGACGCCGCTAGCCTAGTTTAAATATTTGTATTGTAAACTTTATAATGAAATATAATTTAGACTATATATTTAAATCGTGAGTAAATTATTAATATAAATACATTTCACTAATAGGAGGAATGGTCTTATGACACAATCGTACTTGTTCATATGTAAATTTTTACTGTTATAATAAACTTATAAATTATGCATTCGTAATTTAACTAATTCAGACAACAAAATATTAGGAAATAATGCACACAACTTTGAATATTTATACAAATACAGAATGACTATATAGTAATTATTTTCGATATCAGCTATCATTAATTTATAATTAAATGCATTTCACTGTAAAGTGTGAATATATGGAATAAAATAATTCTGAAGTTAATAGCATATAAGCATATGCTTCAACAACATTGATAGAAATAAAATATAATGAAGAAAGACCAAATACTAATAAGGAACCTAAAATAAATCCAACAATTTCATAGGTAAAACGAAAAGAAACTGTATCCTTTATGATATTCATATCAATAAAATATAGATTCTTAAAGAAGATAACAGGTCAGCATTGTCATACAGTGATCTATAAGAGAATAGGTCTATAACAAAACTTCTATTGGATTTTTATTATCTTGACATACTATTAAATATATTAATGCATAGGCTACTCTTACTTTTTACTAGTAATTGCATACGAAGATTCACACACTCATTGTATATATATATATATATATATATATATATATATATATATATATAATTCTGCTTCTTTCAATTTCCATTATCAAATACCATGTTTCCATCCACAGACTTTGAGACATAACATTATCTTTTGTTGTCTTCTTCATTCCTTCTTTCCAATTATTTATGATAACTTCTAGCTTTATTATCCTATGTGAAAATCAAATTAAAACAAATGTTTAGTCAGACCTGAATCTCTCCTCGTATATAAGCATAACAGTTTAATTTTAAAATTAATTAATATAGCCGACAGAATGCAATGTTGAAATTATGTTGATAAATTGAAAGCAGACGACATAATAAACACATTAACATTTCAAATTAAAAATTACAGAAAAAATAAGTAAACTGCAATGAAAGAAGGGAGAAGGTCAAAGTCTCTGGTTTCCATGATGAAATGGATGCGGAAAGAGAGTTAAATTAAAAGTTCTCAGATGTTTGGAACTAGGCCTACTTATGTTGAAATTTAATTTTCACGATTGGAGGTACTTGTATTCGAAACTTAAGTCCTTTGACATTTCAAAACTACTTACTATTTCAAAGCTTAGGATTATACTGCTCCAGATATAATGGTCACCTATTAATTCAGATTCAATTTTTCCGGTATTCCAGTATAAAGCCACCAAACTGAACAAGCAACCATTGAATTCTGGAACTATTCGAAGCTAAGGATGAAAACTACTACTACTTCAAAAACAACGGAAAGATTATATATTACTAAAGCTGAAAAATAGGCCTATAACCTTTTTCACATTAAGAAAAAATGTAATTTTGTTATAAACGAGAACATATGGAGTGGGAAAGATATGAAAAAAAAAAAGATAAAATCAGGTAAAAGGGTAAAGTACAAATGTAGAGAGAAGGATCGCACAGAAGGAAGAAGGGAAGCCGGAAGGATGCGGTGTCCTCGTTAGAAAGACACTTGTACCGCAGATCCGGGCTGATAACTCGGCGGCCAACTCGAGAGGTCTCACAGGAAGAGGAGAAACCGTCCGCGGTGATCGATCTTGGGAAGAATCTGCCAGCAGTTCCGTGGAGATGGGTGACATGAACGCTCCCTAATCTGATTCGTTAAAATACGGCATACACGCCTCCGGTATTGGAAATTCATGTAACATTACCAGTAAGTGTGTTTCTATGTGACATCCAGTCTAGTAGTATCGATTCCATAATTACCTGTAACAGAGACAGAACGCAGTGCATCAGTGATAGCGTTAACATTTGCAAATATCTCGTATTACAGCACGAAAATCTGTAGCCAATAAAATTGTAAAGCTGTAAAAGTTATATATGTCACCGTTAAAACCCGAAATCAGTTAAAACTAGTTTTAACTATTAAAAACTAGTTTTCAAAACGTACATAATACAAAGCGAGCCTTCGTAAAATGTAGAATCAATGACAAGGTTAGGTTTGGTTTGTTTAGGCTTTTACCAAACAAAAACCTAAATTTACCAAACCTAACCTGTCATTGATTCTAGATGCAACAAAAACTCTCTTTCTATCTACCTACATTTGCTTAAACTACTTTTTACTAGTTGAAAATGGTTTTGACGGATTTCGGGTTTTAACGATGCCACTTACATGGAAAAACAAACATGAAGAACTGACGTATATTTTAAGCACTTTTAATAGCCTATTTAATAGAAACGTAACAACAGTCATTAGTGAGTTGTTATTACGCATACAGTTACGAACAAATTACAGCTCATCCAATCCTGGCCGAAAGCAATGCATTTTTGGGGCTGAAAAAAATAACAAAATTCTGTGCTGTTTACCTTCGATCACCTTAGTATATTGTGTTTTGTGTATGCATGGAAGAAGGAAGGACCGACGACTTCGTACTGATTCTACGTCGCGGGAGTACCGTCGTATTCGCCTTGATTGTACTGCTATGTTTAATATAGAAACCTTGATAATGAGGGGTGAAGTAGGAAAAAAAGAAAACATTAAGGTATTACATTGAATAACGCAACCATGAAGATGTGGATTTAAACTTTACCTATATCTTCGGGGCGCTGTAGTTTATTTTCATTAATTGCGTGGTAGCAGTTTTATTATTTGTGATTTCTTGGGAATTTCTCTTTACGTATTTCGAAACGAAGGTTATCTGTATTAGTATTAAATAAATCTCATTATTTTAGAGCAGCCGTGGCGAAAGTGTGACTCACAAGCACATTGTGGCTCGCAATGATAGCTATGCAGTTCTCTTGTTTCCTACCTCCTCCAACCCCCACCCTCTCACTCACTGGAGTCAAACTCCGTTCCATTTGTATTTGTCTCTGACCTCCGAGTGGCGTATCGTCGCAATGTCTTTCTCGAAACCATGTACAGTTGTCAAAAAAAAAAAAGTGGCCGCACTCGTGAACAGCGAATATTTTCTAAATCCACTTCGGGTCACGGCGATGTTACACGAGGCATGTGCTTTTAGATGCAGTTCCGGAACTATGAAATCATTCCATATCTGCGCCTCGTAGACCAGCGGTAGAGAGCTCGCTTAAAGATTTGAAGGTTGTGAGTTCGAGCCTTGTTCAAGTTTTCATTTTACTTTTTAATCGTTCTTTAGGGATATAAATACTGCATTATTCAAATTATCATTTATATTCTGTTATCGTTCTTTATCGATATGAATAATATTCAAGTTATTTATATTTTATCGTTCCTTTAGCGATATATATAATATAATTTGTTATATTCTGTTATCGTTTTTAGCGACGTGAATAATATTCAAATTATCATTTGTATTATGTTATCGTTCATTAGTGATATAAATAATATTCAAATTATCATTTGTATTCTGTTATAGTTCGTTAGCGATATAAATACTATTCAAATTATCATTTGTATTCTACTATCGTTCGTTAGCGATATGTTTAATATAAATTTAATGTTAGGTTTAGAACAATACAGCTGCCTAATACGAGTGTTAGTTTTTTCTCCTTATACTGTTATATTACTACATTATACTATCCTGTAACATAATAAATTGGAAAGGTGTCACGAGGATTTGAGCCTGATACGTTGACATTTCAATTCCGAATTTCGCGACGTCCGACGTTCCTACGTTCTTCCGACTGAGCTATGTCATTTACCTGGTACTAACGTAATTGAGCGCATTCTCAGAAACAATACAACTGAACATTCATTTCAATTATATTCTGAATATTTAATAATGGTATAAAAAGGTTACGTTGTTGTAGTTGTAATACCAACTGACAGCAGCAGTGTTAACAGCGGCAATGATTAAAGACGTATTGCGTGGATACAGTTCAATACAGATTTTTCGAAAACAAATTACGACACTGAGGTCGAGATTATAAAATAATTATATTCTTCTTAACTCTGTGGACTTTATATTTGAAAATAATATAATTATTAATAAGACTCTAACAAGTATTTATATTATTATTTCCTAATAAAATTGAAGAATATAAGTTTTTAATATAATGAATGTTTTTCTATTATTTTAAGACCTAGGTAGAGGCTAATTCTCTGAGGTAACCACGACGCCATTTCTGCCTGCGACTTTAACTGACATGGCTCCACAAAGGGGTGCAGAAACGAATGAAAGTATAATATGGGCTGTGGCTCATCTTGGTTTTTCGGCATCCGAGGCAGGTAGGCGTTTCAACGTTTCAGAAACGACAGCCCGGAGATGGGTGCAAAATTATCAACGCTCGGCAATTTTTGGCCGAAAAGCTGGGAGTGGTAGAAGGAAAATTTCAACACCACAACAGCACGCCAGATTAGTGGCAGAGGATGAAAGGAATCCCTTGCATACCGCTGATGCTTTGAAGGCAGTTGTTAATTTCCCTGGCCACGACCAGACCGTAAGAAATCGCTGAAGGACCGCCAATTTGAGATCTCGACGTGCCATTCCTAGGGAAGTTCATAAGGAAGTCACCTTTTCTACTACAAAGGAAGGACCCACTTTTGTATATCGTCCTCCTGGTACCCGATTCGACCACAGATACGCTGCCATGCGTGCCCGCAGTGGTAGGTTATCTGTGTCGTGTTGGAAGTCCTCAATTTCAGCAGGATAATCATTCAGTCCACACATCTCAATTGATTCGGTACTGGTTTGCGAGGAGACAGGATATTGAATTGATAGACTGGCCTCGTCCCTCTCCGGACTTGAACTCTTTAGAGAATATGTGGCCACAAGTAAAGAAGCATATGCGGAAAAATTGGCCCAATCCCCCTCCAAGACGCCCTGATGATTTGTGGAAGCTCGTCCATGGTCCCTGGGATGCCGTGACTGAGAACAGTCGGTATTTGAAAACACTAGTCGATTCCATGCCCACTCGACTGCAAGATGTGATCGAGATGGGAGGAAGATGGACTAAATATTGAATCGTGGCTTTTTGTTTTTTTTTTTTCTTGAACTTTTAATTGTTTTCATTTTTAAGGCAGACGCCTGTAAGTTTGTTTTGTTTATGCCACGAAAGATATTTTTGTTGATAATATAATCTTTCTTTCCATTTGCAGCCATAATGTCATAATAAATAATGACACAGCCATGGCATAATACATTCATGAACCTGATGTTAATTACTAAAACAGTCATAAAAGAAACAGAAACAATTATATTTTCTCTCTCTCCTAAAAAAAATAAAACTCTCAAACTCTTAAGTAAACATTTAAAATTACGGAGCAAGGAAAAAAAATTGGAGCATTGGCCATTGGTGAATAATACAAGTTATCTTTCCCTTTAATATATAAAAAGCATTAGGTTGTGGTCGAACGCACCACCTTACGAACACTTGCTCTAAACGCTACCATTACGCTACAGATTAAGACGCAAAAGTTTAATTCTGACTGTAGATATCAGGCCAGGTGGTCCAACAACATGTAACATCACCTGTCTCCGAATTGTAGCGGAGATACCCGAAGGGAACTTTGTGTCTAGAGAGCGGCCACTTTTTCTTTTGACAACTGTATCTGTACAAAAACGAATGTTTCAAGTAGGATGGGAGGACTCATTTTTTTTGCTGCCAATATGATAAGAATATTAAATGTATGATTTATTCACAAGTATTACGAGGAAAATGGTTGTATAACATAAATCGGGACTACACTACATGTTACTCATGAAACATTAAGGGCCATATTCATAGACATTCTTAGCGTGGGCTTCCGGTGGATGATCAGAGAACTAATGTTTTTCGTATTCATAAACCAGTGTTAGCGATATATGATATGAATCCTGTACAAGTAATCACTCGATAACCGGAGCTAGTTTAGCACGCTCGTAGCGCGGGCTAGCGAAATGTCTATGTATAGCACCCTTAAAGGTTAAGTATTATTATTATTAAAATTATATTACTATTATTATTATTACTATTATTATTATTATTATTATTATTATTATTATTATTATTATTATTATATCATCCCTGTACGTCGATCCTTTTTCAGCAGATGCACGAATAATGCGGTTAGATCTTCAATTTAAACTCACAGATTTACAACGTGATGTTAAATGAAAACTAGATGTAAGGACTTGACAATGTTGAACTTTTCAAATCTTTGCCAAAAATATAAATGTTAGAAGCTTCGTTCTTTCGCTTGCTCTGTTGAAGTCATGTTCGCTACAACTTATGTTTGTGAAAAATTATTTTCAACAATGAAAATAGTAAAAACCAAATTTAGATCACGACTGAGAGATAAATACCTTCGTGATCAATTACGACTGGCAGTAAGTGACATAATTCCTGATTTTGAAACTCTGTCGCACAGACATTCTGAAGACAGTTAATTTTAGATTGTGATAATGTGTCCTATGTTTTCTTATTCATTTCTTTCTTCGTTACATGTGCTAAACATTAGTTTGTAACCTTATACTGTATAAAATTATATTTAAGTGCTTGACGTAAGGAAAATGAAAATCTGTTAATAAGTCAGACAGTTGCTTCACTTCCCTTCAGGTGTACGCCACCCTGCATAGGTGCTATGCACGTTGGAGGTTACACAATGACTCGGTGCACAATCACATTTTCGCCACGGCTGTTTTAGAGCCATGCTAGATCTAACATTTATATGAAGCACTACTTCATCTAAAAATTGATAATTATATTCCATTCCATTTTCTTTGTTTTTGTTCAAATATAACATCTATAGTAAAATTTGTTTTAAACGTTTGGCATTTACGCGTTTTTTTTTTTCATATTTTTTAGTTTTTTTTCTGAAATCCCTGCAAAATTCCTATAAGTTACTTTCCATGTTAATTCATTTCGGTTATATTTTTTTCGTTTATCCGTATTTTAAACCCGTACGATAGTACTTTAAACGCCAAAGATATGAAACGTCATTTATACGTTCTAAATCACTTTTGCTCAAAATTAAGTTTTCCGTGAAAATGTAACAACGCGAAATACAGCATAGCCTATATTTTTTGTTAATATGTGGCTTAATTAGAAATTCGTGGAAATTCGAACCTGTTTGTGCTTGATTCTAACAATCTTGTGTCTTTTAATAATACTGTTAGTCTACTGCTTTAGAAACATTTTGTAACACATCATGATGTAACTGAGCAAATTATTGAAGAGTATTAAACAATTTGAATGCATTGTTTATTTCTTAGGAGCAAACAGTCCAGAGTAATATACATTTTCTGTAAAATAGTCACTTGTTATTAAATTAAGGTCATACGGAAAGGACAAGGTAAGTTATTGACGTACAGGATTGGAGTTTGAAATGTAATATTATAC
Organism: Periplaneta americana; assembly: GCF_040183065.1. NCBI lineage: Eukaryota > Metazoa > Arthropoda > Insecta > Blattodea > Blattidae > Periplaneta > Periplaneta americana. Next base: position 96,855,387 of record NC_091124.1, on the reverse strand, counting down.
AGTATCGGCCAGTTTTGGATGTACAAAATTTTTCAAAAATAATCTTACATTCTTCAAGAATATGTGTTACAAATTTGATTACTGTATTAAGACTGAAATATGGCCTAACTGTAAGGTTGTATATTCTTCAAATACTATTTCAGATGTTACTTAATGTCATTCCAATTATATGTTTTTCTCATTTACGTCTGAAATACAAAATTGTAGATAAATTGAATGTCATATCAGAGGATGATGTAAGTTTAATAGTTATTTTTTAATAACTATATACACAAAAAGAGTAACTTTTACTAAGATTCAGTTACAAAATGAAAATGTTGCACATTACCGTGCACAATCGACTATCCATAATTGATTCCACTACCACTTGACAATCAAGAAAATTGACTATTTTCTGCGTGTACAATATCCTTGCTGTAAATTATAAAATTTTCCAGCTAAAGTTTTAATAATTTTAATGATATCGTTAACATCTATTTACATTAATTTACATTTTAATGAGATATGACACACTTAACGTAATGTACAGTATGATTGTTCACAAAACAGCGTGCGTAATCCAACCTCTTTCCGTCGGTGAAGAGCAAAATGTGATACAATACACGAAAGGAGCTAATTCTTCTGTATGTAAGGTAATTACTCTTTTTTCGAATATTGGTTAAATATCCTCTCCAAAAGAGTATTTTTACAAAAAAATAGATAACTTTCAGTGTATAATATAATGAGTTGACATTTCTAATAATATTAAATATCTTCTTACAAATTTATAATTTAGGAAATATTACAATTTCTACCTTCCCACTTCTCTTGAAACCCATCAATGCTATATTTCTAAATTCATGTCTGTTGTATATCGTGGATTACATTTTTTAATTAACTTTACATTCTTATATTTGTTTTAAGCATATAACAGAATTCAGTTCCCCTTTTATTCAATTGCAATGTTACCTTTTCGTAATAATTCTATCTTTCTTTAATCATCCTCATAGTAATTACGGTAAATTTAAAATAATTTTAGTCAACCGCTGTGGCGTCATGGTTGGCATGCCTGACCGTAAAAGGAGCGGATCCGAGTTCGAATCCTGGTTGGGACAAGTTACGTGGTTGAGGGTTTCTTTCCTGGGGTTTCCTCAAGCAATTAAAATTAAATAATTGGTAACTTTCGGCATTGGACTCTGGACTCATTTCGCTGGCATTATCACCTTTATTTCATTCAGACTCTAGGTAATTATAGCAGTGATAAAACGTCGTAAAATAACCAATTAAAATAATGACAGTAATTATCTTAGCATACGTGTTTCATAACCATAAAAACAAGACTAGTTGTATTTTTTATCAAACACACTGTAAAATCTCAGAACACTTCTGCAAGTATTCCGAAAGTGAAATATGAAATAAATCCACATTTATTCCACTCTTCGTGGACGTTGCATAACTGTTTTATATATGGTTCGATGAGAGCTTGAGGATTACTGAGGACTTTATGAATGTTCGAGGGATGGAGAATTTAAAGCTTCTCATTTCCACATTGATCCATTAATCCACCTTTCGAAGCTCAGGGGATTTATTCCCGGATGAGCCCAAGACTCATCCAAGTTTATGGAAAATGCCAGGTACACCACCACCTCTCTTTCATTAATACAGTTCAAAGTACACTTGTCAGTCCTTAAACGTAATAGATATAGATCTACCACACCGACTTTTAACAGACATCTAAAATGGTGCATTTTCCTACAGAACGTTGAACGAACTAAAATAACTAAATAAAAGACTAATATTCATGTGTGAAATAGCTTGTGAAATTCATTGTAGCCTGTAGGCTAAGTCTGTTCAAGCAAATATAAATACGTAGGCCAAATAACTTTTCAAATAACAGAGAGATCAAAGTACAACGCGTGATTATCGACCGACATATACAGAATAATCCGTTATGACGCCAAGGGACGTACAGAAACGTTGCGCCTGACATTCAAGAATGTTTGTCGGGCGTTGCATGGGTACAGTTCACCTCAGTCTCTTGTGAGCTACTCAAGGGCTTAATCATTCATCTATAATGTTGTGTCAGCTATTGTGTTTCTTCTAATTGTTTGACAAGAATGAAAGAATTACTCATTCGTGCGTAGTTTAGAGAAAGTTACTGCGATAACATTGAAGATATTACACATTCGTGCGTAGTATAGAGTAAGGTATTGTGATTTTTCTAATAATTGTTTGAGAACACTGAAGGTTTTATACATTCGTGGGTAGTATAGAGAAAGTTATTGTGATTTTTCTAATTGTTCGAGAACATTAAAAGTTTTATCATTAGTGCATAGTATAGAGAAAGTTATTGTGATTTTTCTAATTGTTCGAGGACATTGAAGGTAATACACATTCGTGCGTAGTATAGATTTTTCTAATTGCTTCAGAACACTGAAGGTTTTACACATTCGTGCGTAGTATAGAGAGAGTTTTTGTTATTTTCCTAATTGTTCGAGAACATTGAAGATATTACATATTCGTGTGTAGTATAGAGCAAGCTATTGTGATTTTTATAATTGTTTCAGAACATTGAAGGTATTATCATTCATGCGTAGTATAAAGCAGGTTATTGTGATTTTACTAAAGTTTTGGTTTTTCTGAACCGACGGGACGCATGCGACGTGCGAGGACCTCGCACAAATCCGGACTACACGAGAGATAGTGAGTGGTTTCTATAGTTGCGAGGTGCGCATGCATGTGCGTGTGCATCTCGAGAGATAGTGAGTGGTTTCTATGACTGCGAGATGCGAGATCTGCGCACCTCGCAACTATAGAAACCACTCACTATCTCTCGTGTAGTCCGGATTTGTCCGAGTCGGGTCTCGTACCTCGCACGTCGCATGCGTCGGTTCAGAAAAAACCAAAGCTTAATTGTTTGAGAACACTGAAGGTATTACTCATTCGCGCGTAGTATAGAGCAAGCTATTGTGATTTTACTAATTGTATGAGAACACTGAAGGGATTACTCATTCGTGCGTAATACACAGCAACCTATTTTGGTGTTTCTAATTGTTGAGAACACTGAAGTAATTATTAATTCGTGCGTAGTAAAGAACAAGCTATTGTGATGTTTCTAATTGTTTCAGAACACAGAAGGAATTACTCATCCGTGCGTACTGTAGTGAAAGCTATTGTGCTTTTCTCTAATTGCTTGGAATGGTGTATAGCATAATGCGGCAAGTTTTTGTAGTTTTAAGTTAGGTAAATCTGAAAGAAAATATCCGAGAAGTCATTTTGAATATTTGGCAAGAAGAGACTGGACGAGTATTTTAGTAGAATCTTCGGAGAATTAAAAAATGCATTGAATCAGAAGGAACACAATTTCAACATCTCTTCTGACAAAGGTAAGATACACCTGCATTCATTTTAAGTTCTTTATAAACATTTTACCCGCTAAATATGTTTCAGAAACTGAAGTTACTACGGTAGAAACTGAGTCCGATTTCGCGGTAACTGCTCAATGGATGTAACAGAAATTCCTCTGAGCTTTGGGCAAGAGAGAAGCGTCATACATACAAGGAAAGATCCTGTAGTAGAACAAGTGAATGAAGAATGCGGAGTTAGACAAGAGCATACACGCAGAACACTTGCTGCAGATTCCACATCTTAACTGACACTATGGTTGCGCTTTTCAGACGTACACAGTTACAGCGCATGCGCATTACTCTCGGGAATTCAACCACAAAACATAAAATACTTTGTTTTATTGTTGAAGTACAAAGCAATTGCACTGGAATATCTCCCGTAGTAAATATTTGTTTTATTTTAGCTTTAAGTCGGACACAATGTACATAGTGAACCGTAAATAATGTCATTAATTCTTATGGATGATTCCTTCAGTAAAGGGCAACAAAAAAGTCAAATACCATTTTTCTGTATTTTAAATAGTTTTCTAGAAAAATGAGCATTTTAAAATACATGAATTACGAGATCGTGCAATGCTGTGTAATCAGCAGGGAGTGCACATAAGGCTCTGTTACTCTGAACACCACCTTCACCTTGCTTGTTATGAACAGAGAAGTTGAATATCATTCTGAAGTACATTGTTATTAAATTGGTAAGAAAAATTATCGATGATAGCCTATACCGTTCAATTTTTGTGTTCAATCCGTGTTAGAGAGTGGAGAATGAACACTGCTCATTTCACGTTAAATAAAATCTTGGAAATTGGAAATTTTAAAATAAACTCTACAACCTAATTTTAATTAAATATTCAGAAGAAGCAGACACTAAGATACGCTTATTTCCAGCAAACAAATTAAAATATTAAAACATATTTCCACTCTCCATTTCAAAATTGAATATTCCAGAGAACGTAAACAAAAATTATGCATATTTAATGTTATAAAAGCATAACTCTGAAACATTTAAAACTCTAAAGGAAAAAATTAAAATAAAATTTGCTTATTTTAAGTAAAATCAACAAAATTAAAATTATTATTTTTAAACTCTTCGATTTAATTTTAGTTAAATGTAGACCTCCCTCGAATAGGATGTAAAGCAATTTAATGGAATATGTGACTTCGGTGGAAAAAGTAATTTTGAAGCATTCAATTATAACAATAAATGAATGCTTCCAATAGCTGAATAAACTTGTATCCTTGTTTAATCAAATGATTCAGTTTGTAAATATAGGCCTAACGAAATGTGTCTCTGAAATTATTTTCTTTCTACTGAAACGTATATTATACTGTAGATTTGTTGGTTCCACCCCTATTCGAGGGAGGTCTTCAAATATTCGGTAAAGACAGACAACAATAAAAACTTATTTTACGTTATACAAATCTAATTAATGATTAAAAAAATCTCCGTTTGTCGTACTGCAAGCATTTTCTTCAGTCAATCTCTCCCACTCTAATTTTTTAAGTAGTAACCGGTAAAACTTATATGCAAGAAATCGAATTTCCCTTAAAAGCAAATTGTGTTTTACGTTTACATTTCCCGTTGTTTCACCCATCTCTCACATTACACGAGATGCGTCTCTCCAGCAGGCAATAACCTGTACAGAGTTGTCAGAGAGCATCAAGTTTTAAAATTGCCCTGCAGAAGAAACAGTTACATCTGTTGGGATCATATTTCTGCACATTGAAAGACAAATCTATAATTTTTTCAATCATTTATCATCATAATATATTGCTCTCTTTAATTCACTAAGCATATTGGAAATTAATTCAATGGTTTTCCCAAAATACACTATGAAATGTTTGATCTAAAATTACTTTTTTCCTGAAAAGGAAGTGAAAACAAGCAAATTGTATTGAATTTTTTGTTTGAAATATCTCAAGGAATAACCCCTTGACATCACTTATGGTTAATCACACACAATATATATATATATATATATATATATATATATATATATATATATATAGTTACAAAAATGTATGTGTGTGTATGTGTGTGTATATATATATATATATATATGATATGTATATATATATATATATACATATCACGTTCATGTTGTAGGCATACGATGATTTATGACAGACACTGTAATTATTTAATTATCTAAACGATAACAGCTCCCTGTATTAATAGGCTGCCACAAAGACAGAGCATATTGTGCAATAGGCAGTTGAAAGTATAAATAACATACATATGTTTAAGTTTAATGGAGTCACACAACAATGACAAAAAATGATTGAATAAATAATTAGGTACTGATTAATTATTTGAAGATCAGTGTTTACATCTCTTAGTTTCGGAGTAGAAATATGGATCCTCTCAGAGCTGCAAGAACGATGTCATCAATTGTTTTCCTCTGTAGGCCGAAACGTTGCCAGGTTTGGAAGAAGAAACCGGGAATATTTCAGCGCGCTCCAACCATAAGGCCTATTACTTCAATTTGTTGTAGACCGTATTTGTCCATGAAATATGGAACGGTACGTACATAGATGTCGTTTTTTTCTCTATTTACATCTTGAGATTGGCTCTTTTGTTTTTCAAATCTAACGGTGGGATCGATGATGTAACCATTTTGTTGGTTGTGTTAAATATTTAATATTCATTCCAAAGCAATTTGTATTCTTCACCAATTTCAGTTTCCAATTTCAAATTGCAACATGGGGTGGAAGTCTTCCCGCAACATTGGACTTTATGTTACCGACAAACAGATCGAAACAGCGTTTTAAGGTTCAAGAGCTTTTTATGAAGTACAGAATGATTGCAAGCCTAAATTTCTTCAGGATAGTAATTTTATTAATTGCAAGATGGATTGAATTAGTGTTAAATTTATTACTAGGCGTGAATAGTTGTGTTACATATATTGACAACGGTATGAAAATTATGAGTATTGCATGATTTGATTAAACCACTCAAACGTTCTGGAAATACAACCTCCCATTATGAACTAGGACCCATTGATCTCACTCCATTGACCTTGAGATTGTTTGGGCAATTACCTTCGAACTGTGTTGTTGTTAATTGCATGCAGATGCGCGTGTGAATCAACACCTCTCATGCAAATGGCTCGCTCTGCTCTCTGGGACATTTCTGCGTACACGACGTTACCCTCCCCTACCAATACTCCATGGTCTAACAGATTCTAGAATAGCGTGAACCTCGCCGTTTGGATGTGTCAAAGTCATTACACATCTCTAGTGCCTGCAGTGTTCTCTCGATCGATTCAATCTATAAAGTATCATTCACTCATCATTTTCATCTGAAATATAATTAGCGATATTTTCTTTAAATACTATGAGATTAATTTTCATTGAAGTGGTGAATAACGAGCTTTAGCATTTATCAAGGTTGGTACGAGCTCTTGTGATTTGAACGTGTAGTTCCAGAATACATGAAATGTTCGCTTATATTTACTGATCAACACAAAATATAAAAGATCTATGGCTTATGAAATAAGAAAAGAAACAGGTTCAAACTATACACGGTAGTGGACATCATGTTACTTTCCTATGGAAAAAGTGCAACTTAGACCATGAAAAGCAAGCTAGCAAAATTATTATTATGCAGTATGTGTAAGAATACATAAAACTATAAGAGATGCCAAGAAACAAAGAACAGGAGATAACTTGAAAGGAGTAAACTTTCGCTGCACTAATACGTAGGCCTGTCACACGTGATTTGACAGGTGTTGTCACCATCTTCAGGCAACTTCCACAGTAACTTCTTTCGTGCAAAAATGTTATTAGAATGTTCTTATTATTTTGGGAAGAAGACAAGGTGCCATTGTTTCCAAGATATTTAAGCACAAGATGGCCATGCTAATTATATTGAGAAATATCGAAATAGTGGCAGGAGAAGCGAATATATTCCAACGACATGTCGCTATTTATACAAATTATGGAGGGCGATGTTACTATGTTATTACTTGTTAATATTAATTAGCGTTAAAGGATATCGTCAATATCATCGGTTCTTCCTCATTACTTATTATTCTTTCATACTAATGTTTAATGTCCAGTGTTCGAAGTCAGGTCAGCATCACAAAGACGACTTCACGTACAGTTGTTTATATAAACTATAGTATCAAATTGTCTTTATTTTGCAGGTTAACCCTCCTGATACCAAGGTATACGTGGTGTGTCTAAAAAGTTCGGTGAATGGTGTCATATCTGAACGGTAACTTGGCGCATGTGCTTGCGCATGCGCATGTTTCTTCAGAGACTTGGGGAGAATCGATACACAGCATGCAATGCATGTGACTGGCAGTGCAAACAGACTGCGACCAGTTGAACGTAGTCAGTGTGAGAGGACGTGTCACAGCGCAATGGAGCAACGTGTAAACATCAAGTTCTGCTACAAATTGGGGAAGACTGCAACGGAGACACATGGAATGTTGGTGCAGGTGTACGGGAGGGAAGCCGTGAGCAGAAAATGTATTTACGAATGGTTTAAACGCTTCCGTGAAGGGAAGGAAACAATTGAGAATCAGCCTCGTTCAGGTCGGCCATCGACAAGCAGAACCCCAGAAATGATCGAGAAAGTGCGACAAATGCTGGCACAAGATCGGCGACTGGCTCTAAGATTGATTGCGGAGGAATTGGACATTAGCAAGGACACGGTGCACACCATCGTCCGCGATGATTTGGGTAAGCAGAAGATCTGCTCCCGATTTGTGCCGCACAAGCTCACAGACGAGCAGAAAGCAAAATGGATAGAAACTTCTGGTGATTTCATTTCCATGTGTGACCAGGACCCATTGCTTCTGAAAACCATCGTCACGGGAGATGAGACCTGGTGCTACCAATTCGATCCGGAATCAAAAGGCAATCGATGTCATGGTGTTCACCGACTTCCCCGTGACCAAAAAAAAAAAAAAAAAAAAAACCGTCTGCAAAAATCCAAGGTGAAAACAGTGTTGATCGCCTTCTTCGACAACAACGGCATCATCCACAGGGAATTTGTTCCTGCAGGTTAAACCATTAATGCTGCATTTTACCAGTCCGTTTTGAACCGATTGCTACAGCGTATCCGGCGGGTCCGGCCAGAGTTGCACAGGACTGGAAAATGAATGCTGCTCCATGACAATGCCCCTGCACACTGTGCGATCCGTGTGCGGCAATTCCTGGCTCAGAAGATCGTTACTGTTCTTGAACATCCTCCGTAGTCCCCTGATCTGGATCCTGCGGACTTCTTCCTGTTTCCCCGCTTGAAGGCGGTCATGAAAGGTGAACGTTTTGCGGACGTGAATGCCATCAAAGATCGTGTGACAGCCGTTCTGCGATCGATTCCACAGGAGGCCTTTGCTGATAGTTTCCAGAAGCTGTACGAACGTTGTCAAAAGTGTGTTGTAGCGGGTGGCGACTATTTTGAAGGGCAATAAAGAAAATTTGTTTGTATCTTTGTTTTGTTTGTTTTCTAATAGCATTCACCAAACTTTTTAGTCATGGAGCAGCATCCATTTTCCAGTCCTGCGCAACTCTGGAAGAACCCGCCGGATACGCTGTAGCAATCGGTTCAAAACGGACTGGTAAAATGCAGCATTAATGGTTTGACCTGCAGGAACAAATTCCTTGTGGATGATGCCGTTGTTGTCGAAGAAGGCGATCAACACTGTTTTCACCTTGGATTTTTGCAGACGGCTTTTTTTTTTTTTTGGTCACGGGGAAGTCGGTGAACACCATGACATCGATTGCCTTTTGATTCCGGATCGAATTGGTAGCACCAGGTCTTATCTCCAGTGACGATGGTTTTCAGAAGCAATGGGTCCTGGTCACACATGGAAATGAAATCACCAGAAGTTTCTATCCATTTTGCTTTCTGCTCGTCTGTGAGCTTGTGCGGCACAAATCGGGAGCAGATCTTCTGCTTACCCAAATCATCGCGGACGATGGTGTGCACCGTGTCCTTGCTAATGTCCAATTCCTCCGCAATCAATCTTAGAGTCAGTCACCGATCTTGTGCCAGCATTTGTCGCACTTTCTCGATCATTTCTGGGGTTCTGCTTGTCGATGGCCGACCTGAACGAGGCTGATTCTCAATTGTTTCCTTCCCTTCACGGAAGCGTTTAAACCATTCGTAAACACATTTTCTGCTCACGGCTTCCCTCTCATACACCTGCACCAACATTCCATGTGTCTCCGTTGCAGTCTTCCCCGATTTGTTGCAGAACTTGATGTTTACACGTTGCTCCATTGCGCTGTGACACTTCCTCTCACACTGACTACGTTCAACTGGTCGCAGTCTGTTTACACTGCCAGTCACATGCATTGCATGCTGTGTATCGATTCTCCCCAAGTCTCTGAAGAAACATGCGCATGCGCAAGCACATGCGCCAAGTTGCCGTTCAAATATGACACCATTCACCGAACTTTTTAGACACACCACGTACTGCAACTTACTAATACCAAGAGGAAGTAATACAATAATTAATAATAATAATCTGTGGCGCTACAGCTCGTGAAGGGCCAAGACCAATCAGCCGGCTGCTCGCCTCACGCCCACATGCCGAAGCAGAGGTGGACAATCATCCAACCAGAATGGAGGTATCGTATGGTTAGCACATATAGCTGGCTTTCGCAACCGGATTTCGCTACCTATCGTAGCTCCCCAATTGCATCACGATGCTGGGTGGGTACGGTCCCATACACTGACCGAAATTTCACGAGAAAATTTCTTTTCCCATGAGGACTCGAACGAGCGCGCATACCGTAACGCGAGTCCTAGGCAGGATGCCTTAGACTTCGACGCTACGGCGCGGGATAGGTAATAAAATTACCCCCATCAAAATCATACACCAACGTTTGTTATGCATTTGGAATATTTAAGAATTTATATATTAAAGACTGTAGACCTCCAGAAAACGTAGAAATGTAAGATAATCTTCCTATTTTAAAAAATACAGGGTAGTTAAAAAATCCCGCTCCATACTGTTGAAAATGTACACCAAAATTAAAGAACTTTATACTTAGGCTATATTGTGTTACTGGCGTCACTATAAAATAGTATACAGTAAATTTAAACTTGCCTCCTATATAGGCCTATTTCCAGATAAACTCCTCTACGGTATATAGTTTTAACGTTGTAGGAAAAAACAACTACAAACTATGAATGCGACAGTATTATAACATAAATTTGAAATAATTGCAGTTTATCTGTGGAAATTTAAATATTGGAATACAATCTATAAACCATGAACATCTCTTAAACATTTCTTTATAATAAAATATAATTCTAAAAAAATCAATAAAAGTTATAAAAATAAACAAAAAAATAAATCAAATAAATCAAATTTTAATTTTTTGAAATTCAAATATTCGAAAACCACTTATAGCTGCTACAATGAACATTTTGTGAAAAGGCTTCACTAAAAATTATTTCCAACAAAATCGCTTTAGAACAACCGTACCGTAAGACAGAAGAATAGAAAATAAAAAACTGGAAAACAAAGATTATGATAATATAAATAACAATATGAATAATAATATAAATAACACAAAAGAAAATAATTTGGAATGAGACAAATTACTGAAGAAATGAAGAAAATTGAGCTACAGATTGAATTTAATATTCTGGAATTTTCATGACAGAGTACCAAGATCACCCCACATGAATAAAGCGAATTACTTCTTAAAATAGATTAATTATATTTTGTTATTCTTATTTCAAAATATTAGTAGGTATAAACATATAATGGACAAATACATGGAATTTCAAGAATAAACATGGAGAAAAATTGAAACAATACTAAAAAATCTTTGTATTACCTCTTGGTAGCAGAAGTGTTAATAACATTAATGATATTAAAAGTCAAGTTACCACGGAACTGGACAGGTAAAAATCTAAAGAGGGCAATGGATTGTGAAGTACCAGAAAATAATTAGCGTAACTTGCTTTGGAAGACAGATAACGTAGGTTCTCACTATATAAAGAAGTCTGTCTCCAGTGAAGGGTCTCGAAGTGAGTTTTGTCAGCCTTCACCTTTTTCATTAATTTTATTGCGTCTTACATGTAATATTCAGCCAAGATGGATGCCAATGCCTTTATTTACAGCAGTTGTGGCTCTATGCTAAGTACTTCAGGACTGTAGAATAATTTATTTTCATCGCAACAACGGGTTTATTTACATGATGTATTATGTATAATTATACATAACCTATATATATTTTCAAACTAACTAGACAGAAGGAAGACATGAAAAATGTACTCTTTCAGTTTTGTTTACGATAGTAGTGTTATTTACTACCACCTTTCCGAATTGAGTACCGCACTTCTATCTTAAAACTTGTTTCTTTGTGTATGCCCATTTAGACTTCCAATTACAAACGCTGTCATGGGATACTTTTAAATGAAAAACTATCCAGTTTCCACTTTCCTTGATAATTTACTAAAAATCGCACTGGGACGAGAGTATAACTGTTGGTAGAAGTTATTTACCACGATGTTTGATTGTTATACTACCTAAAATATGTATTGATTTTAAATTTGTTGCTAAATAAATATGGTAGATCAACGGTCATCAGCACAGTGCACCCTCGGACTAGCGTCTTTTACCCGCGGATAAGAGACTGCACTATTGTGCATCTGGTGCTGCTAGCGGGTATGCTTTCTCCCTATCCTTTCTGCACGACTGTACATACTCAGATATACTGCTTATCCGTTACCCATTTCAGCGAATGCTGACGACCACTGTGGTAGATCAAGATTGAAATAGAAAACCTATATCAGAACGGAAGATACATAAAGTCGAAGAGTGGAATAATAGATACAAATGGAGACTGAAGAAGGCAAACCTGTAGAGAGAAAAAGAGATCATGTTGCTTTGCTTGGAATCCAGTAAACACAAAGATTGTTCCTTTAAGACTTACTACTGTTAATACCCGATCAACTACAATAGTTAGACGTATCCCATTTCGGTCAGTTAAGCAGATATTTATTGCTAAACGTCATAGTTGACATTGTCTTCTTTTTTACTTGAAGTAAAATAGTTCACCTTCATTGCTCGTATAGTGTACAGTCTTATAAAAAAGTTTTATCGGACAAATAATGTATAAGTCCCAGAAAGGAGGCAGTGAGCATGATCAGACATACAGTGAAACAAAACTAATTTTATTGCGTCACCTGGTTCTTCTCTTGTGAATTAGGTTTCTCGCCCTGTGATCAACCGCACTGCCTCATTTCTGGGACTTCTGTGTGACAAAACTTTTTCTAAGACTGCACATAAATAGAAGTGTAAATTAATAGGCGTTTCAATACAGTTATTGGGAATAAAAATAAATTAACTACTAATAACTTCCATTTTGTATGATTTTACCAGTATTTTTAATTATGAGGTTATGACATTACTTTTAAATTGCTACACAAGACACAATTTGCATAAAGCAGTAGAAGCAGTAGAAACTCTAAAACTGTCAAACTTATTAGCACGCCAACGAAAATGTTTAAAGAATAAATATTATATTATGCTTGTTATTTCTACAAAGTGCGAACTTTTGCCGAGAAATATACATGGTGACTGAATATTGTGCACAACTAAAGGAGAGTAGGATGGAGTGTATGTGTCTTGAATAGGGTACAGCTCATGCATTTTGTCTAGACACTCCCCCCACTCTTCCTACAGAGCTGCGCACGAGATCGGATGAGTCTACTTACGAATTATAGGGGAATGGATTAGTTTTTGCCTTGAACTCGGTAGACACAAGCCCGACTTTTACCCCCTCCACAGAAGCGTTTTCCCGTATTGCACATCGCGAGTGTCTTCACAAAATGCATGAGCTGTAACTGTCGGTCTGCCTCTACGAATAGGTGTATAATGCTTGCGATTCCCAATCAAGCTGTTCGTTATTCGATTCTCGGTGTATGGCGAGACTAATTATTTCCCTTCCACGGGGCTGTTTTTGTTCCTTGTCTTGTGATAGTTCCGTGGTGGTTCTGTATTGTGCTAACCACAATGATGCCCGCAGTATAAGAGAGTCCAATATTTATCTAAAAGAAGGCCAGGACATGTAAATGATATTGTAGCTCCTCAAGATTAAGAAGCCGCCTAGGAAATAAAAGCTGCTGTAATTTTGAGTTTTTGTAATAAATAATAGTAGGCCTATGCACAATTTTATTGATATTATTCATTCCTCATTAGCTACTTTGAAAGCTGCGTAGGCAACCAAATAATATATCCTTGAGCCTTCAATGACACGGATATAAAGAAATCAAATTTTTTTAAACTACGCTCCTGAGAAAGTTTTGTTAATCTTAACGTAGTAAATTTCCGCTAAACAGCTCATAAATTATGACGTTTGAAAACAAAAATGTAAGAAATTAACATCGATATCAGATACAGGAAATCGTGAATTTATAGTTGCATTGCGCAAAAAATATTATGAGTAACAAACAAATGTTCTCACTTTAAAGGAAAGTAAGGCATTACGCCAGGGTACGAAACAAAAGCTTCTCTTTCCTCTTGAAACCCATAATAAAGGATTTTATTATCAAAAATTGCATTACTACGCTACCCTTTACATTACTCATTAAATGAAACAACTCTTCTTGGAAGCATATAACTCAATTACGTTCGTTGCTATAAAGAAACACGTCCTTATGACGTAATTGATTAAAGGTAGCGCGTGGTTCAACTGTTGCTAATACGTAATATGGACTTTTATTGTTACGTCATGACATGGGTTATGCTTTATGGGTCGTAAAAGTTATGAAACACAACGGTCCGCACACTCGTGCAAATCTCTAACCTGACTGACACTATATCCTAATGGTCAGCTCTATAAAACAACATAATACTCGTATCTCAAAATATTATTTAGTCTACACTTACACATAGTACAGAAAATGTACACAATGGCTAAGATGCAGCTTTAACGATATTTAACATTTAAGCCCCTGGGTTTAAATTCCAAATGTGATACGTGTTGCCTTACTTGGAGGACCGGAGACGTGTGATCCCAAGAGATGGGTGTCCCTCTGTGCTCGTTTATTATTCTGTGATAAAATCTAGACAAGGATTTTCGCTTTTTATAACTGCAATGCAATCATTTCACATGTTATCTTCCATTTCTCTATAGCGCGTTGTATGTTTACTGTCAGTCTGTTAATTCATACTCTCCTGCAGCTCTTCTTTAAAAGTGGAAAGTGAACAGAAGCATGTGATAGCTAATATATACCTCCGCAAGGTGCTGCTTTCTTTTGGTCTCATGTGGTTAATTTTCCTGTCTCTTCGAACTCTTTTCGTCGAGCCTTAAAATTGCTGAAACGGAAACATCAGGAAATTTCATTTTATTTCCCATTAAATTATCATTCGTGACTTCAGCGAGTTTACTAAACACGGTTAGTATTATAATTACTTACTTTAAAACTGTCAACCGCAATACAAACGTAACTCCTTTTTGAAGTCAATAGCCTACGTGTTTTATAGCAGGAACCTCCATTTCACGGTCAGGCTATCGCCCAACAAACTGACCAGCGTTGGACGTTTGGAACGATATTACCTGAATGCGTAACGTTTGGGACGGTAAATATTGGACTATGGGACGATCACATTTATCTGCCCACCGTTTCCATAATGTCTGGGACGGTTACAGAAACAAAATTATCCTTCTCATTTTATGTAGACTTGGGACTGCCAGGTACCCGTAACTCATGCCCAGGTATGATTAAAAATATTGTTTTTTAAATGAAAAATGTAATCAAGAGAACTATCGTTAGCTTATTACTATATATTTTGGAGATAGAAGACGAATTTATACCATAATGAAACGAAGCATACTTCAAATATTCCATAAGGGTTACTTCCCTAGTCTTATATTCTTCACCATTTCACAACTTCTTTGCTGTCTTTGCTTCCTTTTCAGCAACAGTTCTTACAACTTCTTAAGAATGGGTTCATGATTATGCTGTCCACTCAGAACTAACAATTTTCGAAAGTTTTAAGTCACTAAACACAATTACACTACATTTTCTGTTCGTATTCATTCATTTATTTTTAATTTGCTACAGACAAGGCCTCCACTAGGGGATTACAACTATAATATGAAGAATAAATTACAATTATAATTACAATTAATATTAAATTTACAATTGCAATTACAATTAAAATGAAAGGACGAAAAGATTACGGATGCTCTTCATAGACATTTCGCTAGCCCGCGATACCAGCATGCTAAACTAGCCCCGGCTATCTACTTGTTACTTGTACGGGATTCATATCATATCGGTAACACTGGTTTATGAATACGAAAAACGTTAGTTCGCTGATCATCCACCGGAAGCCCGCGCTAAGAATGTCTATGAATACGGCCCTACCTGATTAATAAAGGCTAGATAATTTATTGGAAATGGAAATATAACAATTGGAAATGTATCCTTTGAAAAGGTGGAAAAATTCAAATATCTTGGAGCAACAGTAACAAATATATCTTACACTAGGGAGGAAAATAAACGCAGAATAAATATGGGAAATGTCTGTTATTATTCGACTGAGAAGCTTTTCTCATCCAGTCTGCTCTCAAAAAAGCTGAAAGTTACAATTTATAAAATAATTATATTACCGGTTGTTTTGTATGGTTATGAAACTTGGACTCTCACTTTGAGAGAAGAATGGAGATTAAGGGTGTTTGAGAATAAGGTGCTTGGGAAAATATTTGAAACTAAGAGGGATGATGTACCAGGACAATGGAGAAAGTTGTAGGGTAATTCCGGGGGAGATAGCCATGCGGGTGAGACGACCAACCGCTCTTATTTTTATTCTAATCATCTGTTTCGAATGAAAATCGGTTTGCCGCCAGATGTTAATTAAACGAAGTGATTGTTGCACCTGCGAAAACGGAAGGTTATTATTTCCGCGTTTTGTAGCCGTTCGTGAGTTTGTGAGCAAGCAATAATTTTTCACCTTCTGAAATAACAATAGAGAAATACTGCATTTTGTGAGGAAATTTGCTGGAAACATTATTAAAGTGGTAAGGCATATTTAAACATTCTATCTTAACTGTATTTCTTCTCTTCACTGTTGCCAGTTTTTATTACGCGGTATGGCCATCTCTCCCGTAAAAAAGGAGAGATGGCCAGCATTTTCCCGGGATAGATGGCCTACAATTGAGGAATATTATTATGTTAAAAGTATCGTTATTTCTAGATTCCGATGAAATATAAAGCAAAGCCCGGCAGCAAACGTGTCTTTGGAATGAAGATGACTTATACCGTGCTTTTGAAGCCATTAAATATGACACTTCTGTACGTCAAGCCTTCATTACATTTCATATTCCAAGAAAAGCCCTGGAAAGTAGAGTTAAAAGAGACAATTCTACAAAGGGTGCAATGGGACCAAGTGACACATATTCTACAAAGGGTGCAATGGGACCAAGTGACACATAGGCAATGACAATGGATGTAGGTTTGTTCGCCATATTAAATATGTAGGAACATGGATTTTCCCTTACAGGGACCGATGTCTATAGTTTAGCTTACATTTTTGCTGAAGAACTTGTCAATATTCTCTGACTGGCTGACAAGCAAGCATTCTGATGGGAGCAGATAAAAAAGTTATTTTTATTTTCACCATATTAATAGCGTCAAAAGAAGTGCTTATAAAAATTTTGGCCACTTGACCGCAATTACGAGGGCCGTAAAAAAAGTTCGCCAGGTGTCGTTAACAGAAAGAAAACACAATTTAATTTTAAAAAATTATTGAACAGACACAGCAATTGTTGAGCTATTTTTTCAACACATTCCACACCGGAATGAGACATTTGTCATATCATGGGATCGGTAGAGAGATGCAGAAGGCTGTCCAACGCTGGTTTCGATCCCAGGAAGCTGACTTCTACGACACAATGGTACAAAAATTGATCCCATGGTATGACAAATGTCTCAATTCCAGTGGGAGATACGTTGACAATTAGCGCAACAATTGCTGTATCTGTTTCAATAAATCTTTCCATGTAATTGTGTTTTTTCTGTAAACGGCCCTAGGTAAAATCACTTTCTGGATGGACTCGTAATTACGGTCGAGTGGCCAAAATTTGTATAAGCACTTCTTTTGACATTATTAATATGGCGGAACAAAAAAAAATAACTTTTTTATTTGCTCCCATCAGAATGTTTGCTTGTGAGACAACGCTTCCTATCCCGGAAACCAACTGGAAAAGGTACTGTTACTTTGACCTTTCAGGATTTTGTTTCATTAACATGTTCATAAGGTCCCGCGTCGTGGCCTAAGGTATCCTGCCTAGGACTCACGTTACGGAATTCGCGCTGGTTCGAGTCCTCATGGGGGAAGAAATTATCTCATGAAATTTGAGCCAGTGTATGGGACCGGTGCCCACCCAGCATCGTGATGCACTTGGGTAACTACGATAGGTAGCGAAATCCGGTTAAGAAAGCCTGCTGTAACGGCTGGGGGGATCATCGGGCTAATCACACGATACCGCCATTTGGTTAGATGATCGTCCACCTCTGCTTCGACATGTGGACGTGAGGCCAGCAGCCGGCTGGTCGATCTTGATCCTTCATGGGCTGTCGTGCCTCGGATTATTATTATAATGTATTCATAAGCGTTTCAATTTATTTCTGTGTTGTTTTAAGGAAAATTCACTAAAAGAGGAAAAAACAAAAAAATAAAGTTGTTGAAAAGTTTCAAACAATCATAATTATGCACTTAGACACTATATTTATGTGTCCAGTGTATAAAACCTCATTATTTTACAAAAAAATTGTTATGAATTTACTTAAAAATAATGATGGCCATCTATCCCTATATCCTATGGCCATCTCACCCACATATGTTGGGTGAGATGGCCAGTGGCCTATTATATTTGAAACGTATTTTTTTATTACATCAGTGAATTCTATGCGCCTTGAGGCACTGTAGTGGAGAAATATAACCTAGAAGGAACGTATTTGATTTGTTTCGTATTTCATTACCAATCGGCTACCCTGTTCTAAGTGATTAAAAAAACTATGACCATCTAACCCGGAATTACCCTACAACGCAGTTCTGCACGCATTGTATTCTTCACCTGACATAATTAGGAACATTACATCCAGACGTTTGAGATTGGCATGGCATATAGCACGTATGGGAGAATCCAGAAATGCATATATAGTGTTAGATGGGAAGCCGGAGGAAAAAAAAAAACTTTGGGGATGCGGAGGGGTAGATAGGAGGATAATATTAAAATGGATTTGAGGGAGGTGGGATATGATTGTAGAGACTGGATTAATCTTGCTCAAGATAGGGACCTCCGGGTTCCTTAAAAGCCGTAAGTAAGTAAATAAGACAATTTATTGTAAGTTAAGAACAAAGACTTTTTTTATTAAAGAACAAATCAAAGCTAGAATAATAAAATTATATAATGATGAAATTACCGCATATTGAAACATTTTGTGATAGAATAAAAGAGCTATTTACAAGAAGCCATGTCTGAACGAGTATCAATTACTGACCAAGTGTCTAGTAAATTTGCGTTTGAATTCAATTTTATTTCGGCAGTCCCTGATGCTAGCAAGTGGTGAATTCCAGAGTCTAGGCAGAGCTTTTGTGAAAGAAGATGAGTATGAGGAGGTGCTATGGGATGATATTGTTTCATGGGGAGAACATGTGTTCAAATTATGATGGGAAGAAAGGTAATTCAAGCGAAACGACAGGTACAGGAATAGAACAATTCAAGATTTCGAAGAGAAAGAGAAGTGAATGTAAATTTATTTTCTTATTAGTATTTAGTAAGTATCTAACCTGGTAGAGATAAGGTTGTCAGGCCTTCTCTGCTCCTCTACCAGGGGATTATAAATACAATATGAAGAATAAAATTATAATTAGTCTTATCTAGTTTAAGCCAACCTATTGCTTCGAAGGATGGAATAATATGATTATATTTACGAACATTGCTTACAAAACGTACACAGAAATTATGAGCACGTTAAAGTTTCTTTTTGTTATTGCTGGAAAGGACAGTAAATAGGTTGTCGGCACTGTCAAAATAGGGCAATACAAGGATCTGAACAAGGGACTATTTTTAAACAAGAGGGAAGATTCTTTTTAGCACATGGATAATAAAATGTACTTTTCTGCAGGTTTCTGTGATTTGCATGTCCAAGTTGACATTATTATCGATGTCAATTGCAATCCTCCTCACCTTTACATTTTTTTAATTCACATTGCTTACTTACTTTGAAATTGTCAACACAATACAAACACTGTCCGTTTTTGTAGTCAATACGTGTTCTATAGCAGGAACCTCCTTCATTTCACCGTCAGGTTATCGCCCCACAAATTGACTACTAGTAGCGTTCTTCATGTGAGAGAGTTCCCGGATCCGAAACGACACGATCTTTTAAACCAGGGCTGAGCACCGGGAAGGAATCCAAACTCTGAACGAGGACGCTTAATATTCATCCGTCACGGCATCAACGCTGCGCGGTGTTCGGCGGGGAAGAACGGGGTTGAAGAGAAGTCATATGGCTCCTCGTGAGAAAGTAGAATTCGCTCTTGGTGCCAAGCCCTGCTTTAAACTAACCATTCCAAATAACCTGTTATTCAGCTAAATAAACACACGACCGTCCCAAAAGTCTTTCCTAAAATTTGAAATCATAAAAACGGAAATATTGATGGAATTTCCAATCAAAGCTGGACAAAATTACACTTTATTAATCAAATATCCAAATCCAAATTATTACATGTTTACTAATAAATTACTCGAGAGATATATGTGGTATTAATATTATACGATCAGGAAGAATGTACAGACCTTTTTCTTTTTTCAGATTTTTTCTCTTCATATGAGTTCCAATTTCAGTTTCTCCTATATCCGAAAAAATTATATGTATACGTCCGCTTTTGGACTCAAGCTCCACAATTCGCTTCTTCTCGCATGTTAAAGGCTTTCCTTGGCGATGTTTCTCGTTGAAAGAAATAATGCTTACCACACAAAATATTATCACCTACCGAATTTATTTTTATACCAAACTAATGTGTCAGGTAAAATACCGACGTTTATTCATTAGGAGGCGATCATAGCGTGTTCACATTATTATACTGTATATTTAACATTAAATTGTTCACTTATCTTATCTGTATTTCGTAAAGTGTTCAGTAATTGACTATTAAAATTCGTGTAATAAATTTCACTATATCGTAGAAACTTCTAACAATAAATTCGTGTTTTCATGGCAACTAAAAATAAAATAGAAGCAATGGACAGAATATAACAAGAGAACATTCACTGTTTGAAAATATTAAAATCCGATTTCACCAATGAAACATAATATATAAATAAATTATTTCCGCTCATCGTATTACATCTCCGATAGTCAATGGGAGAGTTTCGTAGCAGTTACTTTTGTTTACCTCCAGTGTTTAGTAAGAATGGCAGCATAATAGTACAGTAATTCACCTCCTTCCTCTTACAGTTATCTGTCAAGAGTCACTTTCGAACAAGCGCAAACTGCATATCTATCTCTATCTCTATCTCTATCTCTATCCCTATCTCTATATCTACATATATATATATATATATATCTACTTCTATCTCTATATCTATATCTCTATCCCCATCTCTCTCTACATCTATATATATATATATATATATATATATATATATATATCCCTATATCTGTGTGTGTGCGTGCGTGCGTGTATGTGTGTGTGTGCTGTTGAGGGCAGAAATGGTGTAAGTAAAAAATGGGTAATTAGAGTTAAAGTAAACATTCTGTAAAATACAGCGCAAAGTAGCAATTAATATTCAATTTATTTAAACTATTGGTAGTCAGTTAATAGCACGAAGGACATATAAATTGCTACTTTGCGCTATATTTTACAGAATTTTTACTTTAAACCTCAACATCCAATTTTGACTTACTTCTGCTCTGAACGGCTCATATCTATCTATATCTATCTCTATATATTATCTACTTATATCTCTCTATCTATATCTCTATTTCTATCTCTCTCTAGGTAATGGTAATACCTAGAATATTTCTGGGAGGATAATGTTTTTTTTTTTTTTTATTTGTTTCGACTTTTCCGGTATTCTATCACTGTTGGTCTGTGAATTTCCTTCCTGTCATCATTCAGATTGGCGTCGGTATGACGTGTAATTTTTTATTTGTTTATTTATTCTAATTATAAATATACCGTGTGACAGAAAAATTCACTTACCACAAATGTGGAAACTGTATTATTTTGAAATAATAGGTGTAGCACAACAATTTATTTTTTGGAACATATCTCTTAGAAATTACATTCTACCAAGATATTTCGGCCATCACAACATTATTACACTGCATTATCCCAGGTAAACATGAGTAGGTTCGCATGTAGAGATTACTGTTCTCAGTGCAATTGCACAATGCATACCCGCAAATGTCGGACTGTGTTCCATTTACTTGAAGACAATGCGTCACTTGATCGTGACGTCCCCATGTCACTCTCGAAATTGATGCTTGTGGAGTGTGTTGGGTAACATGGATGACCGTTTGTTTCAATTAATCTATAGACCTAGATGCCTGGAAAACATGCTGTTATCTACATAGAAATAAGTGTATCAGTGTAAGTTCTGATGACCGTAAAAGCCGTGACTGAGGTTTGCTTCGTTCAATCCAATGAACACCGAACATGTTTCACAAACTGTTATATAATAGTGTTGTCCCATCTAACTGCAACCATATTCCCATCCGTTTATTTAGTGTTAAATCATGTAGGAAGTCCTATAATTCGCTACATTTTTCATATTTCCATAAATAAATATTGTTCCACAATCATATATCGCCTAGTATTCCAGACCATATGTTATTTTTTGTTTACTAGAGTAATTGGATTTACGTATCCATCAGGGCTTTTCTTTCGACCACTATGACGCATTTTGTGTGTGAGCATGTCCATCCAAAATAATTCTTAAGTCTTCGAGTAAAGGAAACAAATTTCGAATATTATGCTAATATTGAAAGAGTTTCTTGTAATATAAAATCATTTCAAGTGACATTCGCATATGTTCAAGTTATGTAACTTACGAATGCACGTTATTAATCACTGCAAAGATCAAGACGAAAATGAACATCACGGATCAAGCATGTGTTTACTAGTATAGCTTCAGAATGTCGGGAGTTGAATGTAGGCTACTCCACGAACACTCAGAGATGACGTGTTTGTTTATACCCTTACGCGTTGCATTACATGTGTTCGTAGTACTATATACCCAATGTGTTTTTAACTTCAGTATTTAGGTAGCTGAAATACGGAGCCTAAACATAACACTCCGAAGTAAGCACCTACTTGTGCGGGAAGTCAGAATCAATATGGTTACACCCTGTTATCTTGACTTCAGCATGAGTAGGATGTGATATGATCAACACCAAGCTCCGTCCACCTTTTACCCCCGGGAAGACCCGGTATTCAATTTTATAGGAGACTGAGTACAACACGGAGCAGATCTGTAAGTTATGAAGACGTAAAAAATTCCGCCCCAACCTGGCGCGAACCCTGGACCTTCCAGTATGCAGTTCGTTAATCTTCCAACTAAACTGCTATGGCTCTAGTATATATTAGAGAGCGTGAAATAACAATTTCAATAAATACAGCGAAGACAATAACTAAATAAAAGATTCACGAAGAACGAAGGCAGTGAGAGGTGGGGAAGTAATTTATTGTAATTGTTACGTTGCTAATTTACAGTAGAGCTATGTAGAAAATGTAAAGACTAAATGTATAAATTAATGTAAAAAATATGGTTTATTTAACGACGCTCGCAACTGCAGAGGTTATATCAGCGTCGCCGGTGTGCCGGAATTTTGTTCCGCAGGAGTTTTTTTACATGTTAGTAAATCTACTAACATCAGCCTGTCGCATTTAAACACACTTAAATGCCATCGACCTAGGCCGGGATCGAACCCGCAACCTCGAACACGGAAGGCCAGCGCTATACCGACTACGCTACCTAGGCCGACAAATTAATGTTAATCCGAAGTCAAAATTAAAAGTGCAATTTATATGATTAATAACTACATAAAACTATACTTTGGAGTAAATAGCAGAAAAGAAGCGAAACGAAAAGTTTTGGTTTTTCTGTCACGAAATTAGAGAAGCCAACATCAACATAAATGTCTTAGGAATTTTACTTATATTTCCAAGAAGAAAAGAAGTTTTTGTAACAGTTGGATGTAACGAAAATAGTGCATGAAACTAGGATTACCAAATATAATGGAGAAATAATATTTTCAGTGTTATCTCATGATTTTAAAAGAGATTATTATTTTTAAATGCTGAAGCAAACGAGACTATGGAAGATCGCGAAGAAGATGGAAAGAGGAAGAAGTTTCAACTTAAATTTTAACCGCACGAGTACGTTTTACAACAGCTACGGAACAAGCCTTGCACTTACATATATATCCCGATTAGGTAAAACAAAATACAGTCAGTACTTATCTGTTAGATTGTGCTGTGCCATAGATATCTGCACACGCGCGCGTGCATGCGTTAATATCTGAACATTTTAAGTGGCTACATTTCTATCAGATCATAGCTAATACAGGCGGTGTTACGTTTGAGCAAGTGATTTACTTGGAAACTTCTAATTAAACATCGATTGTAACTTGTATTATGCTTCCTCTATTTGATTTTCAATTTTATTATTACAGTATGAGAGGTATGCTAAAATTTTCATAACCAGAATATAAAGTAATCCTGTAGGAAGATAATTTTGATCGACCTGAATAAAATTCTGGCCCATTAACCCGTCTTAATTACATTAACCTTTATGTCGTTTAGTGCAAATTACACACGAATTTTGAAAGTTACCACTGTTTGCTTCCGTCACGGTCAATCGAACAAACTGATATGAATGACTCTCAATTCACATAATGAGATTATACGCGAGTGCTCCGAAAATAATCCATGATCAGTGCAGGTCACAGCGCATCTGTTGTGAAGCCAAAAAAGTATCAGCTGCGACTGAAGAGCCATTCAAATATTTTCGTATTACGCAGGACACAAACTGAACAAAATGATAAATTTAAGAGCTTAAGGTGTAACTGCACCTAATTCCAGTCACAATATTACTGCATGCACTTTATTCGTATTATACGTCACAAAACTTGATAAGTGAATTCCATGATTTAATGAAGATTGACATAACTTTTAATTTTAATGTGCATACTTTATATTACTTCCTATATGTTTCATTGAATGATTGTACTTACTTACTTACTTACTTACTTACTCACTGGCTTTTAAGGAAACCGGAGGTTCATTGCCGCCCTCACATAAGCCCGCCATTGGTCCCTATCCTCAGCAAAATGAATCCATTCTCTATCATCATATCCCACCTTCCTCAAATCCATTTTAATATTATCTTCCCATCTACGTCTCGGCCTCCCTAAAGGTATTTTTCCCTCCGTCCTCCCAACTAACACTCTACATGCATTTCTGGATTCGCCCATACGTGCTACATGCCCTGCCCATCTCAAACGTCTGGATTTAATGTTCCTAATTATGTCAGGTGAAGAATACAATGCGTGCAGTTCTGCGTTGTGTAACTTTCTCCATTCTCCTGTAACTTCATCCCTCTTAGCCCCAAATATTTTCCTAAGTACCTTATTCTCAAACACCCGTAGTCTCTGTTCCTCTCTCAAAGTGAGAGTCCAAGTTTCACAACCATACAGAACAACCGGTAATATAACTGTTTTATTAATTCTAACTTTCAGATTTTTCGACAGCAGACTGGATGATAAAAGTTCCTCAACCGAATAATAACAGGCATTTCTCATATTTATTCTGTGTTTAATTTCCTCCCGAGTATAATTTATATTTGTTACTGTTGCTCCAAGATATTTGAACTTCTCCACCTCTTCAAAAGATAAATTTCCAATTTTTATATTTCCATTTCGTACAATATTCTGGTCACGAGACAAAATCATTCTTTGTCTTTTCGGGATTTACTTCCAAACATATCTCTTTACTTGCTTGCAGTAAAATTCCCGTGTTTTTCCTAATCATTTGTGGATTTTCTCCTAACATATTCACGTCATCCGCATAGACAAGCAGCTGACGTAACCTGTTCAATTCCAAACCCTCTCTGTTATCCTGGACTTTCCTAATGGCATACTCTAGAGCGAAGTTAAAAAGTAAAGGTGATAGTGCATCTCCTTCGTTTAGCCCACAGTGAATTGGAAACGCATCTGACAGAAACTGACCTATACGAACTCTGCTGTACGTTTCACTGAGACACATTTTAATTAATCGAACTAGTTTCTTGGGAACACCAAATTCAATAAGAATATCATATAAAACTTCTCTCTTAACCGAGTCATATGCCTTTTTGAAATCTATGAATAACTGGTGCACTGTACCCTTATACTCCCATTTTTTCTCCATTATCTGTCAAATACAAAATATCTGGTCAATAGTTGATCTATTACGCCTAAAACCACATTGATGATCCCCAACAATTTCATCTACATATGGAGATGTATGAATGAATGATTGTATTCACTTAATTTTAACTCTCGCTTTCTTCGTTTTTAATATATGGCACTTGGCCCACTATGGCTCTGAACCGTCCATATAGAATAAAACTTCAAAATTAATGTTAAATTAAGTTCATTAAATTTATTAGTTTGCTTTATATCAAGTAAATGAGCAATTTATTCCGCAGTTATTAAGAAATTTTAAAATAACTATTTCATTAAAACTGAGGGGACTCCGGGCCTCCCCTCGGCCCCGGGCTAGAACCGTCTCTGCCGATTTCTATATAATTATCAGGAGCAATAATTGAGGTTTGTCGACAGATCGACATTAAAAACACTGTTCTTATTACTTACTAAATCAATCCATTAAAACAGGTAGTACATTTCCAAGCTTATAGAAAAACTTCTATAGCTAATTTTATTCCACAGTTCTATTGTGTTGTTTTTGTCATAAAACGCTTTCTCTTAGTTTCGAAAAGAAAATATCTGTATTGTTTGTTCAACAATAATTAGCGGCAATACCTTTGTTCGGTATTCGACATGCGTTATATTCTAATCATCAATATTCAATAACTTCTCTCATACTTTCCATCTTTCTCTATGATAAAATTGCAACATTCCTTTTCTATATCTCAATACTAGGGAATGAAGTCTGGACACCGAAACATTGCATAGATGCGGTTACAGATTTAAGGAACACTGGCTGTAGAATGCCGTCAGTTGTTTACTTCACTGATGTACCTTAAAGTTCGCACTAAAAATGAAATACGTCGCGTGAAGTAAGCTCTGTCCGTTCGAAGTTTAATGGGTGTGGGTTTTGTATTGTTAATGCAGCCAATAAAATCTGCAACTTCCTGTGCTTATGAAGGTTTCCAAGATGACTATGTTTCAGTCAAGGACGAAAATATATTTTGGTATAAGCTAAGTTTTTAAGTTAAACATAAAATTTAATAAGCGACGTAACTTAAAAAAGAACCATCGAAGATCTGAAATTGTTTAGTGATTCGGTATCGGATCAGTCCACTTTGTATTACGATTTTTGTCAGATGCTGATATGTGCGAATATTCCGCTCCATAAATATGAGAATCCACATTTAAAAGTAAACGTCTAGAAAATTGCCTATTGCAACAACCATGTTTATAGATTAGTACTTATTTATTCATTCATTCATTCATTCATTCATTCATTCATCCATACATCCATTTTATTTATTTATTTATTTATTTATTTATTTATTTATTTATTTACTCATTTACTCATTTATTTATTTATTTATTTGCTTATTCTGGTGGAGTTAGGCCATCAGGCCTTTTCTTCCACACTACCAGAAATACAATATAACTACAAGAAAACTGTTGGTAATTAACAATAAAAGGATCAACTAAAATGAAGAATTTTCTGGAAAAGAAATCCTGCATATGGTATTCGAAACTCTGTGAAGTGTAATATGAATTATATAGTGAACAGGCACATGATAATACACCACAACATCATAATAAATATGAACTATTTCAAATTCGCACCATTAACATCGTATGATGTCGAAAGAACATTTTACTGTTTGAGTGACAATCGAAATAGGCTTATAGTTTACAATTTACGAATGTACACAATTGTACAGTTACCCTTAAAAGGAATGAGACGACTCTTGGTCGTCGGAAGTTAAAGTTCTACAGCGCGGTTCACTCGATATCGAGGTAACGATAAGTTTCATGACAATACAACAAGAATTGTTACAAGGACCACAACAAGGACAAGGACCAGAATAAGGATCACGAAGAAGACAGCCATTTAAGGCCACGATTTCACAACATAGCTCGGGTCACAAAATATCATTGCTTCTCTGTACCGAATGGCAAATGCCTGCTATGGGATCTACATTCTAGACCGCTGCTGTCACTGTCTGGCCTCGGTAGCTCATATAGTAGCGTGTCGGTTCCACTGCTTAACCGAAATGTCTCGTGTTCGATCCCAGGTAAAACTTTTTTTTATTGAGGTGTAATTAATTCCTTCACAGTTCCTCGACTATCTAATTTGTCGAAAAATATGAATAATTTATGCCCAATTTCTGGGTCTTACAAGTGGGCTGAACCTCGTCAAAAAAAACTTACTTGGAAGTTAAAAGTATTCTTCCTCAAACAAAAATCATACGAAACAAAAAGAGACCTGTTAACTTAAAATCTTCTCCACATGCCATCAGCTTCTATTACAGCTTTAAGTCAGTCCGGCATGGATGTCACGAGATTGTGGAATAAGTTCTAATCCCCGGCGAGATCTTCCCAGGTGTCAACAACTTGATCCCACAATTCGTCTCGAATTTCGATGGCGTCGGTGGGCATAGGTGGCTATCCTTCTCTTTTTCAATTATGAAAGAGGGAAATAGAATACATTTGAATAGAAAATTATAAAATTCAGATAATGCAATTAAAGCTATTCGGAATATTATTAAAGTTGAACTTGTAGATATCCTAAGAAAGAAAATATTTTTTCATTAAAACCAATGATTATAAAGTAGAGGATCCCAAATCTATTGAAAATTCTTTTAACGTCTTATAGTATATAGTACAGAAATATTATTGACAACTTAAACATTCAAGATTTTGCAAAACATACTGCAATTAGTTACTTAACAGATACATTTAATAATTAGTATTAATATATGTAATCAGTCAATAACTGCAACAGTCCTTTTTCATTCAATCATAATATGAATAAAGTTGAAAACACATTAAATTAAACACTATTGCAAACACGTAGATAAAATAGTTAAAATCAACTGAAGGGGTGAGAATAAAATAATCCAAAGCCACACTTTTAACAAAAATTGTTTCGTGTGACTGAATTTATTACACATTTGGAAAAGCTACTAATAAAATATTGTAATAATTACTGAACAAATGACATAGCCTAAGGACTCTAAACCTTTGTAAAAGTTTGTCTGTGTGGCTTAGGAATATTTTTTAGTTTCATTTTAATTGTTAGTTTTTTAATATATATGAATTTACATTGTATATGTGTGTATATAAATGCATTCATTAGATTAACGTTTATAATATTATAACTTGTAATTTTGTATTGTCTGTGATCATTAACACTTAATCTCAGGACTTTGTAAAACTCTATTTCAACGTTACTTAGCTATTTCAACGTTATTTAGACAAAAAAAATCGTTGATGTAGACTAAGAATCGAACTCGCAATCTTCTACACAACACGCGGAAGCCTTAGCGTCTGAGCTATTGCAACGACACGAAAGCTTTCCTTTCTGTGCGGAGTATCGATCTAGTCATGAAGGTCCATTGTCGATTTAACTACACGATTTATGTATATAATTATCTTTTATTTACGTAATATTATCATATTTTTTGCAGTTTTTGAAGTGAATTTCGGAACGATGCTAGTAACAAACCAAATAGCCTGAATCTAAGTAACTCAATATTCGTTATCTTATGTATCAGTGCTCTGGTCTCTGATCATGCGCAGTGTTTTACATCTGAGACTTAGGAATATTCAATCGTATCGTTATTTTCCAGGGAAACTGTACATTACAACATAATTAATGACTCTTAAAGTACATCATTAATTTTGATTTAAAATGTATCACAATTTTCAACTAAGAAGAGAATGAGGCAGGCCTAAGTCGCTTTCGTAAATGTATGTTATACTCTACTTGTTTTAGTCACCTGACTATACCGAGCAATGTTTTGATTCATGCATAGCTGTGCTCTGTATAAGTTTCTGTACCACCCTGAGTAGATGTAAATTATTGTAAACAATATGACTTGTATAATACGTGATGTAGTTAACTTCATAGGTTCGGTATCCGAAATTCCATTACTTATTTTTACTAGATAAAATAAATTGTTGTACATTTGTTGGTTGAATCTACATTACTGTTTCTGTTTACTCTTTACTGGTAATGACACAGTCGTATGACCTTGTGTAACCATTTTATTCCAATGGACTACGAACGTTAGAGGGAAAAGAATAAATAATAATAATAATAATAATAATAATAATAGTAATAATAATAATAATAATAATAATAATAATAATAATAATAATAATAATAATAATAAAACCTTCAAGTGTCACTATATCGCTTCTGACCTAATTACGACAGCAATATTTATGTAGTCCACACCTGTGGAGTAACGGTCAGCACGTCTGGCCGAGAAACCAGGTGGCCCGGGTTCGATTCCCGGTCGGGGCAAGTTACTTGGTTGAGGTTTTTTCCGGGGTTTTCCCCTCAACCCAAGATGAGCAAATACTGGGTAACTTTCGGTGCTGGACCCCGGACTCATTTCACCGGCATTATCACCTTATCTCAATCAGACGCTAAATAACCTAAGCTGTTAATAAAGCGTCGTAAAATAACCTAATAAAAATATTTATGTACTTGTTCCATATTTGTTGAAATCCTTAATATGCTGTTTTCTGTTCTACTTTTTTTTTTTGTTGAATCGTAATCCTAATTTGCAATGGCTAATTTGAGTAATGTACTGCTGCTACTACCACCACCGCCAACACCACCACCACCACCACCACCACTACTATTAGTACTGTATATTGGCGTTGTTTATCTAAAATAATTCGGTTCACAGACACTCAAAATTCAGTCGTATTCTGCTATAGGTAGCTCCCCAAGGTAAAATTCTAATGAAGTCCCTTCTCGAAAATCAATTAGGTTGGCAACGGTGTGCGCTTGGCAACGGAGAGCAGGTTAAATTGTTGAGTCACACAGGAACTCTGCAGCAGGAATGGAGGCGTAAATCATGCACGATTGCAATCTGAGGGATATCCAAGTCTCATGGAAATGTTCTCCAACCTCCCCAAGTTTCTTTTTGGTCTTTATTCAAAAAGGTGACTCTCTCTCTCTCTCCCGCACTCTCTCTCTCTCTTTCTCTCTCTCTCTCTCTCTCTCTCTCTCTCTTCTTATTGCTTCCACCAGAGCTGAACTAAATTCGCCAGGAATCTTCGTGACCCAATCAGAAAGGAACAGGAAGTTTGATCCGATGGATTCCGTAATAGGAACAGAAATGTGTTTCGATAGACGTAAGAGTTGGCGTGGGCCTCTTTAAACTTTCCGTAACTAAATCTTCAAATATTTTATCTCGACATAAAAATGAAGTTGGAAATGTATATACAGCTACTTAATATTCTTTCCATAAAATTAAAGGTTTCATCAAAAGTACATACAGAATGTTTATACATGAAAAGACCATAGACTTTTAAACAAGTTAGCTTCCAGTCGGTTCCTTCTTTCTGTAAATAAATCAACTGCTCTATACCACAGAAAGGAAATAGAATATCGATTATACGTACACATATTTATCATTATCATCATCATCATCATCTTCATCATTATCATCATCATCATCACCATCATAAGAGCTTCTAAATTTACAAATAACGTACTGTTCTTTAACTTTCAGGTCAGTCAATACTTCGCTATTTTTTCTCCAAATATAGAAAAGTTAAGAACTGGAGAAGAGTTCTACCTATCCTTTCCACATAGTAATTCCATTTCGCTGGTATTCGATCCTCTTACCATTTACTAAATTATATCATCTTAAAAGCGTAAGTATTTATTATAACTTAAGTTGCATTTTATGAACATTCATAGAAGTGTAAAAGGGGTCATTTTTTCCTCCTTCATCGTCCATCATCTCGTTGATCTCTTGATATACAGAATGGGCGGAAAGTCCATATAACCGTATTTTATTCACAATGATTTCGCATGCCTGTTATGCAACCAAAATATCCACATATACTTATTTATGATCTTTGCGTAGACAAATGCATTTCAAGATAAATTAGCTCATTTTCCTCGACATTTTTGGCGTCATAGGGAGCTATTAGATTGGAATTTAAAACAGCGCGAACAAACATAAAACTTGCTTCTTCGCCATTTCCCAAAGAGATGAGAAATTCTTTTCCGATGAATATAGAAGATATGTTGTGGAAGAGAAGGCCTGATGGCCTTAACAACACCAGAATAAATAAATAAATAAATAAATAAATAAATAAATAAACAAGCAAGCAAACAAGCAAATAAGCAAACAAGCAAATAAGCAAACAAGCAAATAAGCAAACAAACAAACAAACAAACAAACAAACAAACAAACAAACAAACAAACAAACAAAACAAAACAAAACAAAACAAAACAAACAAATAAATAAATAGTATTCGCCGAAGCTATAAAGACCTGGACTTTTCTTTTTGTCGGATCCGAGAACTTTCCTTCACTTTTGACATGAACATCACGAAGCCCAAATCTCACCACACCAGGCAATTCTCTTTGATGAATCATAAAGCAGGATGTCCGTAAAAGGCGCTGCGTTTCAAACGCCGGGTTGAAGAATGCTGTGAGCAATGTATTCACGACTGTCGAGCCACAAATGCTGTGGAAAATGAGCAAATAGATATGGAGTCGCATCCACCTGTTCAGAGATCATGGAAGAGTACATGGGGTATTTTAGATCCGTAATGAGCAAGTCAAATCGTTTTAAATCTATCTAGATAACAGCTGATAGGTACACATATTAGGCAGTACATGTGTCAGAGGAAGAATTGTTTGTATACATCTGAAGTCTGACTAGTGTAATATGTAGCTAACCGGCGAAGTATGCAATGGAAGGGGAAAGGAACTCGCCACCCTACTGGCTTAGTTGCCTCATAAGTGGTGCCGTGTTGGTATCACTTGTGAGGTTCAGACCTGCCTTTGGACAGTTGCCTAAACAGAAATAGATGACAGAGGTATACGGATTTTTCGCTCACTTTGTACACTGAATAGCCAACAGTGATCGACAATGTTCAATTACTTTTTCAGTAGTAAACCAAAATAATTCGCAATCATACAGTGATTATCCAAGTGTAATTACTCTTTTATTTCTTCCTTCTTTTGATACATATTTTACTTTCTTCGTATTGTGTAGCAGCACTTAATAGCCATGTTTTGTGCCTTAGTTCTTTTTCTTCCGCAAGATACCAGCATTGTGACTAATGGTAGACTGAATATCTTGGCTTGAAGATTTTCTTATATTGCAATATATGGTAAGTGTTAATATTTTCCTAAGCATCAGACGTTCAATCTATCTACCTATCACATACATTTTTTATTATTAATAGTTGTAATAAGTACTTCTTTTAAATAGATTAATGTTTATCAATGATGTGAACGTCATTTGACTTACTATTTTCTGCACAAAAATGACAGTGTGCATGGGTGTGAAGTGGCCAATAGGGCGCATCGAAAAGAAAAACAATCTCTAATTATATTTTACCGAGCCCCAGGAGGTCTGAAGATTAGTGCATAAAGTAAGAATTTTATTTTTATTTTTATTTTCAAATAACTTCGATATATGGTCAATGGAGGTGAGTCACTACTATTTTTCACTTTTTAGTTTCTGATAACCAATTAAAAAGAAAAAAATCCAGTTTTCATTTAGTATTACGGACTTGTATCTGCCTTTGCCCTCAATGGGACATTTTTACGTTAATTATTTCATTTCATCTGAGTGGAATAGAAGTCAAAATAGAGTAAAACTATCAATTGCCTTAAGTCTTATTTGCTAACATTTTGTCGGTATTAATGGTTCATGTCTACGTATAGTATTATCTATAGTATTATCTACAGTAATCTCACTAGAGGGTTTGATTAATTTAGAGAAAATCAAAACTCGAGTGGGGTTTAATTGACTATTACGCGATTGGAAGAAAGTATATAAAGATTATAAAAAAAATAAAATACTCTAATACAATAGCATTTTAATTGACTTACTACAATACAAAACTGTTCTGAAAATGTATTATTGTACCATTTAATCATTACAAATATTCCGCAAGATGGCAGTAGTGTGTTACGATGAGCTGTTCCCTTGTTACCAGTGCTGCCAACAATCTTAATTGAACTCTATGAAGGATTACTAGTGAAGAAGGCTTTGTTGATTCAGTTTAAATTTTATCAAAACAGTTGAATAGTAGCCTAGTAGTAATTATCATCAATAGAATATGTAGGCCTATGTGCAGAGAGAAATGTAGTGACCATAAAAATAACATCAAAATTTTCCCTAAAAAGAAGAAATATTTTAATAGAAATATACATTGCAATTTCAGAAAAGGTTGTTGTGGGAATTAAAATTCGAAGCAAAGAGCACAATAATTCCATTTTCAACTGTAATTTGTTATATCATGATACTGGTAAAATTAATATCTTAAGAAAATTAATGAACACAGTTAAAGAAGTATTCATGCAAAACTATGAAGAAACATAACATTGAAAGTGTTATAAATATCACCTCTCTTTGTTTACCTATAGTTCAGGAAGTTGCACTCACGAACATGTTTAGAAAGAATAGGCCTATGTACCGTAAGTGAATTACCTACAGTAATGAATGTATATTATAGTCATTGAAGAACTGAAGTATGCCTATTCAGATGTTTTAAGTACTACGGTGGTGTGTATATTTTAACATGTTAAGTTTTTATAAACATAGATTTAAATACGTAATGAAAAGTAACAGAGGACAAGACATTCAAATTTACACATTGTAAATATGCACAAGAATGCATATAAATAAAAAATATAGAATATACAGAGTGAGTCGTAATTGTGTACTATAAGTATTGTAGAGTATTCTATACTAAAAATGAAACATATTTTTTCATATGAACTTATGGTTGTGCCCGCTTCATTTAATGACGTGGTTCTTAATTACATTGCAAGTTCACAGAAGATACTCGAAATGTGCACCACTCATTTCACAACATAATTTCGCCCTCCTCCAACATGAATGTCTTGCTCTTTCAACAATGCACTGAGTTGCATTTCCCGCAGCCACAATTGCAATCAACAGATGCTCTCTCGTGGCGTATCGTTGGGAGTAAACTCGTCGCTTTATGTGACCCCACAACCAGAAGTCGCAGAGACTGAGTTTAGGCGATCACGTCGGCCATACAACAGGCCCGTTGCGTCCTCTCCATCTACCTGAATACCGTTCATTCAAATCACGTTTCACCGCACGACGGTAAAGCGCAGATGCTTCATTTTGAAGTGCCGCGAAACCAAGTGGCCCGGGTTCGATTCCCGGTCGGAGCAAGTTACCTAGTTGATAAAGCGTCGTAAAATAACCTACTAAAAAATTCACCTTGAAGTAGACACGTGTTCAACCGTGTTGACAGTAGTTTGTTTTGGTAGTTCATTCTGCGAAAATCGTAAAAGCAGCACCGGTTGACTAACTGCAGCGTTTGTCTATCTTCACTTGTACATAGTGTGTACTGTAGAGTGCCATCTTTACTGATGCATAAATAGCTTCAATGCATCATGTGTGACGATTTATTTTTGGAAACATCGTGTCATTTAGTTGTTCGATGTCACGTCCCAACCAGATTATTATTATTATTATTATTATTATTATTATTATTATTATTATTAGTGTTTCATATTTCAGATCAAAATCTTGCTGACATTGCTCTTCTCCTTCCTTGAACAGGTGTTCATCTTTACATAAGTTCTTTCTATGTATAACGCTAAATCCATCACTTCAGACTCATTATCTATAAGACTATAAAACAGAACCTGAACGTCTGCCATTGACAGAAAATGAATTGATATTAGTTATACATCTTGATTACACAACTTTTAACACTATATCACTTCGGAATATGTATTATATGTCTTTCTCGTGTTAAATATTACTGTACCTGGTTAATATGTTTCGGTCTGTTATTGACCTTCTTCAAAACTGGTTGTTGCTGGTCTTGGCGCCCAGGAAACAAAAAAAAAAGGCGCCAAGACGAGCAACAACCAGTTTTGAAGAAGGTCAATAACAGACCGAAACATGTTAACCAGGTACAGTAATATTTAACACGAGAAAGACATAATACTTATTCCGAAGTGATATTAGTGTCGAATTTAATTTCTTAAACGCGGATTCGGTTGATCAAGAGTCTGAGTGAATGAATGGCTGCCTAGAATAACGTTGTAAGTCAGTTTTTACAGTTTGTCAGGAAATTAAAAATATGTTTATTCCATACTAACATTGTTAAATATTACAAACTATGACTGTGTTAGGTTTGTATTAATACTTCAGTAAGTTTTCACATCATTTATATATATGTATTTCCTTCAGCTACCAAATAACACAACTTTTTTAACATTTACAGTAGAGAAACGTTGTATGTCAATCCAGCAGAACAACGTTGTAAAGCAAAGAAACATAAATACTGTCCATATTTCCTAGTAGATTCTTTATAGTTGTTACATTTGAGTACATTAAATAATAATAATAATAATAGACAAATTTATATCATAAGAACTTGAAACAAATTACACAACTTAGATCATATGTTTAGGCATACAGTATCAATATTACACAGACAAGAATCTTTTTTTTTTCTTTTTTCTGTTATTAGGCCATGGTAGAATTCAGAATAACCATGACCTTATCATCTTTAACTATTCTCCTTTAGCGCTCTATAGGCCTACATTGACTTACAACATTATTCTACTCACCAGTTCTGGTCGTTTCACAGCTGGTTTAATGTCACCTTTCTTCGAAGTATATTCTTTCCCCTGATCCTTTAGTGTCTTACGTACATTGTCCTTCCATTGCATGATATTAATCTTACGTTTTCTCTTTCTATTTACGTTTTTTTATGAGACCATGTGACACGCTACAAGTATGATTGTCTGCCATTTTATTTGTGTTACGACGTTATTCAGCTCAGCAACACAATTAAAATACTTCAGCTCTAGAAGTAGTGTGAATATCAGCAAGACGATGACAGCACATGATTCAAGATGTGCGATACAACATTTTCCAGCCGAAAACTCAGTTTGGCCAAAAACGGACTTACAACGTTATTATAGGCAGCCATTCAAATGATGAAAGAGAGCGCTAAGAATAGTTTTAATAAAATAATGATGATGCATACACTGTATTCGTAAAATTTCCGTGGTGGAGTGTATTACGGCCTTAACTCTGAGAAATAAATAAATACATTCATCGGTCATCAAAACACTGCACGCTCGGGCTAGCGTCCCTTACCCGCGGACAAGACACAGCCCTAGCGTGCAATCGTCGCTGCTGGCGAGTATGCTGTCTTTCTATCCCTTGTGCACGACGGAGCAGAGTTCCTTACCCTCCACGCACTCTACCCATTTCATCGAGTGCTGACGACCACTGATTTAAGCATTTAACATTCCCCGAGTGGACATATATGAAAAGTGGGCATAGGCTAAGTAAAAATGGCTGTAACTGTGTGTGGACATAGGTCAATGGACCCGAAAATTTGGATATAAATAAAATTGAACAAAAAATTTAAAATGGACAGAAGTGTGTGTGGACATATGTGATATGGACATGGTAACAATGGACGTATCGTCCAGGAAGCACAAAAATGCTGATGCACGTTTCATATTTCGATAAAGCCCTGAGTAATCAAGTCTTGTACTCGACTTTGTAAAGAGGTAACAGGCCTGAGAGTCTAAACATGTGGTTTATAATGAACGCTCACAATACAGATTAATTTGTGTTATAGAATATAACAAAAGTTTCTTAGAACATGTTTGTGGGTTGAGTAGTAGAGAACTTGTGCAAGTACCACTAAGAACTTAATGGAAGGACCGATCACGGTAGCTTCGGCCTTCGTTACAAAACAACGTGGCCGGCATCCTAGTCGACCGCCCTATCGTCCTATCGATCCCAAACGGCGATGAACCAACAACGAAGACTGAAACAGGTTACATGGGCAACACGTCTCAAGAGCAAGCTCTACGCCTTGCAGTAAAGATAAAAAAAATCAACTCTACCTTATTTTAAATTGGAGGGCTCTTCAAAGAATAATTTTATCCTGTCTCTGAG
This sequence comes from Periplaneta americana, assembly GCF_040183065.1. Classification (NCBI taxonomy): domain Eukaryota; kingdom Metazoa; phylum Arthropoda; class Insecta; order Blattodea; family Blattidae; genus Periplaneta; species Periplaneta americana. The sequence goes on along the minus strand of NC_091124.1, from coordinate 96,817,638 downwards.
TATTGTGGATGCTTTTTTATATTCTCTGTCATGTCGCAGAAATATCGATCCCTATGAAAAGTGGCCCAATACTGAAGTCTAGAAACGGAACTTGAATCTCAGATATCGAAATTAGGGTGTCACAAAGCACTGCTGTCACATTCGAACTTTAAGACACATATGAATTGAATGTTTTTAAAACGGTGTAAGTTATGATTTTTTACAGTTTCATTTTATCGTAGTTCGAAAGTACATTGATAAACCCATCGTTTTTGCTTGAAAGGGCGCTAATAATATTGTTCGTTGTCTTGTTAGGGGCAAGTTAAAATCACAATTGCTTTTAATTGGTCAGTAGTCAATGACGTGCATCGTTTTAAACTATTCAATTGGCAGTGGTGGCTGAGTGCGAACAGCAAAAAATGGAAGAAACATTACAAAAACACTGCTGTTTCTGAAGAAAGAAGAAACAAATAAAGAAATGAGGTAATCAATTTTGCAATGTGTACCCTATTCCATTTTGAATATATACATGACAGAGTTGGATACATCAAGTATCTAGTAGTATCAATGAATTAGTAAGCCACGCATTTTTCATGGCATTTATGCGAGAGTCTCTTCCTCCACCAACAAGCCCAATCTACCCAGCAGTAAAAGTGCCAATAAAACAGAAAGAAGTGCCAAACTTGAAAAAATATGAAGCAGTAGGCTCTACATCTCAAGTGAGCATATGGCATTTTATGAAGAACTTTTCAGCTCGCCTACAGACAGTAATGCAACGTGCGATGATTGGAAAACAGTACATACAGGTAAACCCCAAGTGAAAAGACCGATTTCTCTTCATCATTCATGATATTTTCCATTTTTATTTATAATTATTATACATTCTATTTGTTGATTCTGTATAATTTTCAGTAAACTAATTCAAGAATAACACGAAAATATCTTTATCGTATTAGATTTTACTTATAAAATTGATTTTTAAGGGAGGTTTTATTCATATTTTAAATCCCAATAAAACCTTAAGTATACGCATAATGGGTTTAATTACTTTAAAATCCAACAAACGTAACCTAGACATGTCCGGAATTATATGTATATTATTTGCAAATAGTTTTCCTCTAACATACTGTAGTTCTTTATTTTTTTCCAATTTCCCATAAATTTACATTTCCTGACTTGAGCCCATTAAAAAAACTATTCATATGTAATAGTAATTCTGCCATCACCGCCGCCATGATCATCGTTATCACCATCATCATTAATTTGTGTTTGTAAATAGCTCCAAATTTTGAAATCTACTATTTCATTTGAACACCATTATCTTATCCAACAACGTCGTGTCTCTACTTATAATTATTTAGTATTTAGTATTTATTTATTTATTTAACCTGGTAGAGATAAGGCCGTCAGGCCTTCTCTGCCCCTCTACCAGGGGATTACAACTATAATATGAACAATAAAATTACAATTAACATTAAATTTACAATTACAATTACAATACAAATTAAAGTACGACAAGATTACCTGATTAATGAAAGCTAGACATTTTATCATAGAAGTTAAGAACAAAGAATATTTTTGTATTTACTGAATTACAAATTAAACCTACAATAACAAAAATCTATAGAATGAAATTACCGGATATTGAAATATTCTGTGATAGATTAAGAGAACTATTTACAAGAAACCATGTCTGAACGAGTCTCAATTACTGGCCAAGTGCCTAGTAAGTTTGCGTTTGAATTCAATTTTATTTCGACAGTCCCTGATGCTAACAGGTAACGAATTCCAGAGTCTTGGCAGGGCTATTGTGCAAGAGGATGAGTATGAGGAGGTGCGATGGGATGGTATTGTTAGTATTGTTTCATGGCGAGAGCGTGTGTTCAGATTGTGGTGGGAAGAAAGGTAAGTGAAGCGAGACGACAGGTACGAAGGAATAGAAGAGTTCAAGATTTCGAAAAGAAGGAGAAGTGAGTGTAAATTTCTTTTCTTATCTAGTTTAAGCCAACCTATTGTTTCCAGGGATGGGGTAATATGATCTTATTTACGAGCATTGCTTACAAAACGTACACACAAGTTATGAGCACATTGAAGTTTCGTTTTGTTGTCGCTGGAAAGGTCAGTCAGTAAAATGTCAGCATAGTCAAAATAGGGAAATACAAGCGTCTGCACAAGGGACTTTTTTAAGCAAGAGGGAAGATGAACATTTATCTTTTTTAGCACATGGATAATAGAATGTACTTTTCTGCAGGTTTCTGTGATTTGCATGTGCCAGTTGAGATTATTATCCATGTGAATGCCAAGATTTTTTACCGAAGAACTGAAAGGGATATGCACTGTACTTACTTTAACGGGGGAAATGTCGAGGTGTTTTACAGCGTCGGTTTGCCGTTTCTTTCCTAATATAATTGCTTGTGTCTTTCCAGGATTGATATTAAGATGGCATTTCTTTGTCCATGTCACAATCGAGTCAATGTCTTCGTTCAATTTATCTATAGCGTCATTTATTCGGTGTAAGCGGGAAGAGATGTAGCATTGAAGATCGTCAGCATGCAAGTGATAGTTACAATGCCTTACAAGAGATGTAATATCATTGACATATATTGTGAACAACAATGGTCCGAGTACCGAACCCTGTGGTATACCTGATGTTATGTTAAGCCATGAATAGCTTCGATTCCCCGTTACAACACATTGTTGTCTTTCCCGTAAGTAGGAACCAACTCACAGCAGTCTCTGACAAATGCAGATTTCTCAATTTAAGGGTGAGCAAGTCAAAATTTACAGAGTTGAAAGCTTTGCTAAGGTCAAGAAGTGTTAGTATTGTTACTTTATTAGAGTCGATTGCTTCACGAATGTCTTCGGTCACTTTAAGTAGAGCAGTGCTTGTGTTGTGTCCAGCTCTGAAACCTGACTGATACTTGTCGATTAGTTTGTGTTCGTTCATGTTGTTAGTAATTTGCCTGTGTACGATTCTTTCCAGTGCTTTGATATGGCTGGCAGGATACTGATTGGTCTATAGTCGTTCGGGTCGGTGGGAACTTTGACTTTTGGAAGAGGAAGAACGAAAGCTTGCTTCCATATTTTAGGGAAAGTTGAAGTGATTAAGGAACTATTGAATATGTGTGCAATTGTAGGTATTACTATCCCTTGTATTTCCTGTATGAGTAATATGCTAATGTTGTTTGGCCCTTGAGTTTTCGTCTTAATGCGTCGGATGGCTTTCATGACGTCAATAGGAGTGACGTCGGTAAAATAGAATTTGTCTCGAGTTGGCGGAATTGAGTCAGGCAAAACTGTGTCTTGTTTCGTTGTGTCGTTTAAGGTCGGGTCCTTTACAAAGTGTTCGTTCAAGCGGTCAAGTGGGATGGGAATGTCTGCTTGTTCACTAGCCCTTCCAAGTCCAATAACCTTCAGATATTTCCATAATTCGGAAGGGGTTGTGTTGGGTTCTATAAGTTTGTAGGAGTATTCGAGTTTAGCGTTTCTTATTAGTTTATTCGTTCTATTTCTTAGGTGTTTATAGAAGTTAAAATATTCGTCGTTTTTGTTGCGGGTGTATTTCCTATTGGCTAAGTCGCGTTCGGACATCAGGCTACGTATTTCAGTCGTCATCCAAGGGGCTGGGGTCTTTCTGGTACGATTGGTTTTTAATGGTGCGTGTTTGTCATAAAGTTGAAGTAGTAATCTAATGAATAAGTCTACTTTCTCGTCTACAGTTCGCAATGTCCAGATCATATGCCATGGAAGTTGTGCAGCGTCTTCTTTCAGTACAATATCATCTATCCTTTTAATATCCCTGTAAGTAATTAATCTAGGAGTCGATTTAGGACACTGCAGATTAAACGATAGATAAATGATATCAGCGATGTGTTTTACATACAAACACATCATCATCATTGTCATATCATCATCATCATCATCATCAGCAGCAGCAGCAGCAACAGTTCATATCTTCTCTTTTTACTAGCTCTACTCGCAGGTAAATTTAGCACGATGATGAGATTTTCATCCTACGTATATAGTATACTAATACAGACTACTATTGTAATTATTATTACTGTTAATATTTTTCTTTATTATAGAAAAGTGTTCAAGACAGCTTATTATATTCCTGCATTATCAAAATGCAGAAATTATCTCGTTATTTCGTAGGTAACAGGAAGTGTAAAACTTTTATAGACTAAAATTGAATGTCGCCTATAAATTAGTTTTAATATTGAAATAATGCAGATCGCAATGTATACTTAACGGCAAAAACAATGGGCTGACTCTTCGTCGATAGAAATTTTAAGTTCTATCCCGCAGTTCACTCGTGTAAACGCACTGCACTTCAAGATATTGCTGTGGTGTGTCTTCATTGAAAGTCCTCCCTCTACAATGGATTCAACCTTATGAGCTGTGTGTGGCCCAGTGGTAAGATATCTGACATCTGTATCAGAGGTTGTGAGTTCGTTTCCCGGTAAGGTAAAATTATTTTTTTATTATAGTTTTTAATTTATTTATTAGTTTAATTGTGAAATGGCATTTGTTCATAAACTTCGTTATGCTTGCCTTGTAAAAATATCATTGCACATCATTTGTGGGCTATTAATAGACGAGACCTGGTATATATGAACAAAAATACTTGTTTCATATCCTAAAAGACCGGACGTATATAAAACATAAATAATTAAATAAAAAAAGCAAAATGATTCTTAATATATTAACATAAAGGTCTGTAGTGGGGACTAGTATCTAGTCCACAAACCACCTGCGTCAACAATTGCCCTCATTCTGCGCGACATGGAGTCCACTAGATTATGGAACAGGTCCAAATTCATGTCCATCTCCTCCCACGCATCTAGAATTCTGTCTCACAATTCGTCAGCTGTCCGAACGGGTGGTTGTAGGATCCGTTTGACTATAGCCCACAAATTTTCAATCGGGTTCATATCTGGTGATTTTGGAGGCCAGTCGACAAGGTCGACATCAGGCCTCCTCGTAACCATCTTTGAATGCGGTTGGAGTCGTGTACCGTGTGATTATCCTGCAAGAAGGAAAGTGTTTCTTCTGGATATCGTTCTCGGGCGGAAGGGATCATTAGGCCTACATTTGCCAAAATGTGTTCGTACACTTCTGCCGTAAACCGACCGTGGAAGCGTTTCAGATGTCCTGCCCCATCGTATGAGATCCATCACCAACACACGACGCTTCACGCAACCCGACTTGTTAAGTCGTCTCACGAAGCGTTCATCGTATCGGTGGCCATCCATACGATAAACTATGGCAGGACCATTGTTGCTACTGGAGACAATTACCTCGTCGGAGAAAATGACATTTTTCCAATCGAAGTCCTGTCGGAGAGTAGCATACTGTAGACGGTCCACGGCATACTCCATCGTCAAATGTTCTCTCCTCAGAGATCAACGACACCGTATGCCACGCTCTTTAAAACTTATCTTCACGGTGTGTGGGGAAACTGGAAAGTTGGACGCCATGTTGAATTGAGAGGCAGTTTTAAAGGGGTGGTTCTCAACTTCTCTCAATAACATAGCGTCCTCTTCCCTTGTAGATATGCGCGGCCGACCAGGACTAGGACGATTCACAACTTCACCATTCTCGGAAAAAAAATAGCCCACCGCTTAGCAGTTGACAATGGGACTCCAATTTCTCTGGGCGCCATTGAAGCAGAATAATCTACGCAAACCAGGGGAATGACTTGTTAACGGAGTTGTCTCTCTGCCATCTTCAAGCGTAATGACGAGACAGAACGTTTTATTAACAGACAGGAGTATTGCTTGGAAGAGAAAGGGAGATTTATTTTGTTTATTAAAGTTCGGGCATATTCTAAGAGTTGTCACCACATAAATATAGGTATGCGAGACATATATGATGACAAATTTGTAATTAAAAAAGGAGATTGTGGGAGATTCGAAACTTGAGCTACTACTATTAACTCGTTCAATAGACCAATACCGTAACGACTGTTAATATCGTTTCGGCATAATACGTGGTTTTCCTGTTCATATTCGCTTCGGTTGATTTTGTATTTATCTTATTTTATTATTATTTCACTCTTCAGACGCCCTGATGTATCTAGAATCAACCCTCCATTCGATTTTATAACATATTTTAGACTCAAACAAAATACAGCTAATTTAAATGGTTTAATTATGTGTTACCTGGTGAACTACGGCTTTGATGATACGAGCATGCACAATGTTATGTCTCTGAAACATAGAAATTGTCGGCGGCCCATTCCTTTTGCCATTAAGTGTACGTGTTTGGTATTAGTACAATGTTGACCTTTTACATCTGATCATTTATTCACTATGTTTCACATATCTCTACGGTTCAGAATCCTTCATGCAGGGAAAAACACGATCTAAGCAAGATATAGCAGCTGAAATTAAATTTTTACAAAGGCTGTGGAAGGGAAGACAGAATTATAAACATAAAAATTAGGCAATACGAGGAATATTTGCAATAACAGACAAAATAGAAACATGTACACAAAACTGGAAAGGTCACATAGAATGAACAAAAAATCCTAAAATAATAATACAATACAAACCAAGAAGAAGACGAGATGTAGGCAGACCTAGGAAGCGACGGACTGAAGTCGGAACAGGTATATTGACCTAATTAGTTAATGAATATGATCATGATGTTATGATGATGATGATGATGATGATGATGATGATGATGATGTGTTCATTTGAAAGAAAATATGCATGACAAAACTTTAAATTATTACCAATATAAACAAGCATGGTTATTTTAAAAATCAGGATGACATACGGAAGGAAATTTTGGCACTAGCATACATAAAAGAACTGAATGAAGTACAGTCAGTAGAGGCTACCGATGTCCCCAAAAGAAATATGCGAAGGGGACTTAAGTGAACAGGAGAAACAAGATTCCGAAAAAAAACTTCGTTCTACAGCCTGGGAAAGAAACACAAATTACAGAAATAATTACTATGTTGGGCGACAAAGCCACTATTCGACGTACCTTCCGTAACATTCAAAATACATGTGCAAAGGACATAAACTGCCAAAATTATACAGACTGTGGATCTTGGTTTACTAAATATGATGTATAGTGAAATTTTGGTGCTACTTCTATTTTTGTTTCTAATTCCTAAAATAACAAGCTTTTAGGATTGATAGTACTCTAATATTTACTGTTCGAATAAATGTGAGAGACAATACTGGGTCTTCATTTCAAAGTGTGTCATGACATCACTGTTGTGAGTCAGCGATTTGAAGCGAGTTTCAGCTTTTATGTCAGAGAAGTTGCCTATTAATCAAGGCGTTCAATCTGAACTTGAGAACGTGTATGGTATAACTTGAACGTCGTAGCAACAAATGGCGGTCTGTGAAGTATGTGTGCTACCATAACCTCTTTCGAACTGTGTTTTGCGCGGGCAAGTCGTACGCAGGGTATTTGTTATTATCGGTTGCGTACGGCAACATTCTACTATACAAATCAAGTGCTCCGTGTCCATATTGACCGTCGAAGTTAATGTCAACAAATACGTAAGTAATCGTCTTAACCCTCTCCCCATATCCCGACAGTAAGAAAAAACTCACCTCAGTAAGTGTTTCCAAACAGTTCATATTCCTGCCACTACAGACGTTACCGTACCAATCGGTAAATACTCTTCAGAATGAACGCCGTACTTGCTAGGTAACATTTCTGGCACATAGGTAATACGCCTCTGCGGAAGTGTAGGAAGATTGAATTCTCTAGGCTCATCGACTAGCCACATGACGGCATACAGCGAGTCACGACACACTTTGAACTGAACACGCAGTACAGTACCTGATTTGTAAGGATATCACCACAGTTGCAAATGTACGTGGCGAACAGAAGTAAATAATAACGGTCTACTATCATTTCTAAAAACATTTGACTCTCAGATGAGAGAAAACAAAAAGTTACAATTTTTATTGGACTATTTTCTTCAGTAATTTATGCTCTATCACTAGTATTTTTTGGCAGTTTATATCGTTTACACCCTGTATAACTTACACCCAGACAATTTTCTAGACTAGTTCTTGTTGTTGTTTAGTAAACTGCCGGACGACAGGTTGGAATCTCATCAGTGACACCAATAAGGCATCACTCATGAAGTCAGGAGATCATATGGTAGGTTGGCCACTTCCTTTCTTCATCCATTGCATACATCGTAGACTACTAACGTATTCCACTAATCAGTCTAAGATGAATATAAACAGCATTAACTTTTTAGTTGGTTATTTTACTATGCTTTATAAACTGAATGAGATCAAGGTGGTAATGCCAGTGAAATGAGTGCAGAGTCCAGCGCCGAAAGTTACGTAGCCTTTGCTCTAAATGAGTTGAGGGAAAACCTCGGAAAAAACTTAACCAGATATAACTTGTCCAAACCAGAATTTGAGCCTGGTGCCCGCTCGTTTCACGGTCAGGCCCGCTAACTGTTACTCCACAGTGATGGACTACAATTGAAGTGTTCAGAACCATAGTGAGCCAAGCGCCATTTACTAAACCCGTAGAAAACAAGGGTTAAAATGAAGTTATTACCGTAACTCAATGGAAACATATAGCAAGTAATATAAAGCATACACATTAAAAATAAATGATATGTCAATCTTTATTGAACTATGGTATTCACTTAACTTTAACCCTTGCGTTCTCCGTTTTTAATAATGGCGCTTGCCCCACTATGGCTCTGAACCCTTCAATTTTTTCTTCCTCCGACACATATCGTCAAGTGAGATGTACAGCAGTGGCAAAAAAACCGGGACAGACCCTTATAGCTGATTTCAGAGCCTTGTTCACTCCAGAGAACGATAAACTGGTAACTAAGACTTTCGTGGTTCGAATTCTGCCTGGGAAGGAAACTTTTTTTTTTTTCGTTCCTTATTCAAATTTATTCCCTATACTTTTCGATTACTGGTAAAATTTATGTTCTGGGAATAATAAGTTAATTAAGTAGTAAAATATAGCTGCAATCGAAAAGTATTGGAATAAATTTGAATAAGGAACAAAAAACGTTTCCTTCCCAGGCAGGATTCGAACCACGAAAGTCTTAGTTACCAGTCTATCGTGCTCTGGAGTGAACATGGCTCTGAAATCAGCTGCAAGGGTCGATCCGGTTTTTTTTTTTTTTTTTGCCACTACTGTAATTACTGCCTGATAATAGATGTAGGCCTACTGTTCATATCAGCCAAAACCTCTGTCAGAGGGAAGCTTGTTTCTTGTTCATCATAAAATTCGTCTAGGCTCTTTGATTAGAAACCACGCTAAAGGCAGGGAAAAACGACGCTCTGGTTGCTTGGCTCGGAATTCGCCTATCTTCAACACTAACTCAGAAAAATATAAGCCTTGAGTTGGCAGATCTTTCAACACATCTTGTATTTTATTACCTTTCCTGCAGCAACAAAACAGAAGTGACAGTCTAGAAGTAAATGCTTCTCATATAGGGACATTTATGTGGGTGGTTAGGGAATATAAGAAACGAAATGGAAAGAAAACCTATATATGATTCTTTATTACTATACTGTCGCATAGAAAGGAGTAAGTGTTGAAACGCGCGTTTTAAAATGTTGTGTTCCTCTGGCGTCTGTTTTCTCTTGCCATCTCCTCCGCCACTTTAACTTCTCCCTTTGATCTTCTTCTCCGCTCACTTTGATATTTAGAGAGCCGACAGCTCTTACTCCGCCTTTCCCGTCCGGTTTGCACATCTCATTCATTGCACGAGGAGAGTTCCCACTCGTACAAAATTACATTTTGAGGAATTTATTCTTTTCTGACATTTTAGTCAAGGGAAATTGAAGATCATGGTAATTTCGCCAAAGTTGCTTTTTCCACGTAAAGAAATTCCAGTACTCCTCCAAATTGGCCCGGTATTCTATTATCAAAGGAGAAATACCTGTTAAAATGATCTCGACCTTTCTGTGTTACAATTCTGTAAGGTTACAAGACATTAAACATATACAGAAGACGACGCTAAGTGGTCTAAAATTTGACTCTTTCTGATGCAACAAAAATAGATTTAGAAATATTGACAAAAATGGACGTTACCAGACTAGCTATAACCTAATGCTTAAAACTAGCAGTTCATTTTTTCCTGTCTACAATTTTGTAGCTAGTTCTTGCATAATCTATTACCACAAAGGATTCAATTTTATAATAATTAAATGCTTATGAAATTTTTTATCCTTGAAGTATTTCCAACTAATCATTAACTGATTACCATACTTCAATAAAAATTTAACTAACAGTAAACAAAACAACAACATATGGCCTAAGATCATCATCATCATCATCATCTTCCTATTGTTATTGTAATAAACAAAATAACATCATTTTGTTATAGTTTTGTTGCATCGTCTGACGGAAAAAATTGCTTATAACCATATTTCGTTAACCATTTGCATTATAAACATGCTGTAAACGCCATTATTATTCTGATTTTATGTAGTTTAATATTTTCTACATTCATGGCTATTGTTTCATTACAAAATAACACATTTGTGCTGAAAGTTGTCTTTTTCCTTATTAATATTCATCCTCTCTTTAATTTAAACTCATGAGCTCTTATGTGCCCTTAAATCCAAAGGCAACAGCTCATTGATATCAATAATATTATAGAGGTGGTAGTTTTAAGTGTTTCACCTTGTACGAGCATATGTATATTTATAAAAAAACTGCTCACAATTTAACTTATGTTAGCCCATTACGTAAAAGAAAATGAAAGGTATTAGCACAGTCTAGTATATACAGTCACGAAGCTCAATACGTAGTAAATATGCATCCATTGATAGTTGCTGACCACTAGGATCGCTGATATCGCTTCATTGCAGATAATGCGAAATAGTACCGGCACAGTCTATTGTTCCTAGCACCTCACAACACACGCTTCGTGACTGTATATACTAGACAACTATTAGTATTGCATTTTGCTAGCATTTACCTGTGCAATATAAGTTACGCTCTTCTTTAGCAGGCTCTTAATCATAGGAAACTCTAATATAATTCACAAATTTATTGCGAAATATTATTACAGAATTAGTGTTTAATATGTAATGAATGATTGAAGCTTAAAGTATTGTAACTGCATTTTATCGAGTACCGCTAGTACGAGCAGCTTTTCCGGTTGCAAGTCCAGCGCGTTTGGATTTAATTATCAGAATACACGTAGATACTTTCTGTATTCTCACTTGGACACTGTGTGCCTTTTCTCGTACGTTTGCGACATGCTTGCTACATGCTACTGAATTCATCCTGAATACTAATATCTATTTTTATACGACATCCATTAAGTTCATAAGAAACTAAACGATATAAGAAATAATTATATTGATTTTCCTCAACCGTAAGGCAAATGTCAGATAATCTATGGCGAATACTCGGCCTCTTCTCGCCAGATATCTCGTTATCACCAAATCCATCGACGCTAAATAGCATCGTAGTTCATCGTAGTGATACAGCGTCGTTATGTAACCAAGTAAAAATAAAATAGGGTAATCGTGGAGGATTGACTGGCGCTTCGATCATGAAATACACAAGAAATGAACGTGACTCCCAAAGTTAAAAGCAAGACACACAAAAGGCAGATGAGAACATCGAGTTATGAATTCCATGGAGACGAAAATGGCAAATAGCTTAATAATAATAATAATAATAATAATAATAATAATAATAATAATAATAATAATAATAATAATAATAATAATAATAATAATAATAATAATAACAATAACAATAATAATAATAATAATAATAATAATAATAATAATAATAATAACAATAATAATAATAATAATAATAATAACTGCCATATACGCCAGCCAAGTTTCTATTACCGACGGCAGGAATCCGAACTACTGAGCTCGTTGGATGCTTCCTGTTTGTAGCGATAGCAGCGTCCTGTCTCCAATCGGTAATAAGAAGTTGGTAGGCCTATACAATAGCAAGATACTAATTATAACCAGATCTCGTTATTCAGGGCGCGAGCAGTCAGGAAATGAGCATACAAAACGGGCGACCTGCACGACCAACGGCCTCCGTTTATTTCCTTCTTTGGTTCAGTAGTTCGGATTCCTGCCGTCGGTAATAGAAACTTGGCTGGCGTATATGACAGTTATTATTATTATTATTATTATTATTATTGTTATTATTATTATTATTGTTGTTATTATTATGGATCATGTTCATATTAACAACCTTAACTGCATGCAACAGGGCCACATCGGCAGTATGGAAGGCGTTTGAGTAAAAATATGATATTGTTCTATTGCAAATGTGAGCGAGATTCATTCCCTGTATAAACATAGTAAGTTTCCTAGCGCTTTGTGTATGTGTCTGTGTGTGTCTATATATATATATATATATATATATATATATATATATATATATATATATATATATATATATATATATACACATATGTATGTATAGTTTATTTCCTTCTTTGGTTCTTACTTAGTAAACGTTTTAATATATAAAGAATTTCAAAAGTCAGTTCAAACATTAAACCGCTATAAATATAATATTTGAGCTACGGAAAAAACAAAAACGTCACATTGTTCGGCAAACAACGGGGTTTACAAAACATTGGGAAGATGTCCGCATTTCTCTTGTTCAACGTACAGCATTCTGTCTGCGCCACCATGCACAGCATATTGCAGATGATGACATGAAATATTGGCAATTTCTTGCGAGATGGCATCTTTCAGTTGCAGTAGGGTTGTTGGATGTGTCAGGAAAACTCGTTCTTTAAGGTAAAACCCCGCAACCAAAATTCGGCCGGATTAAAATCTGGAGATCGCGGAGGCCACATTGTTGGAAAGCGCCTACTCATGACTTTGGGCGGAAAACGAACCTCAATTACGCGTGTTAACTCCACCATTCATTTCCTCTTTAGTAGGTTATTTTAAGACGCTTTATCAACATCTTAGGTTATTTAGCGTATTCAGAAGACCCGTGCATTGGATTTTAGAGAAAATTATGATAATATAAAATCTGTATGTAGGCCTTAATATTACTCAATAAATCCATCTATCTATCTACTACCTATTTAGCGTATGATTGAGATGAAGGTGATAATGGTGGTGAAATGAGTTCGGGGTTCAGAACCGAAAGTTTCCCAGCATTTACCCGTATTGGGTTGAGGGAAAACTCCGGACAAACCTCAACCAGGTAACTTTCCCCGACAGGGAAGCGAACCCGGGCCACCTGTTTCCCGGCCGGACGCGCTAACCGTTATTCCACAGGTGTGGACAATAATGGAATAAGACAGACTGTTACAGTAAACGCGGAGCGCTACTACAGCATGTTACAGAACTTCGTCATCCCTAGACGGAGGAATCGCAATATGGAAAACACAATCTTCATGCAAGATGGCGCTCCACTCCACATCTTTATCCCTGCAAAACAATTAATTACGTAGATGTTTGGCGCTAGTGAAGTGATGACGATAAGGATATTCCAGTTATGAACATCATAACAGCAGTCAACATTTCTGCCAGATGGTTCAATGAATCATTCAACTGTGCAAATCATTTGCACTTACGAAGCTTTCGGTGTTCGTCATCGCACTCTTGTATGAGAATAATTAATTTAGCAATACCGTAATTCAGTTTAGCCGTGATGAAAGTTGAGATTCGTTTAAACACTTGATGCGGAAATGTATCCCATGATCATGAAGTTTGTGTGGGTGTATCAAATCCAATTAGCGGAGCGTCATATCCAGACGGATGTAAAGAGATCACTTTGCAAGTCAGATTCGCGAAGCCAAGGCTACACCTCCGCCGTGTAGATGT